>NW_027411755.1:30902620-31219278 GCF_047663935.1 Musca autumnalis
AACTGTATTTGAAAAAAAAAAACAAATGCTTTTAAAAATAAAAATAAAAAAATAATAAATCTGAATGTTTATAACATTAAAAAATACTACAAATTGTTGTTTTAATTTTAATACTAAGCAACATGGAAGAACGAAATTGGGTGGTGAGGGGTATTCAAAGGAACCTGTAGTGAAATTATTTAACTCTTTTTTTTTGTTATACTGTACGACAAGACAAAAAAATTAATCATATTCTAAATCTGACACAGCAGCATAATAGAAGACCAAAAATAAGAAAACACGTGTACCGGCTTTTTCCCTATCACTTGAACTTCTGCGGCCTTAAAGACCTGAGGCCTTGACGTCAAAAGAGATCATTTTGTCAGGTTCATATCTTCAAAACCGCTTTGAGGCAAAATTGTAGCTCTTCATTAAAACGAACGAACATTGTGAATACGTAAAATCCATTAAATGTCATTTAAGGTCGATGGTCAAATTTCTTGAATAATTTTTCCTCAGTTAATAGATTCAAACAGATCCAAATTCATTGAAACGGCCAACAACAAAAATTTTCCTTAGATCTCAATAAAAAAACTTTCTAGAATATACGAAATGTCTGTGAACTGTTATTAAAGGTGAAAAAAACAGAAACCTTATACAGTATTTGATTTTTATACTTTCTTCTCCGATTCTGGTCCATAGATACCAAACCTTTCAAAATTCATGGATGCAGTCAACGGCAATTATGTATTTAAGATTTCAATAAACAACTCTCTAGAACATATGAGCATTCTAGAAATGATTCTTTAAGTCCAAAATCCATGAATTTTGAAAGATTTGGTCTCTATGGACCAGAATGGGCTCAGGCTCAAAGTTTCTAAACCGCTCTAGTCTTAACAAACAACATTTTTTGAACACGTAAAATTCATCAAATCTCATATTAAAGGTCAAAGTCGCGATGAAAAAATTCTTTAAAAAATCCAGGTCCACAAAAAAAAAATTCTTTAAAAAATCCACGTACATAAAAAATATTCTTTAAAAATCCACGCCCATAAAAAATATTTTTTAACAAAAATCGACGTACACGACGTCCAAGTCCATAAAAAAATATTCTTTAAAAAAACCACCTCTATAAACAAATATTCTTTAAAAAATCCAGGCCGATGAAAAAATAGGCTTTAAAAAATCCACGTCTATAAAAAAATATTTAAAAAATCCACATGAATGAAATTTTTTTTAAACAATCCAAGTCCATTAAAATATATTCTGGGGGAATACTCCACTCAAATCGAAAATTCTTTAAAAAATCTACGTCCATGAAAATATTCCAAATCCAAACAAAAAATATTTTTTAAAAATCCAGGCCCATAAAAAAACATTGTTTAAAAGATATGCTATAGAAAAATATTCTTTAAAAAATCCACATCCATGAAAAAAAATCTTTAAAAAAATCCAGGTTCGTGAAAAAATATTCTTTAAAAAATCGACGTCTGTGAAAAAATATTCTTTAAAAATCCAGGCCCATATAGAAACATTGTTTAAAAGATATTCTATAGAAAATATTCTTTAAAAAATCCACATCTATGAAAAAAATCTTTAAAAAATCCACATCTATTAAAATAAGTCAAATCCATGAAAAAATGTTCTTAAAAAATCCACATCCATTAAAAAAAATCTTTAAAAAGTCCACATCCATGAAAAAAAATTCTTTAAAAAATCGACGTCTATGAAAAAATATTCTTTAAAAAATCCACATGAATGAAAAAAAATCTTAAAAAAATCCAAGCCCATGAAAAAAGTTCTTTATAAAAATCCACGTCTAAGCTGTTTTTTTAACAATCCAGGTCCATGAAAAAACATTCCTTAAAAAATCTACGTCCATAAAAAAATTCTTTAAAATAATCCAAATCCATGAAAAAAATGTTCTTAAAAAATCCAGGTCCATGAATACATTTTTTTTTTAAATTCCTCATCCAAGAAAAAATATTCTTTAAAAAAATCCAGGCCCATGAAAAAACATTCTATAAAAAATATTCCTTAAAAAAAATAAACATCCATGAAAAAATTATTTAAAAAATTCACGTTCGTGAAAAAAGGGGTCTTTAAGGGGTAGATTATGGATAGATAATTTAATAACAGAAATTTCCATTTTCGCATTGAAATAATAGCTAAAGGTTTAAAACACTGATATTGAATGATTTTATTTATATTATATTATTGTTATGATTTTCTCTTCTGGCAACGCAACTACAGTTGAGTTGCTATCCATAATCGACCCCTAAATAATCCAAGTACATGAAAAAATTCCTTTTAAAAAATCCACATCCATGAAAAAAAAATTTTTAAAAAAATCCTCATCCATGCAAAAATATTCTTTAAAAAATCCAGGAAAAAAATTCTTTAAAAAAATCCACGTCCATAAAAAAATAAAAAAAAATCTAGGTCCATGGAAAAATATTCTTTAAAGTGCATTTCGTTCTATAAAAAATCCATGAAAAAAAAATCTTTAAAAGATCCAGGTCCATAAAAAAATATTATTTAAAAAATACATTTTTGAAAACGGTGCCCACTATAGCTCGAATGCGGATGATCCGATCTTCATATGTTTTTTATACCCTCCACGATAGGATGGGGGGAATATTAAATTTGTCATTCCGTTTGTAACTACTCGAAATAATCATTGTAGACCCCACAAACTATATATATTCTTGATCAGCGTGCAATTCTACATCGCCATTCTATAGCCATGTCCGTCTGTGGAAATCACTCTAGCGTCCGAACGGATTGAAGTAGGTGGATGAAATTTTGGTAAAATCTATTATATGTACGTAGGACTTTTGGTATTGAAAGCGGGCTATGTAGGTCTACGCTTTCGTATAGCCCCCATACAAAGTGACGCGTGAAGCGTCGTCGTTTTAAGGAATTTTTAATATATTTGTCCCATTTTACCAGATGTGTCTGCAGATGCTAAAAAACATTTCTACCAAAGTTTGTTTATATAGGTCCACGTTTTGGTATAGCCCCCATATAACACCCAGTATAAAGTACGAGTTACTTTACGATATTTTGAATGTATTAGTCCCATTTGACCACGGAAACGGTTGTAACTTTTTTTTTGTTTCCAGAGGCTAAGAAACATTTCTACCATAAAATGTTTACATAGGTCCACGTTTTGATATAGTCCCTATAGGACGATACCTCCCGATTTTCGGTATTTTTAAGGTTTTAGCCTCATTATCACACCGAAATGGCTAAAATTTGATATTTAGTCTTCGTTAGGGGTACAAAACTTTCCTCCAGAAATTTGTAGGTATAGATCCACGCCCTCATATAGCCCCCACAGAACGGTACCTCCGGATTTTCGGTATTTTGAAGGTTGTGACCTCAATATCCCACCGAAATGATTGAAATTTGGTAGTTAGTCTTCGTTAAGGGTATACAATTTTCCACCTGAAATTTGTCGGTATAGGTCAACGCCCTCATATAGCCCCCATAGGACGATATCTCCCAATTTTCGCAATTTTTGGAATTCACTTCAATACAGTTCGTGGTGGAGGGTATAAAAAGTTCGGCCCGGCCGAACTTAACGTTTTTCTTACTTGTTTGTTTTTTTTTTTTTTTTGGATTATTATACACATAAAAAGTTTGTTCTCAAGGAGAGACTTTTAATTTTTATTCATGGATTTGTGTCGAAATTTCTATCAATTTTTTTGTTAAAATCGTAATTTTTACTTTGACAGCTCACAATTTTTTTCAAAAATTGATTTTTTCTTTTCGCTTAAGGACAAGATTATTAGGTTCTTAATGATCCCACAAAAAAATATGCTGATCGGTTCATTCGTTTTCAAGCCACTGTGGGCACCGCATTTGTTAGAAAACAATCAGGCATGTTACAGATTCTGATCGGAATGGTTTCAATTCCGTAATTTCATTTCGATCGTTTTTGTTTTAGCGTCTTCAGATTCCGATCGATTTTGTGAAATCGGAAAACTTCATTATTTAGTTTAAATATGAAATTAAATGTAAAATTGTTAATAAAACAACATTTTCATTATTTCTAAGTGTTTTTAGAGTGTTTTAAAGTGGCAAATTTAAAAAAAAATTAAAATACAATTTTGCCAGTCAAAATACAATTCCGTTTGCAGAATCAAAAGTGGTTTCATTCCGAAAAATTCATCGTTTTTCGTTTTCTGAAGAAGCTAAATACGGAATTAATTCCACTTTCGATCGGAATTCGTTTCTGTGACATGCCTGAATATTCAAAAAAATAAAGAAAATCCGGAAGTAGGAATCTAAAAAAACTTTGTAGATTTCTTATAAAAAATTAATGAAAAAATTGCTTTTTGGTGCTTAATAAGAGGCTATAACCCCTTAAGCTTCCTATTCGTTTTAATGTCAACGATTGCTGACAGTAATCAAGAAAAGAGTCACAGAATTCCACCACTGGTCCCTTGAAGAAATGGAGTACTGGAACTTTTACAAAGATGGAGCTGTGTACATTTTTTTACCCCAATGTCATTACTGATTTTTTTAAGTTTGGAAAGCTTCATATGGTTATCACTGGGGGAGGAATAATAAGGACTTTTAGTGAAGAAGTGAAGTAAGGGATGCATACTGAAGAAGTGCAACTTTTCTATACTATAATATGAGCCGCCCAGTGCACACATCGATTAACTCCATAAAATAAAAAGTTTAGAGAATCGAGGATGAAATTTATGTATATCTGTATATTTGCATTGTTTATTTGTAATTTAAAGGTCCTAATCTTTATTATTAGGGAATGTTATTTTTAATATAAAAAGTTATGACTATATCAAGGGCTTTGACACTTAAATTTAAGATTTTTCAAAAAGTGGCACTGAACGACTCATATAATGATGTGCAAATTCGGCTCCTTTCATTACACCTTCCCTCCAAATCATGCCTTAAATAATATTCTTGTTCTTCTTAATTTTCTAACAACAATTTTGTTTCCATAATTTTGTATACACCAAACACCATATTGGTCCATAGATCGTCAGTAACCATATACTGGCTATACTTATTTGTATTAACCATTTAAAATCTTCATAGGTGGCTGCGTCCAGCGAATATTCCACAAAAATGTTCGTATCATAAGCTGTATACATGCTTAACATCACCAGCGTATAGGTTAGCAGACCCCATATAGTGTGTAGGGTCTTATTCAACATTGGTTGTATACTTTTCATTTCATGGGCATATAAAGCACTTAGACCACTCAATAGGGTAAACAGTAGAAGGACGGATGTTATGAGACCTGAAAAGATGAAATGTTGTATTAGAAATATTGGGGGTTATTCTGAGTGTATGTGTTTTTAACGGATTCTTATTGTTAATCCTGTATTAAAACACAGTGCACATCCCCGTACTTACCCACAATTCCATGTATGGTGTGAAAATGAACCTCCTCTATGCAAATTTTAACGGCAACACCTATCAAACCCAACACAGAGCCACCTAACTGCAATATCCAATGGGTTTTGCTTTTTTGAGAACGATCACAAAATTTTGTGCGGGCGTTGGCACGATAATATGCCATAAGACCTTCAGACATTAGACAGACAAACTAGAATGAACACGGGGAAAATGCATTTAACAACATAAATCTTCATGGAACCCTTCTCCCACTTACCCCAATGGTACAGAAGACCGCATGAAATGGTATTTCCTCAAGTGGTACACGCAGGCACATCCAACACATATAGAGGCTAACAAAGCCAATTAGTAAACGATTAACAGAGACCAGTAGAAATTCAAAAACTTGACATTTTGTTATAATCACTTGACCTGGTCGGGCTGGCGGTTTCACCTTCTCCACTCGATTAATTACAATTTTACCCGTTTGACGCATTCTTCTTCTTCTTTACATTTGCCAGAAGAAGCTATGGATTCGTTTGAAAATTGTGTTCATAAATGTTTCAGAATTCTTTTGTAACTAATCATTTGTTAATAACACGATACCCATTCAGCTACTCTGCTACTGATTGGAAGTTTCGTCTTCTCAAAACTTCTTATCGATCACCAATTCTTTGATGAGAATGAATATCAGCAGAGCTGGCGAGGAGTAGGAGGTGAACTAGAGAATTGTGCAATCTATTTGATATGCATATCATATCTTGTGGAGACTTGGTGAGTAGCGCGGAGTATCAACTTTACATACCGATATTAAAATTGGGGAGGGGAAGTTACTCATCTCGTGTTATCTTTCGACTGATTAATTGCATAGTTTTGACTTTTACCTGCAAGATTGTTAAGTGGTAAATAGGTAAATAGTTTGAATCATAGGCTCAAATCACTTTTTTTAATGGAATAATAGGTTGTTCTGAAAAGAATTGGAGAACTTTATATAACCTTTAGGAGGTAAAAAAATACATTTTTAGAAGATTCCTTTATGAGGTCTTTTATGTATAGAAGAGCCCTTTAGAATAGAAGACTTTAGGAAGTTTTTTTAGGAGGTCTTCTAAGTATAGAAGACCCCTTTAGGAGGTCTTCTAAGAATAGAAGACCCCTTTAGGAGGTCTTCTAAGGATAGAAGACCCCTTTAGGAGGTCTTCTAAGTATAGAAGACCCCTTTAGGATATATTCTAATTATAGAAGGCCCCTGTAGGATGTTTTCTAAATACAGACGGGAGATCTTCTAAGTATAGAAGATCCATTTAGGAGGTCGTCTAGGTACAGAAGACCCCTTCTAAACGTAGAAGACCCCATTTTTGGACGGGGAAAAATCATCGAAAGACTCTGGCTACCTGGTTTCACCAGATGTGCGAGACTTTAACACGCTAAAATAACACCATTGCTCTGAAAAATATTTTTTAAAAAATCCACGATTATTAAACAATATTTTTTTTAGAAATCCAGATTTATTAAAAAATATTTTTACAAAAATCCACCATTATTAAAAAAGCATTATTGATAAAATATTTTATTTATTTATGTATTAATTAATTTATTCATGTATTTATTTATTTATTTATTTATTTATTTATTTATTTATTTATTTATTTATTTATTTATTTATTTATTTATTTATTTATTTATTTATTTATATATTTATTTATTTATTTATTAATATATTTATTTATTTATTTATATATTTATATATATATATATAGATATATATTTATTTATTTATTTATTTGGAAGTTACAATATATTTAGTTTAGCTTTGCCGACAGAGATATACCCTCAGCCTGTGTATATTGAAACAATTTTTTCCCCAAAATACGTATGTATTTTGGTGGTTTTAAAACTTTTGGGCGTTTGAACCGACAAAAATGTTGATTAGGATTAAAGATCAAAAGTTTTGCGGAGGATATACTAAAAGGAATGGATCGACATTGACCGTTATGGAAGTGGATCTCCAGCCACAACATATGGTGCCACAGGGGGTTTTTACACTATTCGGGCTGTTTGCTCAAGAAGTATGGACTTGCCCCTAAAAAACTTATACCATCGTAATTGAGGCAGCGAATGCAAGTTACTTCAACAAAAATCAAAGTGATTCGAGAGCAGGTCTTAAAGTGAACTTATCCGAAATTTTGTGTGGGAGGTACCGAATGGAGTTGACAAATATAGTCCATATTTGAACCTGATCTATATGTGGTAGATATATTAGGATGTGTAAAGTGTAGACCAATTCGGCCACTCCCTTCAAGAGTTACCGTACGAACAATTTTTCCGAACATTTTTGAACTATTGTGGGGGAGGTATCTGAAGGAGTGGACCGATATGGCTTATCTTAAAACTTAAACTATGTTTGGACAAAATATTACTAAGGCCATATTTTGGACCGAATCGGCAGATCCGTTCAAGAGTTATCTTGCGCTCCAACCACCTCACACGGTGTCATAGGGGTTTTTTGCAACATTCGTGCTATTTTCTCAGGAAGTACGGACTTGCCCTTGATGAAACTTGTACCGTCGTATAGAGGGCAGTGAATACAAGTTGTTAAAACAAAAATCAAAGCGATTCGAGAGATTCCCCTAAACTGAACTTCTCCGAAATTTTGTGTGGCAGGTACCCGACGGAGTGGACCTATTGAGACCATATTGGATCCTCATATTACTCTGGTAGAACGTTTACGCTATACAAAGTACGGACCAAATCGGTCACTTCCTTCAAGAGTAATCGTGCGCACAAACTTTCCAAACATTTTCGAACTTTTGTGGGGGAGGTACCGGAAGGAGTGGACCGATGTAGCTCATCTTCGAACTTAAACTAAGTTTGGGCAAAATATCACGAAAGCCAAAATTTGAACCGAATCGGTTCATCCGTTCGAGAGTTATCGTGCGCTCCAGCCAGCAGGACAGACAGACGGACGGACATGGCTAGATCGACTCCAAATTGTCTGAAACACATTTCGTCCAAACATACTTGGGGTCTAAAACCATTATTTCGATGAGGCGCATTTTCGTCGTATCAAAGTGTATATACCCTCCTTAGCCTAAAGGCTGAGGGTATAATTATAAATTGCATCAATGTTGGCAGAAGTCGGTGATTTTTTTAGACATCCACGATTATTGAAAAAGTATTTCTTTTTTAGAAATCCACCATTATTGAAAAATATTTTTGTTAGAAATCCACGATTATTTCAAAAAATATTTTTTAAAAAATCCACGATTATTGAACAAATATTTTTTAAACCAGTAAGGAAAGGATCAAGGTCGGGCGGGGCCGACTATATGATACCCTACACCACTGTGAATATGTAAAATATAAATCGGAGCTATATCCAGATCTTAACCGATTTTGATATAATTTGGCACATTTATTTCCAGACCGAATTCAGTCACACATTCCAAATATCATTGAAATCGGACTTATATAGCTTGTTTGGAGCAGCAAATTCGTGAAATCGGCCGTAAATATATATGGGTGCTATATCCAAATCTGAACCGATTTCGATATAATTTGGCACATTTATTTCTAGACTGAATTCAGTCACACATTCCAAATTTCATCGAAATCGGAAATATATAGCGTGTTTGGTACAGAAAATAGGTGAAATCGGCCGAAAATATATATGGGAGCTATATGCAAATCTGAACCGATTTCTATATAAATTGGCACACTTATTTCTAGACGGAATTCAGTCACACATTCCAAATTTCATCGAAATCGGACGTATATAGCGTGTTTGGTGCAGCAAATTCGTGAAATCGGGCGAACATATATATGGGAGCTATATCCAAATCTGAACCGATTTCGATATAATTTGGCACATTTATTTCTAGACTGAATTCAGTCACACATTCCAAATTTTATCGAAATCGGAAATATATAGCGTGTTTGGTACAGAAAATAGGTGAAATCGGCCGAAAATATATATGGGAGCTATATGCAAATCTGAACCGATTTCTATATAAATTGGCACACTTATTTCTAGACGGAATTCAGTCACACATTCCAAATATCATTGAAATCGGACTTATATAGCTTGTTTGGAGCAGCAAATACGCGAAATCGGCCGTAAATATATATGGGTGCTATATCCAAATCTGAACCGATTTCGATATAATTTGGCACATTTATTTCTAGACTGAATTCAGTCACACATTCCAAATTTTATCGAAATCGGAAATATATAGCGTGTTTGGTACAGAAAATAGGTGAAATCGGCCGAAAATGTATATGGGAGCTATATGCAAATCTGAACCGATTTCTATATAATTTGGCACACTTATTTCTAGACGGAATTCAGTCACACATTCCAAATTTCATTGAAATCGCAAATATATAGCGTGTTTGGTACAGAAAATACGTGAAATCGGCCGAAAATATATATGGGAGCTATATCCAAATCTGAACCGATTTCTATATAATTTGGCACACTTATTTCTAGACGGAATTCAGTCATACATTCAAAATTTCATCAAAATTGGACGTATATAGCGTGTTTGGTGCAGCAAATACGTGAAATCGGGCGAAAATATATATGGGAGCTATATCCAAATCTGAACCGATTTTCACCAAAAGCAATAGCGTTCTTCCTATGGCTAAAAAAGTTGTAGTCCCCAATTTTCAGCTGAATCGGACAAAAAATGCGACCTGTACGTTGCGAACAAAAATACATGGACAGACGGACGGACATGCATAAATCGACTCAGAAAGTGATTATATGTATATCCCCAAAAGGAACTATGGGTCTATTTCGTTTCCTTTTGTATGTTACATACAAATGCACAAAGACATAATACCCCTTACCACATAGTGGTGTTGGGTATAAAAATCCAACATAATAAAATATTTTTTTTAATCCAAGATTACTGAATTTTTTAACAAATCCACGACTATTGAATTATTTTTAAATCCACTATTATTGCTGTTTTTTTTAAATCATGATTATTAAAAAAATATTGTTTAAAAAATACACGATTATTAAAAAATATTATTTAAACAAGTAAGAACAGACTATAGTCGGACGGGGCCGACCATGTGATACCCTATACCACTATCCCTGTGCACTAGCTTTCCGGGCTGGCTGTTATAAGATGTGCATTAGAAATTTTACCAATTTTCACACAAAAGTTTTGATCAATTTAACCCGCTAAATATTATCCGATCATACCGTTGACTTGCACGCTACTTCTTCATCTCAAACCAAAACTACGTTTAAAATTTCGCGCCGATCGGACTATTATTGCGACCTACAGAGCGGCTACAAAATCGAGCAAAAATTTTGTTTTTGGTCCATTTCATCCCTTTAACATTTCACGATCATCGCCAAAAACTAATCAGTTCTATTCTGGTCCAAACCCGACCTCCATACTAAATTTCGTGACAATCGGTCCATAATTGCGGCCTCTAGCTTGATTACAATTTTTAATGGACGGACAAACGGACGGACGGACGGACGGACACACATCGCTAAATCGCTTTATCTCGTCGAGATATGAAGTTTGGTATACCACATGAGGGGTCTACGACGAATATTTCGCGGCGTTACATGAATTTTTGGGAAAACAAACTTATTATACCCTTTTCCACATTGTGGTATAGGGTATAAAAATCCACGATTATTGAAAAAGTATTTCTTTTTTAGAAATACACGATTAATAAAAAAACAATTTCAAAAAAATCCACGATTATTGAAAAAAAATATTTTTTAAAAAATCCAAGATTTTTAACAAAATATTTTTTTAAAAAAAATTATTATTGAAAAAATATTTTTTTGAAAAATCCACGACTATTGAATTTTTATAAAAAATCCACGATTATTGATTTTTTTTAAAAAATCTACGATTATTGATAAAAAATTTTTTAAAAAATCCTCGATTACTGAAAGAATATTTTTTAAAAAATCCAAGAATATTGACAATATATATTTTTTTAAATCCAAAATTATTGCATTTTTTTTTTAACAAATCCGCGATTATTAATTTTTTTTTAAATTCACGATTATTATTTTAAAAAAAAAAAAATTATTGATTCTTTTATAAATCCATGACTACTGAAAAAATATTTTTTTGTAAAAATATGATTGAAAAAAAATATTTTTTTTTTTTTTAAAAATATGATTGAAAAAATATTTTTTTAAAAAATCCACGATTATTGACTTTTTTAAAAAGTCCATGATTATTTATAAAATATTTTTTTTTTTAAATCCACTATTATAGATTATTGAAAAAATATTTTTTTAAGAAATCCCATTTAAGAGGTCTTCTAAGTATAGAAGACCCCTTTAGGAGATCCTCTAAGTTTGTATAGAAGACCCCTTTGGGAGGTCTTCTATGTATAGAAGACCCCTTTGGGAGGTCTTCTATGTTTAGAAGACCCATTTAAGAGGTCTTATACAAGACATTTTTGGGTGATCTTCTGAGTATATAAGGCCCCTATAAGAAGTATTCTACATATAGAAGACCGCTTTAGGAGGTCTTCTAAGTACAGAAGACCCCTTTGGTAGAACTTCTAAGTATAGAAGATCTCTTTAGGATGCCTTTGTAGTATAGAAGACTGCTTTAGGAGATCTTCTAAGCATACTCAAGCGCTTTAGGAGCTCTTCGAAGTATAGAAGAAGCCCTTGGGAGGTTTTCTATGTATGGAAGACCCCTTTAGGAGGTTTCCTGTGTATAGAAGACCCTTTAAGAAGGCCTGCCATGTGTAGAAGACCACTTTAGGAAGCCTTCTATGCATGGAAGACCCCTTCTGGAGGATCTCTTCTTTATGAGATCTTTTAGGAGGTCTTCGATGTATTGAGGATGCCTTTAGGAGGTCTTCTATGTATAGAAGACCCCTTTAAGAGGACCTCTAAGTATTGAAGACTCCCTTAGGAGTTCTTATATTTATAGAAGACCCTTTTCAGGAGAAATTCTACGTATAGAAGACCCATTCAGGAAGTCTTCTATGTATATAAGTCCCCTTTAGGAGACCTTCGATGTATATAAGATCCCCTTAGGAGGTAATCGATGTATAGAAGACCCCTTTAGGAAGTCTTATATTAACAGGAGACCCCTTTGGGATGTCTTTAATGTATAGAAGACCCCGTCAAGAGGAATACTTTGCATTGATAGGTATATAAGACTCCTTTTGGTGGATTTGTATGTATAGAGTACAGTTCTGCAATGTATAGAAAACTCCTTTTCGACCTCTTCTTTTTTCGAAGACAACTTTGCAAGGATGTCTATGTATGGAAGAGGCCTTATCGAGCACTTCAATTTATAGTAGACCCTTATTTAAAAATTCTAATTTATAGAAATTGAAATATGCCTCAATGGGCGTATACATTGTAACAATACTTATACGCACAATAGCCTCTTCATCTACCCTCGATTTTTAAAAATGGAAATTAAAATTGGAAAAATCAGACTTTATTAATAATATTTTCTCATATATAGCTTCAATATTCTATTTTAATAATATAATAACAAAATTATAAATTAATTTATCTATAATGTTTATAAATGCTGCGCATTTTATGCATTAACGATTTCAATGGGCCCCATGACGAAAGAAACAACGTGAGTAAGGTGAAAATTTTCATTAGAATGGTGAAATCATTTGATGGTGTTTTGCGTGAAAAGAATCCCGTCGTATAGCCATAATATTGTGCCGCCAAGGCAACGGCAAAAGTTACAAGACCCAAGAAATTGTGGAAACTTTTATTCAACAGCGGGCTAAGGCATTGTTTCAAACGCATTGCATAGAGAGCCGTTAGACCGGAAAGTAAACTGATGCAGCAGAGGATTAAGGCAGCAAAACCTGGAAGTTGAAAGAATAGATTTTGTAGAAGTTCTGTTGTAGGTTCTAGATTTCATTTTGTGCCTTACCCAATTTACCATGTGTCGAGTGTAAGGAGAAGCCCTTTTGTATACACTTGATAAGGGCACCGGCTATACCCAACGATCCACCCAAAGCCTGCAGTACCCAATGTATGGTGGTTTTAGTGGTGCGACGATAATTATATGTCAGGACATTGTGATTGTAGAGGCACATCACGCCCTCAGCCATAAGAAATGAGAACTGAAAAGAGAGGAGAAAATTATGGGAGTAAAAATGCAGATCTTTATGGTAATATGTATACATATTTTTGGATGCCTTGGTACCTGCAGCTGTACGTGCTATATGTGCATTAAATATTGTTGATAGATAAGATGACGACCCGGCGTTCTCTTAGGACAACGACTGACAGCCAGAATCAAAGTTATAGGCCGGGATTAAAGTTATACACGGGACTCTTAAAACTGTAGAAGATAGCTTAGACCAACAAAGTAGAGAACTCCTCGACTAACTCTAAAGACATGTTACAGAAGACCAGAACCAGGACATACCTTCGGAGAATAGATCACTCAATCTAATCTTGACTGACGATAAGCTTGGCCACCATGGTGATTCCATCCAAATCTACTATGGAAGATAAGAGTAACTTGGGGGAACACTTGAAGATGTTGAGGTTGTTATCCCCAGGTAGCGATACAGAAAGCGGTGCTAAATTTCCGGCCTGTGTGACTCAACATTAAATAAACATATTTTTAAGGGAATTAGAAGCTAACTGTAATGTGGACCCTCGACGGGATTATAGTCTTGAGATTTGAAGATGTTGAGGTCATTATCCCCACGTAGAGATGACTGGATGACGGATTAAACCTCTTCTGAACTGTCTGGCCTTCAATATAGACAGCTCCAAGATGGAAGAAGTCTTAGGGCTGAACCGAGTCTTTATAGACGAACTGAGGTAAGTCTTAATAGACGAACTGAAAGGAGTCTTAATAGACGAGGTGATGGAAGTGTTTTTAGTCGACCTGAAGGGAGTCGTTGTTGACGAGCTGAAGGAAGTCTTTAATGAAATATAAGGCTTGAAAATAGCTCTGGGGAAGACCTTATATCAACAAAAGACCTCACCAGAAGTTTTTTACTCTCCTGTCTATAGAAAGCCTTCTATTGATAGTATCACGTCAGAAGACTTTCGTTTACTTCATCTGAAGATTTTCGATTTTTTCGAAGACCTTATCAAAAGGTCTTCTATTTAATGAAGACCTCGTCGGAAAGTCTTCTAACTAAAGAAGGCCTCTTCAGAAAGTAACGACAGGGGATATTTTATCGATAGAAAACTTCGTCCGAAGGTTTATATATATATAGAAGACTTCGTCAGAAGGCATATATTCTTCCGAAGACCCACATTATAAATAAGGCATAGCTAGAAGGTCTTCTATTGTCAGAAGGCCTTTTGACCTATCCAGAAGGTGTTCTGTCCGTATAAGACCTAGCTTTTCTTTTAATAGAATACCTCGTCAGATGATTTTCTGCCTAAATAAAACTTCATCAGAAAGTCTTCCATCTATAGAAGATATCGTCAGAAGGTCTTCCATCTATAGAATGCCTCAGAAGAGCGTCTTGCGTCCTTAGAAGACCTCGTCGGAAGGCCTCCGTTCTACAGAACAACTCATCAGAATGTATTTTTTCTATAGAAGACTTCGTCGGAAATCATCGCATGAAGGTCTTCTATATAAAAAAGCTTAGTCGGAAGTTTTTTTTATCTATAGAAGACTTTGTAAGGAAGTCTACCATTTATTGAAAACCTACTATGAAGGGTTTCTAATTATAGAAGAGCTCGTGAGAACGTGTTCTATGGTGTTCTTCTCAGTCAGAAGATAAGACCTTGTAAGAAGATCTTTTATCCTGTATCTATCAATAGCTGAACTTGTCAGAGGGGTTTCTATAAATAGAAGTAATCTTTAGAAGGTCTCCTAAAGGGGTCTTCTATACTTAGAAGACATCCTACATGTGTCTTCTATAGTTAGAAGACCTCCTAATGGGGTTTGCTATACGTAGAAGACCTTCTAAATGGACCTTATATAGATAGAAAACCTCCAACCAGGGGCTAATAAACATCGTATACCTCTTAAAGGAGTCCTTTATACTTAGAAGACCTACCAAAGGGGTTTTTTCTATAGAAAAAAATCCTCAGGTCCCTGAGGTGGGTTTTTTCTATAGAAAAAATTTCCTCAAGTCCCTGAGGTGGGTTTTTTCTATAGAAAAAAAATCCTCAGGTCCCTGAGGTGGGTTTTTTCTATAGAAAAAAATTTCCTCAGATCCCTTAGGACCTCGGTAGTGCGATTCTCTAACTAATTTATTTATTTATTTATTTATTTATTTATTTATTTATTTATTTATTTATTTATTTATTTATTTATTTATTTATTTATTTATTTATTTATTTATTTATTTATTTATTTATTTATTTATTTATTTATTTATTTATTTATTTATTTATTTATTTATTTATTTATTTATTTATTTATTTATTTATTTATTTATTTATTTATTTATTTATTTATTTATTTATTTATTTATTTATTTATTTATTTATTTATTTATTTATTTATTTATTTATTTATTTATTTATTTATTTATTTATTTATTTATTTATTTATTTATTTATTTATTTATTTATTTATTTATTTATTTATTTATTTATTTATTTATTTATTTATTTATTTATTTATTTATTTATTTATTTATTTATTTATTTATTTATTTATTTATTTATTTATTTATTTATTTATTTATTTATTTATTTATTTATTTATTTATTTATTTATTTATTTATTTATTTATTTATTTATTTATTTATTTATTTATTTATTTATTTATTTATTTATTTATTTATTTATTTATTTATTTATTTATTTATTTATTTATTTATTTTATAGAAAAAATTTCCTCAAGTCCCTGAGGTGGGTTTTTTCTATAGAAAGAATTTCCTCAGGTCCCTGAGGTGAGATTTTTCTATAGAAAAATTTCCTCATGTCCCTGAGGTGGGTTTTTTTCTATAGAAAAAATTTCCTCATGCCCCTGAGGTGGGTTTTTTCTATAGAAAAAATTTCCTGAGGTCCCTGAGGTGGGTTTTTTCTATAGAAAAAATTTGCTGAGGTCCCTGAGATGGGTTGTTTCTACAGAAAAAATTTCCTCAGGTCCCTGAGGTGGGTTTTTTCTATAGAAAAAATTTCCTCAGGTCCCTGAGGTGGGTTTTTTCTATAGAAAAAATTTCCTCAGGTGTTTTTTCTCTAGAAATAAATCCTCAGTTAACTAAGGTGGGTTTTTTCTATAGAAAAAATTTCCTCAGGTCCCTGAGGATGGTTTTTTCTATAGAAAAAATTTCCTCAGGTCCCTGAGGATGGTTTTTTCTATAGAAAAAATTTCCTCAGGTCCATGAGGATGGTTTTTTCTATAGAAAAAATTTCCTCAGGTCCCTGAGGATGGTTTTTTCTATAGAAAAAATTTCCTCAGGTCCCTGAGGATGGTTTTTCTATAGAAAAAATTTCCTCATGTCCCTGAGGATGGTTTTTTCTATAGAAAAAATTTCCTCAGGTCCCTGAGGATGGTTTTTTCTATAGAAAAAATTTCCTCAGGTCCCTGAGGATGGTTTTTTCTATAGAAAAAATTTCCTCAGGTCCCTGAGGATGGTGTTTTCTCTAAAAAAAATTTCCTCAGGACCCTGAGGTGGGTTTTTTCAAAAGAACAAAATTTCCTCAGGTCCCTGAGGATGGTTTTTTCTATAGAAAAAATTTCCTCAGGTCCCTGAGGTGGGTTTTGTCTATAGAAAAAATTTCCTCAGGTCCCTGAGGATGGTTTTTTCTATAGAAAAAATGTCCTCAGGTGCCTGAGGATGGTTTTTTCTATAGAATGGATGGTTTTTTCTATAGAAAAAAATTCCTTATGTCCCAAAGATGGATCTTTTTCTATAGAAATAATTTCTACAGATCCATGATAATGGTTTTTTCTATAGAAAAAATGTCCTCAGGTCCCAGAGGATGGTTTTTTCTATAGAAAAAAATTTCCTCAGGTCCCTGAGTATGGTTTTTTTCTATAGAAAAAATTTCCTCAGGTCCCTGAGTATGGTTTTTTCTATAGAAAAAATTTCCTCAGGTCCCTGAGGATGGTTTTTTCTATAGACAAAATTTCTCCTACAGGGGTCCTATATACATCGCACACCCCCTAAAGTGGTCTTCTATAACTATAAAACTTCCTAAAGGGGTCTTCTATACACCGAAGACCTTCTGAATGGACCTTATATACATCGAGAACCTCCAACATTGGTCTTATAAACATCGTAGACCTCTTAAAGGGCTCTTTTATACTTAGAAGACCTCTTAAAGGGGTTTCCTACACATGGAAGGTCTTCTAAAGGAGTCTTCTATACCTGGTACGCCTATATAAAGGTGTATTTTATACTTAGAAGATCTACTAAAAGGGGCATCTATGGTTAGAAATCCTTCTAATGGGGTCTTCTATGCTTAGAAGCCCTCCTAAAGGGGTCTTCTATAGACAGGAGGCCTCCTAAAGGAGTCTTCTATACTTAGAAGACCTCCGAGAGGGGTTTCCTACACATAGAAAGCCTCCAAAAGGAATTATCTATACCTCCTAAAGGGGCTTTCTATACCAAGAAAACCTCCTAAAGGTGTCTTCTGTAAATCGAGGACCTCCTAAATGGTTTTCTATATATAGATGACCTCCTAAAGGGGTATTTCATACTTAGAAGACTTCTTAAATATGGCTTCTATACTTAGAAGACCTCCGAAAGTGGTCTTCTATACATGGAAGACCTACCAAACGGGGTCTATTATACATAATAGGCTTCCTAAGGGGGTCTTCTATACCTAGAAAATATCGTAAAGGGTCCTATACATAGGAGACATCCTAAAGTGGTCTTCTATACATAAAAAACCTACTAAAGGAGTCTTCTATACTTAGAAGACCTCCAAGGGTGGTCTTCTATACATAGAAGACCTTCGATATATACGTAGATGTCAATACATAGGAGACAACCTAAAGAAGTCTTCTGTACAAAGAAGGCATGCTAAAGGGGTCTTATATACAAGCAAAAGGAGGTGATGTAGAGACAATCGAGACAGTCGGACGGGTGGGCTTGTGAAACGTGCCTTCGACTACAAGTGGACGTAGATTGGGTGTAGTTTCTGCTTCGTCATCGGGTAATTTCGAGACAAAGCCTCTACCAACTCCCCCGGGCAAACATATCCAACATTCTATGGCGCTGCCTGATATCAGATCATTTCTGTTGGGTGCATGCGATGCTCTCGTACCGAAGCCTCATTTGATACATAATATCAACACAGGTGGCTACACATTACCTAACCTAACCTTAAATTAAGTTCGAATATGGACTCTATCGGATAACTACTTCGAGTATATCCCCCACAAAATGTATAAATTTTCGCTTGAGGATAGTGTTTACCAAAGGTAGGCCTTGTGGTTTTAATTACAGCGCCAGCGGGTCAGTGAGCCACTTCATACTACCTGACAAAATGGTCTGAAAGCTTTAAAAAATTATCTATTATCGAAAGAATTTCTCAGCACGGACCGGAGGGACCGGACCCTCACAAAAGTTGAAAATGTTCGCTAAGCGCAGTTTAAAGGCTATTCGAGGATTGTTTTGAAATGTCCATCGAACGTAGACCTCCTTGTAATTTTGATTATAGCGATGGTTGACACGAAAACTATCGGTCCATTAAACACTTTTGCGATTGGATCGCTTGATCTTTTAACTGGAACTTCTGAGCGTATGACTAGCGTCACAACGTATACGCCACATATAAACATATATTCAAAGTTATCTACTGCTTCCTTAATATGGACATTTTTCAACTATTATCCAAGCTATCTGCAGCTCTATTAAAACTAGGCTTAAAACTATTTCCCAAGCCATCTGCAGCTCTAAAAACGTGGACCTAACCTATCTTCATCAGCTCTATAAATACAAAAAATGTTGTTTTTTTTGTTGTTTTTTCACTTACCCCAATTGTTACGAGCCATGCATGTAGGGCTGTTCCCGCCAATCCCGACCTCAGGCACATCCATGACATCCAAACGGTCACAAAGCCAATGCACACCTGATTCAAGACATTCAGGAAATAATCGATGCGTTGGTGTATTTGACGCATTTCACTGTTCGGCATTGTATCTATGGACATTTTACCCAAACGGGATGTTAACGATGAGCGAGCATATAAATTTGTCGATGACGTGAAGGGCAAACTTTGATAGCCAACAGCTGTTGCAGTGGTTGTTGTTGATGTTCCAATACTGTCGTTATCCTCTCCAGCGGTGGCGTTGTCGGTGGTGGTATTCACAGAATCATTACTAATGGAAATTTTAAATGTTGTGCTGCCGTAGTCGGTTCGTATGGTACTGCTGGACGTTGTAGTGTTGCGGGTAGGCATTATTTTTCGAAAAAATAATGTTTTTGTTGTATTTTGTTGATATACTTATTATTTCGTAATTATTAATTGTTTATGAGTGTTTTTGTGTTATTTTAAATGTTATTACTTGTTGTGTGATGATGATGTTGTTGGTTTTTAAGGTCTACTTGCCGGCATTCTTCCTTATCTTAGAACATGTCTCTTTTGCTTTTGGTGTTTGTCTTTGCGTGTTGTTTTTTTCTGTCGAAAGTTTTATAAATCTCTTACTTTAGTTTTGAACAACAATAAGCTCCGCACATGAAAAGACATGAAGAACAACAAATGATAAGAAATTTTATTTGTTTAAATAAAATTTTGATTTGTATACATATTTTTAACGATTTATAGATTGGGGAATATTTGAGGTTAACAGTGAATTCTTTATACCCTACACAAGTATGTTATTATAAGCTAGGTTAGGTGGAATAGAGGGGACCTAAGGAAATTGTTTTCTATACAAAAAACTCAGGGACTTTTCTATAGAAAAAACCATCCTCAGGGACCTGAGGAAATTTTTTCTATAGAAAAAACCATCCTCAGGGACCTGAGGAAATTTTTTCTATAGAAAAAACCATCCTCAGGGACCTGAGGAAATTTTTTCTATAGAAAAAACCATCCTCAGGGACCTGAGGAAATTTTTTCTATAGAAAAAACCATCCTCAGGGACCTGAGGAAATTTTTTCTATAGAAAAAACCATCCTCAGGGACCTGAGGAAATTTTTTCTATAGAAAAAACCATCCTCAGGGACCTGAGGAAATTTTTTCTATAGAAAAAACCATCCTCAGGGACCTGAGGAAATTTTTTCTATAGAAAAAACCATCCTCAGGGACCTGAGGAAATTTTTTCTATAGAAAAAACCATCCTCAGGGACCTGAGGAAATTTTTTTTATAGAAGAAACCATCCTCAGGGACCATAGGAAATTTTTTCTATAGAAAAAACCATCCTCAGGGACCTGAGGGACCAGAGGTAATTTTTTCTATAGAAAAAACCATCCTCAGGGACCTGAGGAAATTTTTTCTATAGAAAAAACCATGCTCAGGGACATGAGGAAATTTTTTCTATTGAAAAAAACCATCCTCAGGGACATGAGGAAATTTTTTCTATAGAAAAAACCATCCTCCGGGACCTGAGGAAATTTTTTCTATAGAAAAAACCATCCTCCGGGACCTGAGGAAATTTTTTCTATAGAAAAAACCATCCTCAGGGACCTGAGGAAATTTTTTCTATAAAAAAACCATCCTCAGGGAACTGAGGAAATTTTTTCTATAGAAAAAACCATCCTCAGGGACCTGAGGAAATTTTTTCTATAGAAAAAACCCACCTCAGGGACCTGAGGAAATTTTTTCTATAGAAAAAACCCACCTCAGGGATCTGAGGAAATTTTTTCTACGGAAAAAACCCACCTCAGGGATCTGAGGAAATTTTTTCTACGGAAAAAACCCACCTCAGGGACCTGAGGAAAATTTTTCTATAGAAAAAACCCACCTCAGGGACCTGAGAAAATTTTTTCTATAGAAAAACCCACCTCAGGGACCTGAGGAAATTTTTTCTATAGGAAAAACCATAAATTTTTTTCTATAGAAAAAACCATCCTCAGGGTCCAGAGGAATTTTTTCTATAGAAAAAACCATCCTCAGGAACCTGAGGAAATTTTTTCTATAGAAAAAACCATCCTCAGGGACCTGAGGAAATTTTTTCTATAGAAAAAACATTCCTCGGGGACCAGAGAAAATTTTTTTCTATAGAAAAAACCATCCTCAGGGGCCTGAGGAGTTTTGTTTTGTATAAAAAACTATCCTCAGGGACCTGAGAAAATTTTTTCTATAGAAAAAACCATCCTCAGGGACCTGGGGACATTTTTTCTATAGAAAAAACTATCCTCAGGGACTTGAGGAAATTTTTTCTATAGAAAAAACCATCCTCAGGGACATGAGGAAATTTTTTCTATAGAAAAAACCATCCTCAGGGATCTGAGGAAATTTTTTCTATAGAAAAAACCACCTGATGGACCTGAGGAAATTTTTTCTATAAAAAAAACCACCTGATGGACCTGAGGAAATTTTTTCTATAGAAAAAACCATCCTCAGGGACCTGAGGAAATTTTTTCTATAGAAAAAAACATCCTCAGGGACCTGAGGAAATTTTTTCTATAGAAAAAACCATCCTCAGGGACCTGAGGAAATTTTTTCTATAGAAAAAACCATCCTCAGGGACCTGAGGAAATTTTTTCTATAGAAAAAACCATCCTCAGGGACCTGAGGAAATTTTTTCTATAGAAAAAACCATCCTCAGGGACCTGAGGAAATTTTTTCTATAGAAAAAACCATCCTCAGGGACCTGAGGAAATTTTTTCTATAGAAAAAACCATCCTCAGGGACCTGAGGAAATTTTTTCTATAGAAAAAACCATCCTCAGGGACCTGAGGACAGTTTTTCTATGGAAAAAACCTACCTCAGGGACCTGAGGAAATTTTTTCTATAGAAAAAATCTTCTTCAGGCACTTGAGGAAGTTTTTTCTATAGAAAAAATCATCCTCAGGGACCTAGGGACATTTTTTCTATAGAAAAAAAAACCACCTGATGGATCTGAGGAAATTTTTTCTATAGAAAAAAAATCACCTGATGGATCTGAGGAAATTTTTTCTATAGAAAAAACCACCTCAGGGACCTGAGGATGGTTTTTTCTATAGAAAAAAACATCCTCAGGGAACTGAGGATATTTTTTCTATAGAAAAAACCATCCTCAGGGACCTAGGGAAATTTTTCTATAGAAAAAACCATCCTCAGGGACCTAGGGAAATTTTTTCTATAGAAAAAACCATCCTCAGGGACCTGAGGAAATTTTTTGTATAGAAAAAACCATCCTCAGGGACCTAAGGAAATTTTTTCTATAGAAAAAACCCACCTCAGAGACCTGCGGAAATTTTTTCTATAGAAAAAACCTTTTTCAGGGACCTAAGGAAATTTTTTTCTATAGAAAAAACCATCCTCAGGGACCTGAGGAAATTGTTTCTATAGAAAAAACATTCCTCGGGGACCAGAGGAAATTTTTTTCTATAGAAAAAACCATCCTCAGGGACCTGAGGAAATTTTTTCTATAGAAAAAACCATCCACAGGGATCTGAGGAAATTTTTTCTATAGAAAAAACCCACCTAGGGGACCTGACAAAATTGTTTCTATAGGAAAACCTACCTCAGGGAAAACAAGTTCTCAGGGATCTGGGACAATTTTTTCTATAGAAAAAACCTACTCAGGGACCTGAGGAAATTTTTTCTACAGAGAAAACCATCATCAGTGACCTAAAAAAACATCCTCAGGATGGTTTTTTCTATACAAAAATTCTTTAGTTCCCTTTGGATGGTTTTTTTCTATAGAAAAAATTTCGTCAATAACCTAAGGATTTTTTCTATAGAAAAAACCCACCTCAGGGACCTGAGGAAATTTTTTCTATAGAACAAACCCACCTCAGAGAAAAAACCATAAATTTTTTTCTATAGAAAAAACCATCCTCAGGGTCCAAAGGAATTTTTTCTATAGAAAAAACCATCTACAGGGACCTGAGGAAATTTTTTCTATAGAAAAAAAACATCCTCAGGGACCTGAGGAAATTTTTTCTATAGAAAAAACCATCCTCAGGGGCCTTAGGAATTTTGTTTGGTAGAAAAAAACATCCTCAGGGACTTGAGGAAATTTTTTCTATAGAAAAAGCCATCCTCAGGGGCCTGAGGAGTTTTGTATAAAAAACTATCCTCAGGGACCTGATGAAATTTTTTCTATAAAAAAAAACCATCCTCAGGGGCCTGAGGAATTTTGTTTTGTATAAAAAACTATACTCAGGGACCTGAGGAATTTTTTTTCTATAGAAAAAAAACCATCCTCAGGGACCAAAGGATTTTTTCTTTAGAAAAAATCATCCTCAGGGACCTGAGGAAATTTTTTCTATAGAAAAAACATTCCTCGGGGACCAGAGGAAATTTTTTTCTATAGAAAAAACCATCCTCAGGGACCTGAGGAAATTTTTTCTATAGAAAAAACCATCCTCAGGGACCTGAGGAAATTTTTTCTATAGAAAAAACCATCCTCAGGGACCTGAGGAATTTTTTTCTATAGAAAAAACCATCCTCAGGGACCTGAGGAAATTTTTTCTATAGAAAAAACCATCCACAGGGATCTGAGGAAATTTTTTCTATTGAAATTTTTTCTATAGAAAAAACCCACCTAGGGGACCTGACAAAATTGTTTCTATAGGAAAACCTACCTCAGGGAAAACAAGTTCTCAGGGATCTGGGACGATTTTTTCTATAGAAAAAACCTACTCAGGGACCTGAGGAAATTTTTTTTACAGAGAAAACCATCCTCAGTGACCTAAAAAAACATCCTCAGGATGTTTTTTTCTATAGAAAAAATTCCTTAGTTCCCTTTGGATGGTTTTTTTTTTCTATAGAAAAAATTTCGTCAATAACCTAAGGATTTTTTCTATAGAAAAAAAAAATTCGTCAGGTCCCTGAGGATGTTTTTTTATAGAAAACATTTCGTCAGGTCCCTGAAGATGTTTTTTTATAGAAAAATTTCGTCCGGTCCCTGGGGATGTGTTTTCTATAGAAAAAAATTCCTTTATTCCCTGATGACGGTTTTTTCTATAGAAAAAATTTCCTCAGGGTATGAGGATGGTTTTTCTATAGAAAAAAATTCCTTTATTCCCTGATGACGGTTTTTTCTATAGAAAATAATTCCTCAGTTCCCTGAGGATGGTTTTTGCTATAGAAAAAATTTGCTCAGGTCCCTGAGCATGGTTTTTTCTATAGAAAAAATTTCCTCAGGTCCCTGAGCATGGTTTTTGTATAGAAAAAATTTCCTCAGGTCCCTGAGGATGGTTTTTTCTATAGAAAATATTTCCTCAGGTCCCTGAGGATGGTTTTTGTTGAAACTTATTCTTGTGTGGATGATGGTGTCTGCTGTGCGCTAAATGAAAGACGATGTGTTGCTTCGTTGAGTGCTTTATTACGAGTGAATTCTTGTTCTCTTACACACTACACAATTACCCTTAAGTCTAAGAACGAATCTACTATTTACATACATATTTACAAAGGGTTGTGTGTGCGTCACACATTGCGAACTGATCGCTATTGCTTATGTGTGTTGTGTGTTGTTCGAACTGATCGTGGAGGTTCTCACATTACAACAGTTTTTTCTATAGAAAAAATTACCTCAGGTCCCTGAGGATGGTTTTTTCTATAGAAAAAATTTCCTCAGGTCCCTGAGGATGGTTTTTTCTATAGAAAAAATTTCCTCAGGTCCCTGAGGATGATTTTTTTCTAAAGAAAAAATCCTCAGGTCCCTGAGGATGGTTTTTTCTATAGAAAAAATTTCCTCTGGTCCCTGAGGATGGTTTTTTCTATAGAAAAAATTTCCTTAGGTCCCTGAGGATGGTTTTTTCTATAGAAAAAATTTCCTCGGGTCCCTGAGGTGGGTTTTTTCTATAGAAAAAATTTCCTCAGGTCCCTGAGGATGGTTTTTTCTATAGAAAAAAATTCCTCAAGTCCCTGAGGTGGGTTTTTTCTATAGAAAAAATTTCCTCTGGTCCCTGAGGTGGGTTTTTTCTATAGAAAAAATTTCCTCTGGTCCCTGAGGATGGTTTTTTCTATAGAAAAATTCCTCAGGTCCCTGAGGATGGCTTTATCTATAGAAAAATTCCTGAGGTCCCTGAGGTAAGTTTTTTTCTATTGAAAAATTTCCTCAGGTCCCTGAGGTAAGTTTTTTTCTATTGAAAAATTTCCTCAGGTCCCTGAGGATGGTTTTTTCTATAGAAAAAATTTCCTCAGGTCCCTGAGGATGGTTTTTTCTATAAAAAAAATTTCCTCAGGTCCCTGAGGATGGTTTTTTCTATAGAAAAAATTTCCTCAGGTCCCTGAGGATGGTTTTTTCTATAGAAAAAATTTCCTCAGGTCCCTGAGGATGGTTTTTTCTATAGAAAAAATTTCCTCAGGTCCCTGAGGATGTTTTTTTTCTATAGAAAAAATTTCCTCAGGTCCCTGAGGATGGTTTTTTCTATAGAAAAAATTTCCTCAGGTCCCTGAGGATGGTTTTTTCTATAGAAAATATTTCCTCAGGTCCCTGAGGATGGTTTTTTCTATAGAAAATATTTCCTCAGGTCCCTGAGGATGGTTTTTTCTATAGAAAAAATTTCCTCAGGTCCCTGAGGATGGTTTTTTCTATAGAAAAAATTTCCTCAGGTCCCTGAGGATGGTTTTTTCTATAGAAAAAATTTCCTCAGGTCCCTGAGGATGGTTTTTTCTATAGAAAAAATTTCCTCAGGTCCCTGAGGATGGTTTTTTCTATAGAAAAAATTTCCTTAGGTCCCTGAGGATGGTTTTTTCTATAGAAAAAATTTCCTCAGGTCCCTGAGGATGGTTTTTTCTATAGAAAAAATTTCCTCAGGTCCCTGAGGATGGTTTTTTCTATAGAAAAAATTTCCTCAGGTCCCTGAGGATGGTTTTTTCTATAGAAAAAATTTCCTCAGGTCCCTGAGGTGGGTTTTTTCTATTGAAAAATTTCCTCAGGTCCCTGAGGGAAAGTGTAAGTATAGGGAAAATTTAAGTCATCACTGGCCACCTCTTTCCTCATTTTTCTATTTGTTCAACTAATGGCCAATTTCATTCAGAACTTTTTTGTTGCATTTGCAAAAGCAACAACATATATGATACCTCCGCCTATCTGACAACAACACAGACCAACTGATAAAATAGAAAAGTAATTGACAGTTATTTGATCGGTAGGTGTTGATGTGTAAACATAACAGGCCTAACTAGATTAAGCTGTCCAAGTGACGATATCTAGTCTGCGGAAACGTCTGCGACTTGTTTCTAACGGCGGAAAAACGAATACGTTGTTCATAGTTTTAATGCTTCGATTGGGGGTCTTCGATCATTTTACAGTTGAATAGGAGAGAGATGAAATATATTCAATTTCCAAGAATGATGAAGCGGTGACTGGTCTAAGAAAAAATTTTGTTGGATATATAGAACAGCTTTTAAAAATGCCCAAAAAGGGGGTGATGGAGTGTTGAGTTCCCGCAATAAAAAAAATCAAAATGAGGTCAGTTATCGCTTACATTTTTATTCTTAACTAATTTTTCTTATCCTACATTTGATTTACATTCGAGAGATCAATTTCATAACTTCTATTTTCCTCCACAAAGGCTGCAAATTTTCTGAAACAACGACTGCAGTGGGCCCCAGCAAGCCAGTACCAATATCATCAGGGTTATGACTTGCATGAGAATTGTAAAATCTGGCGACGGTGAGCTGTGGCTAAAGAATCCCTTATCAAAGCCATAATATTGGGCAGTAAGGCCCACAGCAAAGGTACCAATACCCAAGATGTTGTGGAACGTCTTAGTCCAGAGAGGACTCACACATTTCCTCAGAAATTTGGCAAAGAAGGCTGTAAATCCAGACAGCAAACTGACGCAGCACAGTATGAAGGCAGCAAAACCTAAATGAGGGAGAGAGAGCGGAAGGAGAAGGTATGAAAACAGGGTATACTTCAAAATGCCATCAATTGATTCTTACCAAGCTTCCCATGGATACTGTCGAACTTGAAGTCATGTTGTATACATTTGATAAGAG
This sequence comes from Musca autumnalis, assembly GCF_047663935.1. NCBI lineage: Eukaryota > Metazoa > Arthropoda > Insecta > Diptera > Muscidae > Musca > Musca autumnalis. The sequence continues at coordinate 30,929,945 of NW_027411755.1, forward strand.
CCGCCGCAATACCACATCCACCACCCAATATTTGTAGAATACCATGCAGATAGTTCTTTGCAGTTCGGCTGTGATTCATGGTTAATACATTGTATTTGTAATGACACATAATACCCTCAGCCATGAGGCAGGAGAACTGGGGGAAATAATGAGGGGACAATTATAAGGGGAATTATGGGGACATTTCACACAAAGAAGGTGATTTTTAAGGTAATTAACCGTCCTTAGGGACCTGAAGAAATTTTTTCTATAAAAAACGTCCTTAGGGGCCTAAGGATTATTTTTATAGAAAAAAACCGTCCTCAGGGCCTGATGAATTCTTTTTTCTATAGAAAAAACCGTCCTCAGCGGCCTAAAGAAATTTTTCTATAGACAAAAACCGTCCTAAGGGGTCTGAGGATTTTTTTCTATAGAAAAAACTGGCCTCAGGGACCTGAGGAAATCCTTTCTATATAAAAAACGGTCCTCGGGGAACTAAGAAAACTTTTTCTATAAAAAAACGTGCTCCCTGTGGAAATTCTTTCTTAGAAAAAAAAACAGCCCTCAGGGACCTGAGGAAATTTTTTCTATAGAAAAAACCATCCTCAGGGATCTGAGAAAATTTTTTCTATAGAAAAAACCATCCTCAGGGATCTGAGGAAATTTTTTCTATAGAAAAAACCATCCTCAGGGACCTGAGGAAATTTTTTCTATAGAAAAAAACCGTCCTCAGGGACCTGAGAAAATTTTTTCTATAGAAAAAAACCATCCTCAGGGACCTGAGGAAATTTTTTCTATAGAAAAAACCATCTTCAGGGACCCTAGGAAATTTTTTCAATAGAAAAAACTATCCTCAGGGACCTGAGGAAATTTTTTCTATAGAAAAAACCATTCTCAGGGACCTGAGGAAATTTTTCTATAGAAAAACCATCCTCAAGGACCTGAGGAAATTTTTTCTATAGAAAAAACCATCCTCAGGGACCTGAGGAAATTTTTTCTATAGAAAAAACCATCCTCAGGGACCTGAGGAAATTTTTTCTATAAAAAAAACCCGTCCTCAGGGACCTGAGGAAATTTTTTCTATAGAAAAAACCATCCTCAGGGACCTGAGGAAATTTTTTCTATAGAAAAAACCATCCTCAGGCACCTGAGGAAATTTTTTCTATAGAAAAAACCATCCTCAGGGACCTGAGGAAATTTTTTCTATAGAAAAAACCATCCTCAGGGACCTGAGGGAATTTTTTCTATAGAAAAAAACCATCCTCAGGGACCTGAGGAAATTTTTTCTATAGAAAAAAACCCACCTCAGGGACCTGAGGGAATTTTTTCTATAGAAAAAACCCACCTCAGGGACCTGAGGGAATTTTTTCTATAGAAAAAAACCCACCTCAGGGACCTGAGGGAATTTTTTCTATAGAAAAAAACCCACCTCAGGGACCTGAGGGAATTTTTTCTATAGAAAAAACCATTCTCACCGACCTGAGGAAATTTTTTCTATAGAAAAAACCGTTCTCAGCAAACTGAGGAATTTTTTCTATAGAAAAAACCATTATCAGGGACCTGAGAAATTTTTTTCTATAGAAAAAACCCGTCCTCAGGGACCTGAGGAAATTTTTTCTATAGGAAAAACTATCCTCAGGGACCTGAGGAAATTTTTTCGGTAGAAAAAACCCACCTCAGTGACCTGAGGAAATTTTTTCTATAGAAAAAACCATCCTCAGCAAACTGAGGAAATTTTTTCTATAGAAAAAACCATCCTCCGCAAACTGAGGAAATTTTTTCTATAGAAAAAACCATCCTCAGCAAACTGAGGAAATTTTTTCTATAGAAAAAACCATCGTCAGCAAACTGAGGACATTTTTTCTAAAGAAAAAACCATCCTCAGCAAATTGAGGAAATTTTTTCTATAGAAAAAACCATCCTCAGGGACCTGAGGAAATTTTTTCTATAGAAAAAATCCACCTCAGGGACCTGAGGAATTTTTTTCTAAAGAAAAAAACCATCCTCAGGGACCTGAGGAAAAATTTTTTATAGAAAAAACCCGTCCTCAGAGACCTGAGGAAATTTTTTTTATAGAAAAAACCCGTCCTCATGGTCCTGAGGAAATTTTTTCTATAGAAAAAACCCGTCCTCAGAGACCTCAGGAAATTTTTTCTATAGAAAAACCCACCTCAGGGAACTGAGGAAATTTTTTCTCTAGAAAAAACCATCCTCAGGTCCCTGAGGAAATTTTTTCTATAGAAAAAAAACCGTTCTATAGAAAAAATCGTATTTTTTAAAGTCCCCGTTTTGTGGTCTTTTTTATCTTGTTATGCTTACCCCAATGACTCCCAACCACGCATGCAATGCTGTTCCTGCTAATCCAGTGCGCAGACACAGCCAGCTCATGTAGATTGTAACGAATCCAATGCAGATTTGTGTTAAAATATTAATAAAATATTCTATTCCCAACCAAACGGGATGTGTTTCAGGATGGGTAATTTTGTTCATTGCGTTCTTTTATCGTTCGATTGCTTCTTCAAAAAAAAATTATAACCGTGACCGTCACCGTAACCGACTGGACTTATTCGATGTATTTAAGTTATTGAACAATTGCTGGTTCTACTTATAATGAAATTGCTGGTCTATTCAAGGCTTTCCTCCCCCCCTTTTCTTACCCTGCAGAGAAGACACCGCCATTTCTCCTAGTCATCAGTCAGTTTTTTCAAAGGTTAATGATCACAAATTTGCTTAACGCTTAACAGATAACATGAACGTGATTCGATATACATTTTATTTTTAATATTTAATTGGTTTGTTTGTTGTTGTAGTTAATGTTCCATTCAATTACGACTGCCAGGTCTCGTACAATTTCACTCTTCTTTTGATAGAAAGAATATTGAATGGTGATTAATGAAAAGCTTCGGTGTTAATACGGGGTATCAATTTTCAACAACTTTGTATAAAATAGTAATGGTACTTTTTTCGAGACACCCTAATAAACACAAGTGCAATTAGAAGTTTGGAAATTTGTTCACCCACCTAAAGTGAAATTGAAATAATTTTTTGTTATGTGGAGGAGTTTGGTTGTGAATTGAGATTTAATATTGTTACAAAAGCCGCGTCTTAAAATTTTTGTTATTCACCCTAATAAGCTGGGAAAACTGAAAATTGAACCTTGATGACAGCTTTACTACGCCATATCGTCTGCTCCGTCGGAAAAGGTCGTAAGTCCACTTTTTTGGAAATCGCGTTTTTGTTACAGGATGATAGTACAAGTCAAAACACGTCGTATGATACAAAGAAAATGGTAGTATGTCGCGTTTTTCTTAATGTTTTTCCCTTGTCGGAAAAGGTCGTAAGTCCACAAAACGTACAAATTTGAGTACGAAAAGGTCGTAAGTCCACAGGAAAATGTATACTTTAAAAGAATACTACAGCTAATGTAGTTCAGATATAATGTTTAACGTCATCCATGGTTGGGGTACAATATAAAGAACTAGCCTACACCTTTGGATGATAATCGGATGATATTTGGCGGAGCCTGTGGACCAAACTTTTCAACAAAAATGTGATAAATTCTATATTGCAACGAAAATTTACATTTGAAATCTATTTTCCCCTATAAGCGAACTGATTATGAAAGATGGACTTCTGGCCTTTTCATTGATACAAATTGGGATGCTGTATGTGTTCAAATACCTCATATATTGAAAAATTTAAAAAAAAAAATAAAAAAATGTTGCTGTTTTTACTGTCGTATATCTTACTTAACTTTATCAACTGGTAATTTGTGGTTTCTCTAGGGACATTTATTCACATAACGAGATTAGTTTGTATTCTGAATTCAATAAAGTAATATCTTCTAACGGACGGGTAAGTGCAATGTTTATATTATTAAATGATTCTAAAATAATAATTGATTGAAATGTTATTAAACTAAGAAGACATCATGATTTTTGCTAACAAAGAGCAGTATGAATTTGTTATGGAATTAAACGATGGTGTCATGGGTCTAGTTCTCAATGTTTTTCACGGTGATTCTGAAAGCTCTGATGATAAACTTCCTAAACGCAGGAAGACATTAAATGCTGAAGATTCTACATGGTTTGCAGAAAAAACAAAAGATGCAGGGAGTTGGGGCAGAAATACTTGGGAAGACAAAAAAGAACACTATTTGGGATTACAATGTAGCTAAGAAACCACGTACATTAACGGAATTAATCATGAAATTTAATTGAAGGAAAAGGTCATAAGGCCAAAATACAAGGTCGTAAGTACAACATGTCATGTTTTATATTAAATATTAGCCGAATCGGTCCACGTTGCTGGTCCTTGAAACTGTCTAATTATTAGTTGGGATATTCAAGTGACTGTCAATAACAAGTAAGAACGTCGTTAAATTCGGCCAAGCCGAACTTGTTATACCCTCCATCATGAGTTGTATTAAATTTTACTTCAATTAGTTTCCTTTCGTTTATGAAGTAGACTAAATACCAAATTTCAGCAATTTCGGTAAAACAACGTGGCTAACCTTCAAAATACCGAAATTCAGGAGGCACCGTTCTATGGGGCTATATGAAGGCGTGGACCTATATAGACAAATTTATGGGAGAAAGTTTTATACCTCAAACGAAGAATAAATACCAAATTTCAGCCATTTCGGTCGACTATTGTGGCCACAAACTCCAAAATACCGAAAATCGGGAGGTACCGTTCTATGGGGCTATACGAAGGCGTGGGCCTATACCAAAAAATTTCTGGGGGAAAGTTGCATACACCCAACGAAGACAAACTACCAAATTTCAGCCATTTCGGAGGAATATTGAGACCACACCTTCAAAATACCGGAAATCGGGAGGTACCGTTCTATGGGGGCTATATGAAGGCGTCAATACCAAACATCCTAGAAGTAATAGAAACTTCTATACTAAATCACGAAGATCTATCTTAAAAATTGCGAGCTGTATCTTAATTTCAAAAGACGGATAGACGGTCATTGTTATACCGACTTAGAATTTTACTCTGATCAAGAATATTTATAATTTATAGGGTCTCCACTGAATATATCGATATGTTACAAACTGAATGACATATTTAATTATACCCTCCATATTATGGTGGAGGGTATAAAAATCATCAGAAATGTTGGTGTCGCTATGCAATTTTAACATACCGCCAAATAACTGATGACTTGAGACATGCCGACTGTGTCCACCTTCTTATAATGTATCTTATATACCTGATGAAACTGTAGCAATCGATATGTTGCCTTCTAATCTAAAAACTTGCTTTCCAAAAAGACCAAAGCATCGTTATGCATACCATCTGGTATTTCCATTGATTTGTAGCTTATTTAAGAAAGTGGGAGTGGTCGGGTCTTATTGCTAAAATATATACCCAGGATTGGGGAAACGGAATAGTTTGTAAGTGTTATATATATAGCACATTTAAAAATAGGGCACAGGTGTAACCCGCCCCCTCCGAAATTCAAAAAAATATAAAGCCTATTTTCACCTCGGTTGTTCCTTGTACATTCTCTGAAATTTTCAAAAAATCGGCTCAGCCGTTTTTTAGTCTTTGCGGAACATACAAACATTCACACAAAAGTTTTGGTCCATTAAACCCGCTAATAATTATCTCATCACCATATTAAATTGCAAGCTTATTCTTTGTCTTAAACAAAAGTCATTCATAAAATGTCGCTCCGGTCGGAATATTACTGCGATTTACAGGGCAGCTACAAAGTCGCGAAAAAATTGTGGATTTGGTCCATTTCAAACCTTTCGATCATAACCAAAATCTAATGGGGTTACTTCTGGTCGGAACCCGACCTCTCCACAAAATTTCGTGAAGATCGGTCCAAAATTGAGGCCTGGATTTTTATTACAATTGTTAATGGATGGATGGACGCACATAGCTAGATCGCTTTATCTCGTTAATATATGAAAAAATGGCAAGGGGAGGGGGTCTACGACGAATACTTCGCGATGTCACACGAATATTGGACAAAACAAACTTATAATACCCTTTCCACATTGTTTTGTAAAGTATAAATATTTTATTTTAAAAACGTCCGTAAATTGTAGGAAAAGGTCGTAAGTCCCTACAAAAATACAAAACTGTACAAGGAAAAGGTCGTAAGTCCAAAGACATCCAATTATCTCCCAAACGCGACGGAATTTGATCAAACAAAGTACAGGTATTGAAGCGGAATAAATAAATGAAGAATTCTGCCTTTACCACCATAATAAAATCTTTAATACAGAAAGCGCTGGAATGTTTTTTCTTCCTCCTGAAAAATTTATTGAGAGGGACTTACGACCTTTTCCGACGGAGCAGACGATATATTATTTAATATTAGAAGATATCAGCTAACCATTTTACAATAACAATATTGTTGTTAGAAAGTAAAATCTCATTGAAAATAGTGAATAATAGGATAATTCAAAACTGTTTTTAGAAAACGTGCAATTTCTAAATTTCATGAGTAGATCCTATTATTTAAATTAAAGAAAGTAAAAAGACAGCTGATTGTCACTTCTGTCTTCTTTAATATATTTTGCTTAAAATTGTACTATTATCACTAAAAAATAGTGCATACTTTTAGGCGTAATATTGCAATACTATTAAATAGGTCGCTATGGGGTTTCGACAAGCAGACTGAAACTAGATCTTGCAGAAATAAAATAAAATACGAGTGTGAAGAAAGTTGAGCTTAATAACACAGAACCGGTAAATTTCAGAACCAACATCTCGCATCTCTGAGCAAAAAATTCTAAAGTTCTAGTCAAGATCACAACTAAAATTTCAACTCGATCCTTAAACTGGATTAAAAAAACAAAAGTGTCGACCAAATTTCAGATCAAAGGAAATTTTTTTTCTATAGAAAAAACCGTCTTCAGGGACCTGAGGAAATTTTTTCTATAGAAAAAACCGTCTTCAGGGACCTGAGGAATTTTTTTCTATAAAAAACCATCCTCAGGGACCTGAGGAAATTTTTTCTATAGAAAAAACCATCCTCAGGGACATGAGGAATTTTTTTTCTATAGAAAAAACCATCCTCAGGGACCTGAGGAAATTTTTTCTATAGAAAAAACCATCCTCAGCAAACTGAGGAATTTTTTTCTATAGAAAAAACCATCCTCAGGGAACTGAGGGAATTTTTTCTATAGAAAAAACCGTCCTCAGGGACCTGAGGAAATTTTTGCTTTAGAAAAAACCGTCCTCAGGGACATGAGGAAATTTTTCTATAGAAAAAACCATCCTCAGGGAACTGAGGAAATTTTTTCCATAGAAAAAATCATCCTCAGGGAATTTTTTTCTATAGAAAAAACCATCCTCAGGGAACTGAGAAAATTTTTTCTATAGATAAAACCATCCTCACGGAACTGAGGAAATTTTTCTATAGAAAAAACCATCCTCAGGGAACTGAGGAAATTTTTTCTATAGAAAAAACCATCCTCAGGGAACTGAGGAAATTTTTTCTATAGAAAAAACCATCCTCAGGGAACTGAGGGAATTTTTTCTATAGAAAAAACCGTCCTCAGGTACCTGAGGGAATTTTTTCTATAGAAAAAACCGTCCTCAGGTACCTGAGGAAATTTTTGCTTTAGAAAAAACCGTCCTCAGGGACATGAGGAAATTTTTCTATAGAAAAAACCATCCTCAGGGAACTGAGGAAATTTTTTCCATAGAAAAAATCATCCTCAGGGACCTGAGGAAATTTTTTCTATAGAAAAAACCATCCTCAGGGAACTGAGAAAATTTTTTCTATAGATAAAACCATCCTCACGGAACTGAGGAAATTTTTCTATAGAAAAAACCATCCTCAGGGAACTGAGGAAATTTTTTCTATAGAAAAAACCATCCTCAGGGAACTGAGGAAATTTTTTCTATAGAAAAAACCATCCTCAGGGAACTGAGGAAATTTTTTCTATAGAAAAAACCATCCTCAGGGAACTGAGGAAATTTTTTCTATAGAAAAAACCATCCTCAGGGAACTGAGGAAATTTTTTCTATAGAAAAAACCATCCTCAGGGAACTGAGGAAATTTTTTCTATAGAAAAAACCATCCTCAGGGAACTGAGGAAATTTTTTCTATAGAAAAACCATCCTCAGGGAACTGAGGAAATTTTTTCTATAGAAAAAACCATCCTCAGGGAACTGAGGAAATTTTTTCTATAGAAAAAACCATCCTCAGGGAACTGAGGGAATTTTTTCTATAGAAAAAACCGTCCTCAGGGACCTGAGGGAATTTTTTCTATAGAAAAAACCGTCCTCAGGGACCTGAGGAAATTTTTCTATAGAAAAAACCATCCTCAGGGAACTGAGGAAATTTTTTCCATAGAAAAAACCATCCTCAGGGAACTGAGAAAATTTTTTCTATAGATAAAACCATCCTCACGGAACTGAGGAAATTTTTCTATAGAAAAAACCATCCTCAGGGAACTGAGGAAATTTTTTCTATAGAAAAAACCATCCTCAGGGAACTGAGGAAATTTTTTCTATAGAAAAAACCATCCTCAGGGAACTGAGGAAATTTTTTCTATAGAAAAAACCATCCTCAGGGAACTGAGGGAATTTTTTCTATAGAAAAAACCGTCCTCAGGGACCTGAGGAAATTTTTTCTATAGAAAAAACCAAAAAACCATCCTCAGGGAACTGAGGAAATTGTTTTATAGAAAAAACAATCCTCAGGGACCTGAGGAAATTTTTTCTATAGAAAAAACAATCCTCAGGGACCTGAGGAAATTTTTTCTATAGAAAAAACCGTCCTCATGGACCTGAGGAAATTTTTTCTATAGAAAAAACCGTCCTCAGGGACCTGAGGAAATTTTTCTATAGAAAAAACCGTCCTCAGGGACCTGAGGAAATTTTTTCTATAGAAAAAAACCGTCCTCAGGGACCTGAGGAAATTTTTTCTATTGAAAAAAACCGTCCTCAGGGACCTGAGGAAATTTTTTCTATAGAAAAAACCGTCCTCAGGGACCTGAGGAAATTTTTTCTATAGAAAAAACCGTCCTCAGGGACCTGAGGAAATTTTTTCTATAGAAAAAACCGTCCTCAGGGACCTGAGGAAATTTTTTCTATAGAAAAAACAATCCTCAGGGACTTGAGGAAATTTTTTCTATAGAAAAAACAATCCTCAGGGACCTGAGGAAATTTTTTCTATAGAAAAAACCATCCTCAGGGACCTGAGGAAATTTTTTCTATAGAAAAAACCATCCTCAGGGACCTGAGGAAATTTTTTCTATAGAAAAAACCATCCTCAGGGACCTGAGGAAATTTTTTCTATAGAAAAAACCATCCTCAGGGACCTGAGGAAATTTTTTCTATAGAAAAAACCATCCTCAGGGACCTGAGGAAATTTTTTCTATAGAAAAAACCATCCTCAGGGACCTGAGGAAATTTTTTCTATAGAAAAAACCATCCTCAGGGACCTGAGGAAATTTTTTCTATAGAAAAAACCATCCTCAGGGACCTGAGGAAATTTTTTCTATAGAAAAAACCATCCTCAGGGACCTGAGGAAATTTTTTCTATAGAAAAAACCATCCTGAACTGAGGAAATTTTTTCTATAGAAAAAACCATCCTCAGGGAACTGAGGAAATTTTTTCTATAGAAAAAACCATCCTCAGGGAACTGAGGAAATTTTTTCTATAGAAAAAACCATCCTCAGGGAACTGAGGAAATTTTTTCTATAGAAAAAACCATCCTCAGGGAACTGAGGAAATTTTTTCTATAGAAAAAACCATCCTCAGGGAACTGAGGAAATTTTTTCTATAGAAAAAAACCATCCTCAGGGAACTGAGGAAATTTTTTCTATAGAAAAAAACCATCCTCAGGGAACTGAGGAAATTTTTTCTATAGAAAAAAACCATCCTCAGGGAACTGAGGAAATTTTTTCTACGGAAGAAACCATCCTCAGGGACCTGAGAAAATTTTTCTACGGAAGAAACCGTCTTCAGAGGCCTTGGAAATTTTGTCTATATTAAAAAACCGTGCTCAGGGGCCTGAGGAAATTTTTTCTATATAAAAAATCATCCTCAAGGACCTGTGGATTTTTTTTCTATAGAAAAAAACGTCCTCAGGGACCTGAGGAAATTTTTTCTATATAAAAATCATCCTCAGGGACCTGTGGATTTTTTTTCTCACGTTGAGTACTTAAACAACCCCAAATTTCAATAAAGTCTCTCTATCTCGTTTAGCAAACACTGAAGGTTTATGATCTACTACCACGCTTGCCCAGGTTGATGGACTCAGATCTTAAACTAGAAATAATTCTAGGGGAAGAGTAAAATTGTTTATTTTAAAAAACTACCGTGTTGTTATTTCGTATGAAGACATATCAGCTCCGCTCACAAGCTGCTTTAACTGTCAATTCCTTTGCGTGTACGTTAAATGAAAACTCATCAAGAGAATATTGTAGAGATCTCTCAACCAGTGAATTCTCCAGGTTTTCTGCCGCCTCTATAAAGTTAAGGGCCCCTCTCATGAGGAAGTTATCTATTCGTTCAATGCCCGCCTTGTCGTAAATGGCCCTACATGAAGGTCGTTTATATGTCCCATCTTCCGTTATAGTTGGCCACATACCCAAGCAATACGTCAGGATTGACCTCTCCCATCTCCTAAGCCTTTCCATTTGGCTCGACAATATGAAGAACCATACCGGAAAGGCATAGGAGACTACGGGTCTTATAATCTGTTTGTATATCAGAAGTTTGATTCTATTTGATAAGCCACCATTGTGACGTATAATCCCTTGATACCCAAAGTAAATTCTGTTGGCCCTACTAAGGATAAAATCAACAATCGCAAAATATGACGAATATTGATATCACTTCATCTCCGATTTTTAAATTTGGCCGATAGGACCTAATGTTAGGGAACACAAATTTCGCCTTACCCCTGAAAACAATCGCCGAGCATTTGTCCATGTTTAGCTTGAGGTCCCACATAGTAAAATACCTATGTAATGTCTCAAGGTAAACGTTAAGGCGGCGACACAGAGTGTTTGCTCTGGGGACTGACATAGCCAGTATGACATCGTCAGCACACGACAGTAACAAGTCCCCTTGAGGAGGCTCGTAGAGCAGGGGGCCTAAAAGTGACCCCTGAAGTACCCCTGCTTGAATTGACCTGCGGCTTGACAGCCGATCACCCACTTTTACTTTAAAGGAAACTTGCCAACAGTCTGCAAGTTTGCTGATCGAATCCATAATGTTTTAATTTATATAGAATTCCCGAGTGCCAGACCGAGTCAAAGGCTTTAGCAACGTCAAGGCTTACAGCTATTGTACCCTATTTCTTTTCGAAGCCCTTCACAATATATGTCGAAAAGACAGATAAGGCGTGAGACGTTGAGTACCCCCCGAATAAATATAAATTTGATGCCGCAGCATCCAACAGACAGCCGCAGCTCGTCTGTAAAAATTAAGTAAAGACGCATACGTATTTGCACAGTGAGGGGTTGTAAGTCACTGATTTATTTCAATAATATTTCGCTTAACTGTATCAATACAAAATATTTCTTAGGCTACCCTTTCATTACAATTCTTATCACTAAACTGTATGTTCTAAAAATACAAACATTTTATAATTGAAGAATTTTCCCACCATGCATGTGCCATAAAATCTTAAGTGCATAGCGCACACACAAACAACTAGCGATACTAGCTACCACTGCATGTGGGATCTTCAACTCTTACCTTAAAACACTTCCATTATCAAATCAATGGAAAATGTGAACATCTGTTCAACGTATTTTGAACACCCCGTCTAAATCCGAATTGGCTATCTTTAAGCATCCTTTTGTCATCGACTAGAAATCTTAAACGTTTCAATATGAAATATTCTTATAATTTACCAAAAGCCGAGAGCAGAGAAATGGGCCGATAGCTCCCACATTCATCAGACGGTGCACCCCGTTTCAATATGGGCACAAGAATCCAAAAATCACCGATCCGGCATTTTTCCGTGCGGTATGTGGGATTCCGTCCAATCCACTGGATTTTTTGTTCGGTCTGTGGGCAATTGCTTTGCTTATGCAGCTGGGTTTGATGAAACCTGCTACATTCCACCTTTCGACGCTTTCAACTGTTGAACCATCTGCTCTAAATGCATCGGAGAATGTTTCCAATGGTGATGGCTATCACCCAATCCCTCGACAGCTAGACTGATCGAGCTATGGAAAGACTGGTCCACTTGTCCATTCATGGGTCGTAACATACCTTGGACGTAATCGGCTAATACCTCTGCCTTCACACCATCATCACTTATACGCTGGGAGGTAGGTCGCATAGCGTCTTATTATATGGCCTTCTTTTTGGCACAGAAACCTGAATTGGATTGCGGAAAACTGTTTCCAGGTTTTCCACCGCCATGTCAACTTCCTCGACAGAAACATTTCTATCTACTGGCAAGCAACAATCAGATAGTCCTTGACGTAATTGACATCTAAATCGACCTAAATTAATAATTTCGTAGTTATGCAATATTTTGGACTCTCAGCGGTACTCAAAACTATTTCTAATGTCATCATATGATCTGACTCAAAGTCGTGGGTAGTTGCGTATCTTCTCCCGCCGAGCAAAGACAGGCCTGGAGTACGAATAAATATATCGATAAATGACCCCGAATCTCCATTTGGTCTAGTAGGTATGTTTGAAGAAAAGATTTCAAAATTTGGAACATCCATCATGTGAGAAGCCAAAACTCTACCTCTTGTATTGGTTTCGGCTCCACCCCATGACGGATGTTTCGCATTAAAATCCGCACCTATAAGTACTTCGCCCGTCTTTTGCAGGTCAAAGAGAGATTGTAAGTCTACGACTTGAAAGCTGTCTTCGGGTCTTTTGTATAGCGATGCAAATATCACAGACGACCCATCATCTTGCCATGCTCTTAGGATGCAGGATTCAGTACGCCCTGTCGAGATGAAGATCCGATCGCAGCGATACTTATCTTTAATTATCACCGCGGTCCCACCCCCACATTCTCGGTATTGGTAATGACAGTTGTAACCATCAAGAGTGAGTTTATGACCTGGTTTGAGCTTATGCTCAGCAATTAGGATAACATCTGGATGTTTTTCAGATATAAAATTCTTCAAATAGTGTCTCTTAGTTGATGATACTAAGGAATTAACGTTCAGGAAAATTATTTTAAAAATCAACATTACCCCCCATGAAGAGAAGCCATGCGGACATAGCAGCATCTAGCCCAGCTTTACTTTGGATCTCTTGAAAAATTGGTCAAAAAGTCTTAGCCTTTTCGCATTTTTTTTTTTTTTTTTTTTGGAGGGAATTTGACACTTTTTCGGACCAAGACCTTCACCTAACTTGACACAACGTGGAGGCATAGTGCAATTAGATTAAATATGCAAGTGTGCATAAGTAGTGCATTGAAATTTATGCTCATTTGATCTCAAGCGCACACTGACTGTCCCTGGTGCAAATATTTGGCCAATGTTACCTTACCTTAAGAACCATTATATTCTGCAGTGAAGTCTGAAATGCGATATTGCTTGATTAGGAAAAATTTTCAAATTGAATTTTTCAAATTGCGTTATTATGAAAAATATGAGCATATTTTTAGATTTCGTCTGAGTGTATTTATTTAATCCTGGGGCTCAATTCTGTTTCTATGAAAATGTGAAAAGAAAACTTTTATAAAGGAAAACAAGTAAAAAGTCGTTAAGTTCGTCCGTGCCGAACTTTTTATACCCTCCACCACAAAAAAGTCTTAATTAAAATGGAATAATTAGAGTCCTTTCACAATTTTAGGTGGAATAACTTTTCGACAATGGATAGACTCCTACTGCCTCCCACTATTGCTTAAATTACACTGTGAACACAAATGTTGGGACAGAGATAATTCCTTTTGGAGATGAAAGCCCTTGGTGTGTGTATATGAAAAACCCCGAAGGGCAGATGGGCCATGAGTCGAACTTCCGCGTTATGGCGTGATGAAGTCTTGGCAAGAGACCCTGTTAGCCATCATGAATTAGCGTTATATCTTTGTTGTTATTGTAGAGCACTTAAGCAACAGTGAACAAAGATATAACGCTAATTCCTGGTGGCCCACAGGGTCTCTAACAAAAATTTCATCACGCCATAACGCGGAAGTTCGACTCACGGCCTTTCTTCCCCAAGAGGAATTTTCCGTCCCCCACACTTTCACCTCCATTTTGTTGCACAGTGTTATCTAATCTAATCTAAAAAATGTGTTCAGCTGGGTGAAAGGTACCACAGATGCTATATCAAAGATATCTTTAAATTTTTTGGCGGAAAAGTTTATAGCTGCAGGGAACTTCAAGAGTCAAATTGAGGGTAGTTTCATCAAAACAATGTAGACCCTCAAAAATGGACCCATGTTGACGAATTTTAGTGAAGAAATTTCGTGACCACTGAAATTTTCGAAAATCGGGGGGTACAGCTATATGGGGTGATATACCAAAACATGGACCTATATTGACGATTATTTTTGAATAAACACAATTGTAGCTAAAATTCTCAAAATACCGATCATTACAGCTAGTTCGGTTAAAAATTGCATCTAAAATTCTCAAAATACCGAAAATCGGGATATACCGATATATGGGGGCCACACCAAAACATGGACCTATGTTGATGATGTTTCGCGGAAATGTTTCATGACCACTGATAACCTCAAATGTCAAATTGCAGATAGTTCGGTTACAAATTGTGGCTAAAATTCTCAAAATACCGAAAATCGGGAGGTACGGTTTTAAGGGGGCCACACCAAAACATGGACCTATGTTGACGATGTTTGCTGGACCCTTTTCATGACCACTGAGAACCTAAAATATCAAATTGCAGATAGTTCGGTTACAAATTGTGGCTAAAAATCTTAAAATACCGAAAATCGGGAGGTACCCTTATATGGGGGCTATACCAAAACATGGACCTATGTTGACGATGTTTCGTGGAGATGTTTCGTGACCACTGAGAACCTCAAATGTCAAATTGCAGATAGTTCGCTTACAAATTGTGGCTAAAATTCTCAAAATACCGAAAATCGGGAGGTACCCTTATATGGGGGCTATACCAAAACATGGACCTATGTTGACGATGTTTTGTGGAGATATTACATGACCACTGAGAACCTCAAATGGCAAATTACAGCTAGTTCGGTTAAAAATTGTAACTAAAATTCTCAAAATACCGAAAATCGGGAGGTACGGTTTTGAGGGGGCCACACCAAAACATGGACCTATGTTGACGATGTTTTGTGGAGATATTTCATGACCATTGAGAACCTCAAATGGCAAATTACAGCTAGTTCGGTTAAAAATTGTAGCTAAAATTCTCAAAATATCGAAAATCGGGAGGTACGGTTTTAAGGTGGCCACACCAAAACATGGACCTATGTATGTTGATGATGTTTCGCGGAGATGTTTCATGACCACTGATAACCTCAAATGTCGAATTACCGATAGTTCGGTTACAAATTGTGGCTAAAATTCTCAAAATACCGAAAATCGGGAGGTACGGTTTTAAGGGGGCCACACCAAAACATGGACCTATGTTGACGATGTTTGCTGGACATGTTTCATGACCACTGAGAACCCCAAATGTCAAATTGCAGATAGTTCGGTTACAAATTGTGGCTAAAATTCTCAAAATACCGAAAATCGGGAGGTACGGTTTTAAGGGGGCCACACCAAAACATGGACCTATGTTGACGATGTTTGCTGGACATGTTTCATGACCACTGAGAACCCCAAATGTCAAATTGCAGATAGTTCGGTTACAAATTGTGGCTAAAATTCTCAAAATACCGAAAATCGGGAGGTACGGTTTTAAGGGGGCCACACCAAAACATGGACCTATGTTGACGATGTTTGCTGGACATGTTTCATGACCACTGAGAACCCCAAATGTCAAATTGCAGATAGTTCGGTTACAAATTGTGGCTAAAATTCTCAAAATACCGAAAATCGGGAAGTACGGTTTTAAGGGGGCCACACCAAAACATGGACCTATGTTGACGATGTTTGCTGGACATGTTTCATGACCACTGAGAACCCCAAATGTCAAATTGCAGATAGTTCGGTTACAAATTGTGGCTAAAATTCTCAAAATACCGAAAATCGGGAGGTACGGTTTTAAGGGGGCCACACCAAAACATGGACCTATGTTGACGATGTTTGCTGGACATGTTTCATGACCACTGAGAACCCCAAATGTCAAATTGCAGATAGTTCGGTTACAAATTGTGGCTAAAATTCTCAAAATACCGAAAATCGGGAGGTACGGTTTTAAGGGGGCCACACCAAAACATGGACCTATGTTGACGATGTTTGCTGGACATGTTTCATGACCACTGAGAACCCCAAATGTCAAATTGCAGATAGTTCGATTACAAATTGTGGCTAAAATTCTCAAAATACCGAAAATCGGGAGGTACCCTTATATGGGGGCTATACCAAAACATGGACCTATGTTGACGATGTTTCGTGGAGATGTTTCTTGACCACTGAGAACCTCAAATGTCAAATTGCAGATAGTTCGGTTACAAATTGTGGCTAAAATTCTCAAAATACCGAAAATCGGGAGGTACCCTTATATGGGGGCTATACCAAAACATGGACCTATGTTGACGATGTTTGCTGGACATGTTTCATGACCACTGAGAACCTCAAATGTCAAATTGCAGATAGTTCGGTTAAAAATTGTAGCTAAAATTCTCAAAATATCGAAAATCGGGAGGTACGGTTTTAAGGGGCCCACACCAAAACATGGACCTATGTTGACGATGTTTTGTGGAGATATTTCATGACCATTGAGAACCTCAAGTGGCAAATTACAGCTAGTTCGGTTAAAAATTGTATCTAAAATTCTCAAAATATCGAAAATCGGGAGGTACGGTTTTAAGGGGCCACACCAAAACATGGACCTATGTTGATGATGTTTCGCGGAGATGTTTCATGACCACTGATAACCTCAAATGTCAAATTGCAGATAGTTCGGTTACAAATTGTGGCTAAAATTCTCAAAATACCGAAAATCGGGAGGTACGGTTTTAAGGGGGCCACACCAAAACATGGACCTATGTTGACGATGTTTGCTGGACATGTTTCATGACCACTGAGAACCTCAAATGTCAAATTGCAGATAGTTTGGTTACAAATTGTGGCTAAAATTGTCAAAATACCGAAAATCGGGAGGTACGGTTTTAAGGGGGCCACACCAAAACATGGACCTATGTTGACGATGTTTGCTGGACATGTTTCATGACCACTGAGAACCTCAAATGTCAAATTGCAGATAGTTCGGTTACAAATTGTGGCTAAAATTCTCAAAATACCGAAAATCGGGAGGTACCCTTATATGGGGGCTATACCAAAACATGGACCTATGTTGACGATGTTTTGTGGAGATATTACAAGACCACTGAGAACCTCAAATGGCAAATTACAGCTAGTTCGGTTAAAAATTGTAACTAAAATTCTCAAAATACCGAAAATCGGGAGGTACGGTTTTAAGGGGGCCACACCAAAACATGGACCTATGTTGACGATGTTTTGTGGAGATATTTCATGACCATTGAGAACCTCAAATGGCAAATTACAGCTAGTTCGGTTGAAAATTGTGGCTAAAATTCTCAAAATACCGAAAATCGGGAGGTACCCTTATATGGGCACTATACTAAAACATTAACCTATGCCCATATCCTTTGGGATATAAGTTTGTTGATCACTAGGAACCCTAAGTGCCAAATTATAGCTAATTCGGTCTGCAAATGTGGCGAAGAACGTCAAAATACCTCAAATCCGGAGGTACCGTTATATGGGGGCTATACCAAAGAGTGGACCGATATAGACCGTCTTCGAACTTGACCTGCCTATGGAAAAAAGACCTACGGTGCAAAATTTCAGCACTCTATCTCAATTATTGCGGACGCTAGCGTGATTACAACATACGGACAGACAGATGGACAGACGGACATGGCTAGATCGTCTTAGAATTTCATCCCGATCAAGAATATATATACTTTATATGGTCGCAAATGATTAGTTCGATGTGTTACAAACGGAATGACAAACTTAATATACCCTCCATACTATGGTGGAGGGTATAAAAATGTCAAATGAAAAAAATTTAAAGGAAATATTTTTCATTTCAAATTTTCATAGAACAAGAATCCAGCCCCTGAGGACATTCACACGATTGTTTATGCTTTCTCAAGTCATGTACTTTAAGGTAAAGAATATTATAGATTATCTAAAATCCCATGAAATATATTTTATTTACAGCCAGTTTCTGTATGTCGAAAGAAGAATGTGTGCGAATGAAATACGTCCAAACTCTAGTGTGTTTTTCAATTTTTATTTTTTTTTTTTTTGATTTGAAGCAAAAGCAAAGGTAAAATTATTTCGAAAACTAAAGTTTTGGCGTGTTTCATTCGCACACATTCTACTTTCGACATACAGAAACAGGCTGTTAAAGGGAAGTACCACAAAGATCCCTCTCTCTCTTTTTTTAAAACAATATACTCCAAGATATAAGTCTCTTATGGGCCAAATACATACGGTCCGTTGTGCGACGCGTTGCGCGTTGAAAACAACAACCACATAAAAATGTGTAAGTGATGCCGGCGCTACAACAACCACATTAAAACTTCAGGAACAAACTTGGCATCACTTACACATTTTTCATGTATCATGCATGTATTAAGTATCATTTCTTGTCACACGTTCCCAGCAAACACAATGTCGGACGTCCGACACTTCTGCTCAAAGTCGGAAGTTTTTTCCGACACGTCTGACCGAATTCGGTCCGAACTCTGTCCGATTAGTCTGACGAACTTTTTCCCTCTCTCTCTCTCTCTCTCTCTCTGAAGGGATTTTTCTTATTTTCTCTCTTGTGCTGCTTTGGCTATATTCATTGTAAATAAGCAGAGAGAAAAGAATTGTACATGTTGCGCTCGCACATGTTGGGCAAATTGTGTGTATTTCGGCACATCGATGAAGTGCGAACGAAAAAATGAGTGCTCGGGTTTTAATTTCTGTGACGGAGAACAAATTTGGTTTATTTTTGTTATGCGTGTTGATGCATGATAGTGTTTAAAGATCATTCATAGTGAACCGTTGTATACACATTTGTTTATTTTTATAAAGTTAATGAAAGTAAATATTTTTTCGTCAAACTTCAACGCTATTTCGTGGAAAGTCATATGTTTTATAAATATTGCCAAAGTTAAGTTTCTTTATACTTTCATGTATATCAACTTTTGTATGTGAAGACATGTATTTTTTCATATATTAATAAAATGGTTTTATATATTTCACAGATCCTGTTGATAAATTTGTTGTTCCCACTGCTGGTGGGGACGTACGGATTTAAGAAAACCACTGGGTTTCGAATATCAATTCCGTTAGGTCAAATAAGTCCTTATAAAGAAGGTTAACCTTGCAAAAATCTATAATATAAACAGGCTATAAGATGATATTAAAACCCTTCATATGTTTATAGTAGGTGAACAAACATTTAAATTTAAGGATTTTAAGTTTTCATGAATTAACTGTGTACATTTTACACTTTTAAATAATAAAAACAAATTCTGTGCGAACGGCGGTAAATAAATCAGAAATTCATACAATAGTTCATCAGACTTCGGACCGTATTCGGTCCGAAAGTCGTCCAAAACTTCCGAATTTCATAAGATTTTTCTTCCGAATTCGGACCGATATCTGTCCGAACGTCGGTTAAAAAATCAGAAATTCATACGACAGTTCATCAGAATTCGGACCGAATTCGGTCCGAAAGTCTGCAAAAACTTCCGATTTTCATCCGAATTTCGGTCAGAGAACACGTCAACCACGCCATATGACTTTCGGTCAGAGTTCGGACCGAATTCGCATCCGAACTCGGATGTTTTTTCCGACTTTCGGATCGAATTCGGTCCGAATTCGGATGTTTATTCCGATTTTGGTTTGCTGGGTTGTCACACAAAACGTTAAATAATATTCTGTCAAAAACTTGGCATCACTTACACTATTTTAATGTGGTTGTTATTTCAAGGCCTAAGGCGTCACTCAACGGAACCATTGTAAAAATACTTACACTATTTTAATGTGGTTGTTACTTCAAGGCCTAAGGCGTCACTCAACGGAACCATTGTAAAAATACGGTATTTTTTAGAGATTACAAAAGAAATTTGTCAGTTAGTCTTTGATATTCACGAAATAGACCTCGATGGCTGTCAGTGTGTACTATACTTAACACCACAACATGATAGTTTAAAAAAAAAGACATTTATGAGTATACTTTTAGGCGAATAATGAAGTATTTATGCATTGTAATATGGACATACACGAGATCTGTGAAAAAGAGAATCAATGAAAAAGAGAACAAAAATTGATCTCCAGAGTAACTTTTTAAGACTCCCTCCAAATAAATATCCCAGATACGCCCACCCCACCTCCAAACACACATTTTTTTGTTTATATTCCAATAAGAGATCAATTTTTTTATTTTCGTCTTTTATTTTCAAGAGGCCAAGCTAACATATTTATGAGACAGCGATTTTAATGGACCCCAACAGGCCAGAACCAATATGATCAGGGTAATAACTTGTAGGAGAATCAGCAAATCCCAAGGCTTTTTTAGGTAAAATGCAAACTGATAGCCATAATATTGAGTACACTGGCCCAAGGCAAATGTCACAATACCCAAAACGTTGTGGACGGTTTTATTCAACAGAGGACTCACACACACCTTGAAATATTTGCTAAAGAATGCCAAGAAACCGGATATGAAACTGATACAGCACAGAATGAATGCGGCAAAACCTAAGGGAAGGCGAGAAGAGTACGAAGGGTCATAACTATAATTAAAAAAATATATTTCAGATTTCTCTCACCCAACCGTCCATGTAAGTGACCCAAGGTAAAGTCCAACTCAATGCATATGACAAGACACGAAGCAATGCCACAACCACCTCCAAATAATTGGAGAATTGCATGCAGATAGGTCTTTGTTGCTCTACTATAATCCATGGTCCATGAATTGTATTGGTAGTGACACATCATAGCCTCAGCCATAAGGAGCGAGAACTGTGGGGAAAGTGATATTAGATCTCACAAAAGAGGACTTTTTAGGTCCTCTATTCTAGAACAGAGGATTCTACAGGTCATATATTCTAGAACAGAGCACCCTATAGGTCATCTATTGCAGAAGAGAGGACCCATCAGGTCATCTATTCTAGAAAAGAGGACCCTTCGATCGTCTATTCTAGAAAAGAGGACCCTTCAGGTCATCTATTCTAGAAAAGAGGATCCTTTAGGTCATCTATTCTAGAAAAGAGGACCCTTTAGGTCATATTTTCTAGAAAAGAGGACCTCTAAGGTCATCTATTCTAGAAAAGAGGACCCTTCAGGTCATCTATTTTAGAACAGAGGACCCTTCAGGTCATCTATTCTAGAACAGAGGACCCTTCAGGTCATCTATTCTAGAAAAGAGGACCCTTCAGGTCATCTTTTCTAGAAAAGAGGACCCTTCAGGTCATCTATTCTAGAAAAGAGGACCCTTTAGGTCATCTATTTTAGAAATGAGGATTCTACAGGTCATCTATTCTAGAACAGAGGACCCTTCAAGTCATCTATTCTAGAACAGAGGACCCTTCATGTCATCTATTCTAGAACAGAGGACCCTTCAGGTCATCTATTCTAGAAAAGAGGACCCTTCAGGTCATCTATTCTAGAAAAGAGGACCCTTCAGGTCATCTATTCTAGAAAAGAGGACCCTTCAGGTCATCTATTCTAGAAAAGAGGACCCTTCAGGTCATCTATTCTAGAAAAGAGGACCCTTCAGGTCATCTATTCTAGAAAAGAGGACCCTTCAGGTCATATATTCTAGAAAAGAGGACCCTTCAGGTCATCTATTCTAGAAAAGAAGAAACTTCAGGTCATCTATTCTAGAAAAGAGGACCCTTTAGGTCATCTATACTAGAAAAGAGGAGCCTTCAGGTCATCTATTCTAGAAAAGAGGACCCTTCAGGTCATCTATTCTAGAAAAGAGGACCCTTCAGGTCATCTATTCTAGAAAAGAGGACCCTTCAGGTCATCTATTCTAGAAAAGAGGACCCTTCAGGTCATCTATTTTAGAACAGAGGACCCTTCAGATCATCTATTTTAGAACAGAGGACTCTTCAGGTCATCTATTTTAGAACAGAGGACCCTTCAGGTCATCTATTTTAGAACAGAGGACCCTTCAGGTCATCTAGTTTAGAACAGAGGACCCTTCAGGTCATCTATTTTAGAACAGAGGACCCTTCAGGTCATCTATTCTAGAAAAGAGAACCCTTCAGGTCATCTATTCTAGAAAAGAAGAAACTTCAGGTCATCTATTCTAGAAAAGAAGAAACTTCAGGTCATCTATTCTAGAAAAGAGGATTCTACAGGTCATCTTTTCTAGAAAAGAGGACCCTTCAGGTCAGCTATTCTAGAAAAGAGGACCCTTCAGGTCAGCTATTCTAGAAAAGAGGACCCTTCAGGTCATTTAATCTAGAACAGAGGACCCTTCAGGTCATCTATTCTAGAAAAGAGGACTCTTCAGGTAATCTATTCTAGAAAAGAGGACCCATCATGTCATCTATGCTAGAAAAGAGGACCCTTCAGGTCATCTATTCTAGAAAAGAGGACTCTTCAGGTCATCTATTCTAGAAAAGAAGACCCTTCAGGTCATCTATTCTAGAAAAGAGGACCCTTCATGTCATCTATGCTAGAAAAGAGGACCTTTCAGGTCATCTATTCTAGAAAAGAGGACCCTTCAGGTCTTTACTGTAAAAGAGGACCTTTCAGTTCATCTATTCTAGAAAAGACGACCCTTCAGGTCATCTACTCTAGAAAAGAGGACCCTTCAGATCATCTATTCTAGAAAAGAGGACCCTTCAGGTCATCTATTCTAGAAAAGAGGACCCTTCAGGTCATCTATTCTAGAAAAGAGGACCCTTCAGGTCATCTATTCTAGAAAAGAGGACCCTTCAGGTCATCTATTCTAGAAAAGAGGACCCTTCAGGTCATCTATTCTAGAAAAGAGGACCCTTCAGATCATCTTATAGAAAAGACGACCCTTCAGGTCATCCATTCTAGAAAAGAGGACCCTTCAGGTCATCTATTCTAGAAAAGAGGACCCTTCAGATCGTCTATGCTAGAAAAGAGGACCCTTTAGGTCATCTATTCTAGAAAAGAGGATCATTCAGGTCATTTATTCCAGAAAATAATACCCTTCAGGTCATCTATTCTTGAAAAGAGGACCCTTCAGGTCTCTATTCTAGAAAAGAGGACCCTTCAGGTCATCTTTTCTAGAAAAGAGAACCCTTCAGGTCATCTTTTCTAGAAAAGAGAACCATTCAGGTCATCTATTCTAGAAAAGAGGATTCTTCAGGTCATCTGTTCTAGAAAAGAGGATTCTACAGGTCATCTTTTCTAGAAAAGAGAACCCTTCAGGTCATCTTTTCTAGAAAAGAGAACCCTTCAGGTCATCTATTCTAGAACAGAGGACCCTTCAGGTCATCTTTTCTAGAAAAGAGAACCCTTCAGGTCATCTTTTCTAGAAAAGAGAACCCTTCAGGTCATCTTTTCTAGAAAAGAGAACCATTCAGGTCATCTATTCTAGAAAAGAAGACCCTTCAGGTCATCTATTCTAGAACAGAGGACCCTTCAGGTCATCTATGCTAGAAAAGAGGACCTTTCAGGTCATCTATTCTAGAAAAGAGGAACTTTCAGGTCATCTATTCTAGAAAAGAGGGACCCTTCAGTTCATCTATTCTAGAAAAGAGGACCCTTCTGGACATCTATTCGAGAAAATGGGACAGAGGACCCTTCAGGTCACCTATTCTAGAAAAGAGGACCCTTCAGGTCATCTATTCTAGAAAAGAGGATCCTTCAGGTTATTTATTCTAGAAAAGAGGACCCTTCAGGTCATTTATTCTAGAATAGAGACCATTCAGATGATCTATTCTAGAAAATAGGACCCTTCAGGTCATCTATTCTAGAAAAGAGGACCCTTCAGGTAATCTTTTCTAGAGAAGTGGACCCTTCAGGTGTCTACTCTAGAAAAGAGGAACCTTCGGGTCGTCTATTCTAGAAAATAGTACCCATCAGGTCATCTATTCTAGAAAAGAGAACCCTTCAGGTCATCTATTCTTGAAAAGAGGATTCGACAGGTCATCTATTCTAGAAAAGAGGACCCTTCAAGTCATCTATTCTAGAAAAGAGGACCCATCAGGTCATCTATTCTAGAAAAGAGGACACTTCAGGTCATCTATTCTGGAACCTTCAGGTCATCTTTTCAAGAAAAGAGGACACTTCAGGTCATCTATTCTAGAAAAGAAGACCCTTCAGGTCATCTATTCTAGAAAAGAGGACACTTCAGGTCATCTATTCTAGAAAAGAAGACCCTTCAGGTCATCTATTCTGGAAAAGAGGACCCTTCAGGTCATCTTTTCAAGAAAAGAGGACACTTCAGGTCATCTATTCTAGAAAAGAAGACCCTTCAGGTCATCTATTCTAGAAAAGAGGACACTTCAGGTCATCTATTCTAGAAAAGAAGAGGACCCTTCAGGTCATCTTTTCAAGAAAAGAGGACCCATTAGGTAATTTTTCCTAGAAAAAGAGGACCCTTCAGGTCATCTATTCCAGAACTGGGAACACTTTAGGTCATCTATTCTAGAAATGAAGGACTCTTCAGGTCATCTATTCTTCAAAAGAGAAACATTCATTCTGCTTACCCCTATAACACCCAACCAAATGTGCAGTGAAATAAATTCCAAATCTTTACGGATACAAAACCAGCTCATATAAATGGTTACAAAACCAATACACAGCTGTAATATTGTATTGAAGAAATATTCAATTCTTGGCCCGATGGGGGTTCTCTTCTCCTGCATGTGGCCCATGTTTCCAGTGTATCTGAGAAATTACTATAACCCGTCGTATTGACTTATTTGACTGTAGTTGAGGTTTTGAACATTCTTCTCAAATATTTGCTTATATTTATAAATATTTTTTGGGGGAAAATATTTTGTGAATGAATTGCGTTTTTGAAATCCCCGCTACAATTTATCATTAAAAATATTTTTCTGCTAAGTTTTTAAATGATCGATTTTGCTTAACGCTTCGATTAGTTAGGTATTTTATGTTAGTTAGTAACTTAAGCTGCCTCAAAAATGTGTGGATCTATGTAGGGAGTGTGGCGGCGGCTCAATTGAAATTGATTAATTGCATTTGGCGATCCATAGTGGTCACTTCCAGAAGGGGGCGGGACCAAAAATATCTGACCAACCAACCAACTGTGTGTATGTAAGTTTATTCTTAGACACAAGTGCCCTCAAAAAGCTAACAGTAATCTTCCACACTTGTCAAACTAAGCGAATAAAAGACAATCGATAACGAAATGTAATTTATGAATAGATGTCCGTCCACAAGTTAACGCTTGTGGAAGTCCAATTTGTAAACAATGAGTTATTAGTTCGTGAACCACCTTCATTAAAACAGATTGATTCTTGTTGTGGAACTGAATACGAAATTTTAGTTTTTCGTTGAGTTAAATTCCAAAATTATAGGGAAAGTGTATTGAATAACAAGTGCAGTGGATCACCGACGAGTCATCGGAAAATGTATTCCAGATTCTTATAGAAGGAAGAGAAGGGAAGGTACAGATGAAAGACCTATGTAGAAAAGAATACCCATCAGGTCATCTAGTCTAGAAAAGTACCCTTCAGTTGATCTATTCCAAAATATGAGGATCCTTCGGGTCAGCAAACCAAAGGCTCAACTACACATAGAAAGAGTCTACGATCTTTGGTAGAAATATGACATTACTACAGGTTTTTCTGATGATCGAAAGCGGTTATTTTATAAAGAAAGCGATAAACTCCACATTGGGCGCCATATGTGTTTAGCTTTGGGAAGCATAAATGATGGTCTGTATATCCTCAAGCAGCATGAATTCTAATGGCAGACAAAATGAAAAATATTTTTTCAATGGTGGCAATATGTTGCGTAAAAGTGCAGTGTAGGGACATATCTCGAATGCAGGTTGTCCTCGCGTTACAATTGTTCTTAGGGAAAAGTCCATACTTCCTCAATCAATGCTCTAAGAGCTCCAAAAAAAACCCTGCCGCCACTAACTAAACTGCTAAATAAGATAAGTTAGTTTGGAAAGCTCCTTCCGAAAACCCCCTCATAAATGTTCAAAATTTTCGAGAATATTTTAGAAATTTGCACCGAGGTAGTCCTTGTGATTGTGATAATGACGATATAATTTTTATTTCGTGGGCAGGGCCATAAAACTGGAGGACATGATAAATATTAAAATAAATGTCTGTCAAATTTAGATCCAGTTTAGAGAATGACTTTATCAGTTCATTGCTTCAGGTACCTGCTCCGCAAACGTTCAAATCGTTTTGCGTTAAGCCGATTCTCGCACTGAAATTCGTGTAGTGGATAGTAGTTAGTGGAAGCCTATAGTTCCTGAGATATGGGCCCCGAAATGTCTCAATATCTAGGATCACTCCTTAGGTTTTGGTTAAATGACGCGCATCCGCTATTTCATTTCCCTCGATGTTGCAGTGCCCCGGGAACCAGCACAAGGGCCTCCAAAGCATTCCTGCAATGAAAGACCGACACCGACTTGATTGAGTGGGATCTAAGTAATTTAAGGGCCGCTTGACTATCCACATAGATATTCACCGGTCCAGCTATGTCCCTTTCAATGTTTTTTATCAGCTCTGCTGCTTTCATGACTGCAAAGACGTCGGCTTAAAAGCCGCATGAAGTGGCACAAAGGTGGCTTGATTAAGTTGTCGATTTCACAACCGGTTGATTCAGATCCGCAACGCGCCATTTCATCCGCTATTTCATTTCCCTCGATGTTGCAGTGCCCCGGGACCCAGCACAAGGTAACGATTGAGTTTTAGGGACTCCAAAGCATTCATGCAATGAAAGACCGCCACAGACTTGATTGAGTGGGATTTAAGTAATTTAAGAGCCTCTTGACTATCCACATGGATATTCACCGGTCCAGCTATGTCCCTTTCAATGTTTTTTTTTATCAGCTCTGCTGCTTTCATGACTACAAAGACTTCGGCTTAAAAGCCGCATGAAGTGGCACAAAGGTGGCTTGATTAAGTTGTCGATTTCACAACCGGTTGACTCCGGTTGATCCGCAACGCGCCATTTCATCCGCTATTTCATTTCCCTCGATGTTGCAGTGCCCCGGGACCCAGCACAAGGTAACGATTGAGTTTTAGGGCCTCCAAAGCTTTCCAGCAATGAAGGACCGCCACAGACTTGATTGAGTGGGATCTAAGTGATTTAAAGGCCGCTTGACTATCCACATAGATAGTCACCGGTCCAGCTATGTCCCTTTCCATGTATCTTATCGTTCAAACCGTACGAGAGCCATAGATTGAGGGTATCGCTGTAGACGCCTGCTCCTGTTCCCTTTTTCATCTTAGCGCCATCCGTATATACCTCTGATTATAGAGGATTATTGTGGGTCCATGCCTCTCTGTGGGGTATTCGTACATCAATCTCGTAGAAGTGTAATTGTGGTAATATATAATCACTGACAACCTCCTATCCCAATGATAGTCCAGATCGTCTTAAGATAGCAACGTGGCCATATTCGGATTTGCACCATGAATGTATCTCCTTGAGTCGGAGAGCACACTTTGCTGTCAGCTCCTGCACCACGAGATTCAACGGGTGAAGATCCAGTAGGACCGCCTGTGGAGTGCTTTTCATGGCACCGTTAATGAACTGCGATGCCGCTCTTTAAACGGTGCTTATTTTGTGAAGAAACGATGTCTTTCGAATGCATATCACCATACCACAGAACCATAAGTAAGAATTGGGCAAACTATGGTCGTGAAGATCCAATGGATGACCTGTGGTTTCAACCCCCAACTATTACCAATGAAGTTATTCCATGAAAAAAAGGGGCTATAAGACCTCTTTTGACACGTTCCTCCACATTTCTCTTCCACGTTAGTTGGTGGTCAAGGATAAGGGTTACTCCTAAATTCAATACTTCCTAGTCTATGAAATTCCTTGAGAATCCCGTTTATCTCCAGAACCCGAAGCAAAAGAGATAAGACTCCTCCACGTAGAATGCCTTTAGTAAATGACTTCCCTACGAACTTTCTCCAATGTCTGAATTGATTAACAGGCTTTTCAGCATTCTATCAATCAAACTAGTCAAAATGGAGGTGATACTCAGTAGCTCAATAGCCCAAACGATGGGTTCGAGCTGCACAATTTTGATCTCTCTTCCTATGTCAAGAAAGGCGGCCGAGGAGTGTTTCGAGTCGCCCATATTCTCTTCTACATAGCCCACAACCTCGTATAATGCTGTTTCTGTAGATTTTCGTTCTTCATAGCATATTAGGTCACGATATATGTAAAATCTTATTTCCAAGTCAAGCTATATTTCTAATGTTTTCAGTAGACAAGAGGATAGACTAATCGGTATCTAATCCTTTGGTAACGAGTGGCTTGACTTCGCAACCATGAGAATATATGTCACTGTTACTTCTTTCCATAGTACCGATATGTGCGTCAATGGCAGACAAGGCCTAAAAATCACTTTCAGTATGGCGATCAAAACAGGCGGTCCGTTCTAAAGCATCGCCGGAATTACACCATCCGGTCGAGGAGATTCATAGGGTTGAAATGTGTTGATCGCCAAAGAAATCTTTGAATTTCTTATTAGGTTCTAGTCTTATCCAAACTATGAGACGAATTGGCATCATTGCAACCCGGAAAATGGGTCTTTGTCAGTAGATCTCGAGTCTCTAGAGCGGAGTTCGTCCACGTGCCATCCTTTCGCTTTGAGATCACCATAAGAAATGCTGACTTTTTTGAGAATTATTCCACCAAACTGGATGAGTTAATTGGCAAGACTTCTCATAGCAATCCCGAAAAACACTTGTGAGGTATTGCCTCAACTTCCCTCCCTGATTGAAGTTCTGCAATTTCACACAGCCTTGAAGAAACTAGAGAGTTGAGTTACTACTAATGAGTTCTTTTGGGGTTCCTATGAGGCGGTTTCCTTTTATATCTATAAGGGACTTGCAAGTGCATCGCCCTGTGGTCCGAAAAGCTGCACTCCTCCGATAATCTCCAGTCCAGTATAGATGTATCTCCATATTTGTAAGAGTGAGATCTATCACATCCTCTCCTACCCTTTTCTGGAATTTGGCCGTATTTCCTAGTCCACTAGTTTGCGCACCAATTGAATTGACGGGGCTGGTACTTCATACGGCAGCCATTAACGAATGTTTGGAGTTTATTTGCGGTTCTTGAGGACATGTTTCATGTTTCGCATCCGTACAATAAGACTGATTTTACATTTGAGTTAAATAGTCGTATTTTTGTACAACGTCTGATTTGCGATGATCTCCATATATTGTTGAGTGCTCCGCATGTGGCTATTTATATCTTCTTCACAGCCTCCAGTCGACGTTAACAAACTGCCGAGATAATTAAATGCATCTACTTCTTCCAAAGGGGTGTCGTACAAGGTTAATGGTGTTGTGTACCCAGATATGTTCATCTGAAGGCCATCTTTCTGCGCATACTCCTGCACTTTAATGTTGCATGTCTGAGTTCTGATGCGACAAAAGGCATATATCATCAGCGTCGTCTAAATCAGTCAGCCTGCCGTTTAAACCCCAGATGATGCCGCCAAAATCCCACTTCACAGCAGCCATCACCGTGTCCAGAACAATATTAAAAAGGGGCGGAGGAGCACCAAGGCTCTTCTTGAGCTTGATTTCGGCCTAACTACATCGACGTCACTGCAATTGTAGATTTTAAAAAGATTTCGACTTTTCTTAGCTACTATACAAGTTCTTATATTTTCCCCATTCGAAGTGGGAATAGAGGGTAACGAGCGGAAACGGTAATTGTCATTAAGAGAACGATAATTTCCGCATTGTGCGCCACATGTTTTCACCTTTTGGAATCAATTGCATCAGAAAACTTTCTGAAATTAGGCTTTGTAAATATCGATAGCAGTGTCATAACGCCCAAAGTGAAATTCAGCCCTCGTATTACAGCTGTTGGAAAGGTCAGATAATATTTTTGGGCCTTATGACCGTTGGGACAGAGACTGGGATAAGACTGAGCATTTGCATCAGAGTCCATTATCAAACTGCAACTGCCCGATGTTTGCTCGTCAATTTACTTGGTGGGGCTAGTACTTCATACGGCATGTAGACCGAAGCTACCACCAAGGCTCTTCACGAGCTTGCTTTCAGCCTCACTACAGTTGTATCGACGTCACTGCAATTGTAGAGTTGAATAAGATTTCGACTTCTCTTAGCTACAATACAAGTTCTTATCTTCTCCCCATTCGAAGTATATATAAAAGAGGGTAACGATCTGAAACGTTAATTTTATTAAGAGAGAGCACCACAGGTATTCTCCTTTGGGAATTAACTGCATCAGAAAACTTTCTTAAATTGGGCTTTGTGACCATCGATGGTCAAGAATGAGCATGACCATTCGTAAGAATGAGCATGACCATTCGAAGTATGGAATAGAGGGTAACAATCGGAAACGGTAATTTTATCAAGACAACGATAATTTCCGCATTGGGCGCCACAGGTCTTCATTTTTGGGAATTAACTGCATCAGATAACTTTCTTAAATTGGGCTTTGTGACCATCGATGGGAGGGTCATAACGCCCAAAGTAAAATTGGGCTTTTTACAGTTGTCGGAATGGTCAGAAATTATTTTTGGGCCTTATGACCGTTGGGACAGAGGCTTGGATGGACTTCTTTGTAAGAATGAGCATTTGCATCACAACCCATTATCAAACTGCAACTGCCCGATGTTTGCTCGTCAATTTACTTGGTGGGGCTAGTACTTCATACGGCATGTAGACCGAAGCTACCACCAAGGCTCTTCACGAGCTTGCTTTCAGCCTCACTACAGTTGTATCGACGTCACTGCAATTGTAGAGTTGAATAAGATTTCGACTTTTCTTAGCTACAATACAAGTTCTTATCTCTTCCCCATTCGAAGTATATATAAAAGAGGGTAACGATCGGAAACGGTAATTTTATTAAAAGAACGATAATTTCCGCATTGGGCGCCACAGGTCTTCATCATTGGGAATTAACTGCATCAGAAAACTGACTTATATTGGGCTTTGTGGCCATCGATGGGAGGGTCATAACGCCCAAAGTAAAATTGGGCCTTATTACAGTTGTCGGAATGGGCAGAAATTATTTTTGGGCCTTATGACCGTTGGGACAGAGGCTGGGATGGACTTCTTTGTAAGAATGAGCATTTGCATCACAGCCCATTACCAAACTGCAACTGGCCAATGTTTGCTCACCAATTGACTTGGCGGGGCTGGTACTTCATACGGATGTAGAACGAAGCTATCACCAAGACTCTTCTAGAGCCTACTTCCAGCCTCACTACAGTCGTATTGCCGTCACTGTAATTGTAGAGTTGAATAAGATTTCGAACTTTCTTAGGATTAATACTAGTTCTTATCTTCGCCCCATTCGAAGTTAGAATAGAGGGTAACGAGCGGAAACGGTAATTTTCATTAAGAGAACGATAATTTCAACATTGGGTGCCACATGTCTTCGCATTTGAGAATTAATTGCAACAGAAAACTTTCTGAAATTGGGCTTTGTGTTCATCGATAGCAGGATCATAACGCCCAAAGTGAAATTCAGCCCTATTACAGCTGTTGGAAAGGCCAGATAATATTTTTGGGCCTTGTGACCGTTGGGACAGAGACTGGGATGGACTTCTTTGTAAGAATGAGAATTTTTATCACAGTCAATTATCAAACTGCAACTGCCCGATGTTTGCTCGTCAATTTACTTGGTGGGTCTAGTACTTCATACGGCATGTAGACCGAAGCTACCACCAAGGCTCTTCACGAGCTTGCTTTCAGCCTCACTACAGTTGTATCGACGTCACTGCAATTGTAGAGTTGAATAAGATTTCGACTTCTCTTAGCTACAATACAAGTTCTTATTAGCTACAATACAAGTTCTTATCTTCTCCCCATTAGAATTATAGAATAGAGGGTAACGATCGGAAACGATAATTTCATTAAGAGAACGATCATTTCCGCATTGGGTGCCACATGTCTTCAGCTTTGGCAAAGGTCAGAAATTATTTTTGAGCCTTATGACCGTTGGGGCAAAGGCTGATATGACCTTCTTTGTAAGATTTTCATTGTCCTTAAACGTGGTGTAGTATTGTGAAATGTTTATCATAGCTTCCATTCAAATTGTAATACTTTGTACTTACCTTTCAAATTCCGGGTATAAATGTTATTATAAATCTAATTTTGATGCCACAAAACAAAAAAAATAACTTTAGCTGTGTTCCAGAACTAAAAAGTTTTTAAAATTTTTACGACTTTTACACATTTTACTCGAAAAAGCGTTCCCGTACACAAAAAAGTTGTAAAATGTTCACTTCTCTTTAAACAAAACGGGAACGAAGCTTTTAACACACAATTTTCGTTAAGCAAATCACAATAAGTTATTTATGGACACAAATTGTCTCGCTTTAGTATTTATTTTAATTGAAATAAACAAGCACAACCGTATTTCGGAATTCCGTTTAAAAATCACTTTAATTCTCACTTCAAATTAAGAAATACACAAATGCTATTCACTGAAGCGTGTGGAGTTTGTTAAAAACAATATGAAGCTACTGATTGCAAAGTATTGCAAGTAACATTTCCCGAATAATTTCTCGCGGAATATTTTTGAATCTTTAGAATTTTCCACTTATTTTTCATAGACATTTCTTAGTGTTAAGGCCTCGTACATAAGCAGATTGACATTCTTGCTTAAAGGCCTGGGTACAAAAGCCGCCTCGCCTGCGTGCCTTGTTTATCTGCTTCTTTTATGACATAACATAAAAGAATAAAAAGGTCGAGCCAATTTCGAACTAGGTTCCCTTTTCTTCTTTATTCTTTTATTTCTGTTGTGTCAAAAATTAAGCTGGAAAGCAAGGCAAGCAGGCGAGGTAGCTTATGTACCCAGGCCTTGAGTCATTTCTGGTAAGATACTAGAAGGCAAAGAGCAGCCTAATCTCCCTTTATAATTTTGCCAGAAATGACGCAAGCAAGAATGTCATGCCCTCTTATATATCGAACCCTTAAAAGGCCTGGGTACATAACCTGCCTCGCCTGCTTGCCTTGCTTCCTGCTTCATTTCTGACATCACAAAAAGAATAAAGAAGAAAAGGGCAACCTAGTTGGAAATTGGCCGAACATTCTTTATTCTTTTATTTTTTGTTATGTCAGGAAAGCAAGGCAACCAGACGAGGCAGCTTATGCACCCAGGTCTTTAACTCTTCTACACCAAATTCACACGAATTTATGTTTTAATGGCATTATTTATCTAATTGCACTTTGTTTTGATTTACAAACGATCTTGCTAAATATAGCTCAATTTCTCTATAATTTCCAAATTCCCAATCATCACCCGACGACTACCTTCATCGACTTTGCCTTGCAATTGAAAATTCCTTTAGATAAGAAAATTACTTTTATTATTATTTTTTTTTTCAATCTCTTAACACTTGATTTATTTTTAATCACAATATAATACACCCTTTAAATCGGAAATCTATAACAGAACTGTTTTGTAATCTACTGACACCAACCAGCATTCAAATGCAAAATAAAATGCAAGCGAAAAAAAGCAAAAAAAAAACTGTGCAAAAAAATCCCCCACAAAACGTAGGGCGGCATAAAATTGCCATCATTATTTTAATAATTTAAGCGCACAGAGTGATAATCAAGGGACGTACCGGCGGACGTACAAACATGTACTTAGCTAGCGAAAAGCATCTACTTTGCAACAAACAAATTCCATAAAAACAAAAACTTGTTTCTCACAACGACTTTAAATGTCAGCTAAGCGTGAAGTATTAAGAGACGATTTATTGGGTTTATTTATTTCCAAATTTTGCGGAAAAGCATCCGAACAAGGTCAGTATTTAAAGGGAATTTTTTATAATAGTCAAATTTATTGGCTTTGTAAATTTTACAAAAGAATCGGGAGTTATTTTTATTTAATTTATAATTAATGAGCTAAACACATCAAACGTTTAATACTATGTTTACATTTACGAAATCCACTCGATTTTAACTGTCAATTCCATTGCTCAAACGTCAAATGAAATCCAATCGATTTCAGATGAGTTTTCATTTGACGTATACACAATGGAATTGACAGATGAAATCGAGGGGATTTCGTAAATGTAAACATAGTATAAGTAAAGTTGGGCAACATTAGTGATAACTCCCGTTCCATACTAGCGTGAATTTCATTAAAAAATTTCATGAAATTATACGTTTCTAGATCGAGCTCCATAGTAGATTAAAATCATAATATTGGTGTAGTGGGGAATTCGAAATATGAACGCCTAATTTCATGATTTTTTTAATTAAATTCATGCTAGTGTGGACCGGGACTAATCCGGCGTTTACACAAGGCAAACTGTCTTCAAATACAACTCTGAGTTACTAACACATACATACATTTGTCGGCTGTCTCCCAGCTGTCCATCAGGCTTTCACAGACAGTCGGGTCAACAAATTGTTGACATTTTTGTAAAAAAGAATTGAGATAATAATTGAAATGTGTTGAAAACAAAAGAACATGGCAACAAAAAAAACATGCGAACGGAAAATAAAAAAAGACGATTTTCATTCATAATTTTACAAATGTTTTTTTGCAGTTGTCTGGACGCCCACGTCTCGCAGGCATGTAGTCAACTGTCCTGTCATGTGTAAACGCAGGGTAAAAGAGCAAGGGCAACATCGATTGCATTTTTATTTATTTTTTTATTAGAAATGACGGCATAAATGTCTAAACACATTCAACATTTGAGTAAAGTTGGACGTAATTTCTGACAGAAGAATAAAGATTAAATTTTTATCTATGTTACCCTTGCTCTTTTATTCTTCTATCAGAAAGGATAGTTGGATGTGTTTTTTGAGGCTTAAGAATTGAGGGCATGACTAAAGGCCAGAACAGAATCATTCGCAAATTATAAGCTGAGTACGCACTGCCAGTTTTGAATGACAGCTTTGTTGGTGCTTGCTAGTGTGGCCGTTCATTTATGTCATTCATCATGCAACCGCAAAATGTTTTGTGGTTGCTGTACGGTTGGACAGTTATCGATAACTACTAAATATCGACATTAAAAACTGACAATGTGTACTGCTCTATAAAGGAATTTCAGAGCCTCTTTGCGAATCCGCCTGCGTTCCCCTTTAGGAGTCCTTAAAGGCCTGCGTACATAAGCTGCTCTGCCTGATTGCCTTGCTTTCCTGCTTCATTTTTGAAATAATACAAATAAAAGAATAAAGAAGGCCGAGGAAATGTCGAACTGGGTTGCCCTTTTCTTTTTTATTCTTTTATCAGAAGTAAGCAAGGTAAGCAGGCAAGGCAGCTTATGTACGCAGGCCTCAA
Source organism: Musca autumnalis (assembly GCF_047663935.1). Classification (NCBI taxonomy): domain Eukaryota; kingdom Metazoa; phylum Arthropoda; class Insecta; order Diptera; family Muscidae; genus Musca; species Musca autumnalis. The sequence goes on from NW_027411755.1 coordinate 30,965,411, forward strand.
TGGCTAGCATGGTACAAATACACAGGTAGCCGCATCGGCAATTGTTGGTAACATAAGATGTCAAAATTTGACATCAATTCAATGCAATTGACACATTATGTTACCATCAGCTGGCTTGATAATGCTACCTGTATTATTGTACCATGATGGCTAGGCAAAAAAAAAAAACGGCCGAGCCAAGTTGAACTAGGTTGCCCTATCCTTTTAACAATCAAAGATGTCAATATTATAAGATAGGAAAAGTCAATTGTGAAAAATTAACTGTAGGTGGAGTTAACCTCTGTTGCTACGATATCATAGCAACATTCTGTTAAACGAAAACTGTTACTCATTGGAATATTGACAAGAAAAACATTAAAACTCAAATTTTACGGCGTTGACTTTTGTTTTTTTATTAAATAAAAAATAAGAAATAGTGAAGAAATAAATTTCAGCCACAAAACACGACGTTAATGTTTTCTGCCGCGAGAAATGGGAATCAAAAACGATTGGCATTGCTGTTATCAATTCCAGTGAGTTGTGTAGCCATCTGTAACCAAAATGTGGAACTATTAGCATATGTTTTTGGAAAATGCATTTGTTCGGGTCTTTATTGCTATACGTCTTTGTAACAATAAAACAGCAGGAGCTAATGGGCTGCCCGCCGAACTGTACACGACCGGTGGCGAAATGCTGATAAGGAGTAAGCATCAGTTAATTACCGAAATGTGGCAGGAAGAGAGCATACCCAACGATTGGAACCTCAGCCTCCTATGTCCCGTACACAAGAAAGAAGACAAGACGGTATGTACAAACTACAGAGGCATAAGTCTGCTCCCAATCGCATACAAAGTGCTGTCGAGTGTACTGTGCCACCTGTTCGTCGACCATGAGACCACCTTCAACAGCCCAATTCGATCAAAGGTGTTCCAAGCCATGTCTGAGTTTGGTATCCCTGCAAAACTTATAAGATTATGCAGGATGACATTGGCTAATACAAGATCAGCTGTTAAATTAGGAAAGAACCTCTCGGAACCTTTTGAAACGAAACGAGGTTTCAGGCAAGGTGACAGGCTATCGTGTGACCTATTTAAGATTCTATTGGAAAAGGTCATACCGATAGAAATAAAATAGCACTATGTCCCAATTTACATTAGGCGAGTTTACTTGCGGCAATTGTCAGTTTGTGGGTGAGAGAGGGTGTTGAGAGGCAAAGGGTTACCATATACCTCACCTCTCTCTCCATCAAACTGACAATTGCCGCAAGTAAACTCGCCTAATGTAAATAGGGACTATATACAATAAGGATATAATTGGTATGTTCCTTTACTTTTGAAAGTGGTAAAACCGGCAAAAGTAGCAATCTGCTTCAATATGAATTGTATGGTGTCTGAAGTAAAGGAACGCTTTTCGAGTAAAAAGTTGTAAAACTTGAAGATTCTTGCACGTAAAGGAAAAGAGCTAATGTTATTGGCCTACGCAGACGATATTGATATAATAGGTCGATCAACTCGATCCGTAACAGACACCTTTGCGAACATTGAAAAAAAGTGGTTCTGGCAGTCAACGGCTATAAGACAAAGTTTATGGTATCAACACACAAGACGTCCAGCAGACTCGGACCAACTGTTGATGTTCAGAACTACAATTTTGAGGTAGTAAATGACTTTACTTACCTTGGCTCCGCCATAAATAAAACGATGCTACTTTGGTCTAAGTAAACAGTTTAAAAGCAAAACCACTTCTCGTCAAACAAAACTTACACTCTACCAGACACTGATACTACCCGTACTTATGTATGGATCTGAAGCATGGGTACTTGCGAAAGCAGATAAGGCAGAACTTGGTGTGTTTGAGAGAAAAATTCTTCGAAAGATTTATGGACCAATATGCGTTGACGGTGAATACCGATGTCGTATGAACCACGAGCTATACCAGCCGACCGACATTGATATAGTAAAACGTATCGAACTACAACGATTGCGTTGGCTTGGCCATGTCAGCAGGATGGATAAAGATGCCCCCGCCAAAAAGGCATTTGAATGCGAGCCACTCGACGTTATACGCCGCAAGGGAAGGCCAAAACTCCGATGGAAAGACCAAGTTGAAGAAGATATCACAAAACATGACATCCAAAATTGGTGAAGTAAAGCAAAAGATCGGTGCGTTTGGAAATCTATTCTTAGTTCGGCTTATGGAACAAGACGTTTTGTTTAATATAAAAGCCATCTAAGTAAGTGGTTGTTATGAGAGAGCAGCCTCCTGCCGCAAAGAAGTTGATAATGTCACAACCGGTCCATTCGCCTGTTTCGTATGTTTCAATGACAAGACCAAAATGTCATAAAACAAGTAAAAAAGTGTCAGTCTGCTTTGCCGACAGATATATACCCTCAGCCAATGTGAAGCGAAACTTTGACCTCCGTACAGATCGAATGTACTTAAGGCCTGCGTACATAAGCTGCTTTGCCTGATTGCCTTGCTTACCTGCTTCATTTCTGACGTAATAAAAATAATAAAAATCAGTTGGAAATTGGGTCGGCCTTCTTTGTTCTTTTATTTTTTTATTGAAGCAGCAAAGCAAGGCAATCAGGCAAAGCAGCTTATGTACGCAGGCCTTTAAGGTCTCCCTTAGAATTTTGTGGCCCTTTTGGGAAATTTTTTAGGAAAATTCTCTTATTTGAAGACAACATTTTGATGTATTCAATAAACTCACAAAAATATATGAAGACTGAACACCAAATTTCTGTAATTTTGAGTGGATAATGTGGCTAAAACCTTAAAAACCCGAAAATTGGGCGGTACCGTTCCACGGGGGTTGTATCAAAACGTGAACCAATACCAACAATTCTCTGTAAAAATATTTCGCAAGACCTGGCGAAGACTAAATACCAAATATCAGCTACATTGGTGGTTTAATGTGGCTAAAACCTTGAAAATACCGAAAATCGGGCGATACCGTTCTATTGGAGCTATATCAAAACGTGGACCTATGTACATAATTTTTATCAGAAAAGTTCTTTGGTCCATTGGGAACCCTCAATGCAAAATTTTGGCGTATTTGGGAGGTACCGATATATATGGGGTCTATATCAAAACGTGGACCTATGTCCATAATTTTTATCGGAAAAGGTTTTTGTAAAGTGAAAATCCCGCATCTCAAAATTCAACCAATTTGGTTGATAAGTTTAGCTAAAATATTCAAAATACCGAAACATTAGGAAGTACCGTTGCATGGGGACTATCCCAAAACGTGGACCGACCTTCCCAAATTTTTGCTCTCGACATTGTCAGTGAACTATAAGTATTTATACCAAAATGCATCTGCCAACGCCAACTCCTTTTATATTTGGCCACCGTTTATTTGAACTCGCGACATAGAGCAGCGTTTTTTGAGGTTATGCGCCATTATCTCGGGAACTATGGACTTGCCCTCGAAAAAAATTACAATGACGTAACGGGGGCCGCACTAACATCCGGTTACAAAAAATTTCATAACGATTCGTGAGGTGTCACTAAACTGCACTTATTTCAAATTTTGTGTGGGAGGTACCTGAAGAAGTGGACCGATATAATCCATATTCGAACCTGATGTATGCCTAGAGGTAGTATTACTATATGCAAAATTTGGTTCAATTCGGTTACTCCCTTTGAGAGTTATCGTGCGCACAAGTTTTGCGACAATTTTTGAACATTTGTGGGGGAGGTACCTGAAGGAGTGGACCTATATGGCCCATTTTCGAACTTAAATCAAATCTGGACAAAATATTTCGATACCCAAAATTTGAACCGAATCGATTGATCCGTTCGAGAGTTATCGTGCGCACCAGCCAGCCAGCCAGACAGACGGACGGACATTGCTAGATCTTCTCAAAATTGTCTGAAACGGATATCGTACAAACATATTTGTGGTCAAAAACCATTATTTCGATGAGGCACAGTTTTGGTCTTATCAAAGTGTAAATACCCTCTTTAGCCTAAAGGCTGAGGGTATAAAAATTAACCTTCTTCGAAACCTTGTACGTCTGAGAAGTCGAAGCTCAGCTCTTTGCAGAATCCATGCTCGTTTAATCCGAAGCAGGTTGACAATACTGCTCGACGTATTGTCCCGAATGACATTTGGCTAGCAATCAAGGCTAGATCCCAATGGACACATCAGCGATTGTAATTGGTTGCTGGGGGAAGGTCATCCTGGTTGACCAGAAGAATGTACGATTTGGCCAGGCTGTTCTTTACAAGGGAGTCAATGTGATTAGCAGTGAGAATAAAGAATCAGCAGATTTTTTGTTCAGACAGGTTAAAAGTCTCGGTATATAAGAAGCCTCGCCGACTGGCTTTCGTGCCTTGCTTCATTTCTGACATAATGAAAATAAATAAAATAATGAAGGCCGAGCCAATTTTGAACTATAGCTCTGTTCCAGAACTAAAAAGTTTTTACAATTTTTACCACTTTTACACATTTTTCGTTCCCGTACACAAAATTTATATGAAAATCGTTTACGACTTTTACAACTTTTACGACTTTTACCACTTTATAAAGTACGGGAACAGGCCATATGTTGCCCTTTTATTCTTTGCCTTATTTTATTCAAGGCAAGCAGATGATGCAGCTTATGTACCGAAGACTTTAAAGACACTGGCTCGCTTTGGGAAGACAGCAAAGTGGCAACTGTACCTCTCAATAAATGAGATAACATGTGGAATGGAAACTTCAGTATGACTCATCCTTCAATGGGGCTGGAACGAATATTGAAGTTCGGCGAGAAATAGACCGACGCGTCGGCCTTTATATGTGAATAGAGTTGTGTAGTTCCGGAACGAACTAGAACTAGTTGCAAGGAACTATTCCGGACAAGGAACTATTGGAACTACATATATCCAGCTCTTGCGTTTATATAGTTCCTTTAGTTCATATAGTTCCATTTCTTTTTTCTTTCGTTTTTCTCTTTCCTTCAATTTAACGTTGTTGCTGTTTGTTTGTTGCAATTTATCTATTTTTATGTCAATTTATCCACCAAGCAATGAAAACATTTCGGTCTCGGAACTATTTTCAACAAAAAAAAAAAAAATAAAAAAAGAGCGACGAAAGAGAAAGATTCGTTGAACTATTTCGGTCTCGGAACTATTTGCAATGAAAACAACGATGAAAGATTCGATGAACTATATCGATCTCGGAACTATTTGGAACTATGGAACTACTTTAAAGAACTAGTTCCTTTTGGGAAAAGGAACTAGAAAGATCGATCCTCTCCAAGAACTAGATTGCCAAACTCTAGATGTGAATATGTAGAATTTTTAACTCCTTTAAGAAGAACGAATTAAATTTGCCACCGACAAGTCTGGGGAGGACTGTCAGCGAAGTCGAGGGGGTGGATGCTTCACATTTGGCTAGGAAGGTTATGTTTCCGAATACCTCCAAAGCATCAATAGGAAGGAATCAACAAAAGGTTAGCTTTGTTCAGATAAATATGCATCATTGCAAAGCCGCTCTTGAAAATCCTCTCGATCGTAGACATCGACATCCAATCCTAGTGCGGGGACCTATTTTGTACAAGGAACCTTTGTTCCCAAATCGAATGGGGACAAGGTAATGTCAAAAATGAAGCAGGCCGTATAGGCCTGAGTACATAAGCTGCCCTGCCTGATTGCCTTGCTTTCCTGCTTTATTTTTGACATAATAAAAATAAAAGAATAAAGAAGGCCGAGGAAATTTCGAACTGGGTTGCCCTTTTCTTTTTTATTCTTTTATCAGAAGTAAGCAAGGTAATATGCTGTTTATATTAGAGCTTTTTGAAGGGTTAACCTTCTTTATAAGGATTTGTTTGAAATATAAGCAATGGAATTGACATTTAAAACCCAGTCGGTTTGTTAAATCCGGTTATATATAAACGGGGTATAAGCAGGCAAGGCAGCTTATGTACGCAGGCCTTAAGCTGCCTCGCCTGCTTACCTTGCTTGCTTCTGATAAAAGAATAAAAAAGAAAAGGGCAACCCAGTTCGAAATTTGCTCTGCCTTCTTTATTCTTTTATTTGTATTATGTCAGAAATTAAGCAGGAAAGCAAGGCAAGCAGTCGAAGCAGCTTATATACCCAGTCCTTAAAGGCCTGGAAGCTGTGGAAGTCCTAACAAAAATTCTCCTGACTTGCTATGAGGATTCCTGTCCAATCATCTATCCTGGGAAGAAATCCCAACCGGTGGAGTAAACAACTAGACAATCTTCAATCCCGCGACGGCCGGTTCTATGCACCGGATTGACTCGGAGGAATCTTCGACCAGGGGCCGTCACCTCAACAATTATGTGTTGGTGTTCGTGTATTTTTTCACCATGGGAGCGGCAATTAATCCCGGAATGCCTGCTCCGAGCTCTTCTGGTCCGTGCCGGGATAGAAATGAACCCCGGGCCAGTATGGATCTGTTCCGTTTGCCAGATCCGCATCCAGCACATGTCAACAATGGTGAGATGTAATGGATGTATGGAATGGGTGCATTTTCGTGGGTGCTCTGGCCTTAGTAGCACCCGGGATTACAGCGACAGGTATGTTGCTGCTTGCTGCGTCAGCGCATCACCCAGTGCGTCTTCTACGTCGTCGTCTGACTCTTCGTCGTCGTCGGAATACGAGACGCCCCCGCAGTCTCCCCAACAACAACAACAAATGCAGCATCTAACACCACATGTTGTTGTTCAACGGCCCGGAAATGCATCATTCCTGCAATTCAATTGCAACGGTCTCCGCAATAAGGTCAGTGAAATTGTGGACTTTATGAGTCGAAAAAACATCATGGTCGCCGCGATCCAGGAAACAAAGCTCACCGCCACCTGTAGCTTACGTTGTGATGGTTACAACGTTTTGCGGAAGGATCGCACAAGAAGCGGAGGAGGAGGACTTGCCTTCCTAATACACCAGTCTGTCCAGTACAGACCTATCTCGCTTGAGCTTGGCTCTAGTGACCCATACATGGAGTGTATGGGGGTAGCAGTTAAGTGTGGTACTGCCGAGGTAGAGCTGCTTAATGTGTACATACCGCCGATGAATAGCTGTGCCCGACGTTATATGCCCAATATTAGTTTGCTGTTAGAGGGCGATAACCGTCTGGTGCTAGGGGACTTCAATGCTCATCATGAGCTTTGGCACTCCGTCCTAGGTAATGACCAGCGGGGTACAGCGCTGGCAGAGCAAATCGATAGCTCCACGTTTTGCACGGTGAGTGAAGACGCTCCTACGAGGATTAGAGGAAACTGCCACAGCTCGCCAGATATCACCATTGTGGCACCAGGTCTGATAAATGACGTATCCTGGCAATCCGTCATTTCCCTTAGTTCGGACCACCTCCCTATCATCGTCTCCGTAAACAGACCACCCGACTTCATAACCTCTGAACGCCGTACTTTCCTGAACCATGGGAAAGCTGATTGGCAAGGTTTCAGAGAATTTACCAATCACCGCTTCAGTCAATTGCCCACCCCCTCAGATCCTCGGGTAGCTGAGAGAACTTTCCGAGACATCATCACTAAAGCTGCCGCTCGCTACATACCTGCTGGTCGAATACCAGAAATAAGACCAAATTTCCCAGCAGAGGCGACGGGACTAGCAAATGAACGTGATGAGCTTCGTCGTACGAACCCCGAAGACCCAAGAGTTAGAGAACTTACTCTTGAAGTCAACAGGCTAGTGGACGAACATAAGCGAAAAAAGTGGCTAGACCATCTGAAGCAATGCAACATTGGTGCAGGAATAAGAAAATTGTGGGCAACGGTTAAATCACTCTCGAGTCCGGAAAAGAAGTATGACAGAACGGCTGTTACTTTCAACGGCGTGACAGTAACTGACCCAAAGAGGTGCGCGTGTTATTTTAACCGGCAGTTCATAGAGCACCCCGAGAGTGATAGGGCGAAGAGAAGTGTGCTACGCCGTATAAGAAGAACTCTTCCAGCCGAGGAGGTACCACCACAATTTACGATGAGCGATGTTGCAGATGCCATCCGAAACGCTAAATCATCCAAAGCGTTGGGCCCGCACCGAAAAGCGATGGTAATGCTTAAGCAGCTGGATGAACCTGGAGTTGAGTATTTAACAAGTGTTCTCAACCTATCGTTAGCCACCCATGTTGTACCGGATGCCTGGAAAGTTGGCAGGGTGGTCCCGCTACTGAAGCCTGGCAAGGATGCCAGCAGAGGTGAATGGTACAGACCGATTTCACTCCTGTCGCCAGTAGCAAAGATCCTAGAGGCGCTACTCCTCCCCACGATGAGAAGGTGTTTTCCAGTTGCCCAACATCAACATGGATTTCGGAAAATGCATAGTACTACAACAGCATTAGACGCCATATCCACACATATCAGTAGAGGACTGAACCAGAAAAGGCCGTGCGACCGAACAGTCATGGTGGCTCTTGACCTATCGAAGGCCTTCGATACCGTCAACCATGCCAAGCTGTTCGAGGATATAGAGAAAAATAATCTCCAGCCATGTTTGAAACGTTGGGTAATCAACTATATGTGTGGACGCCAGTCGTTTGTAGAATTCAAAAACAAGAAGTCCAAAACCCGTAGAGTGAAACAGGGAGTTCCCCAAGGGGGGGGTGATATCTCCGGAACTGTTTAACCTCTACCTTTCTGAAATTCCACACCCTCCAGACGGCATAGAGATCGTGATGTATGCGGATGATTGTACGATCTTGGCGTCGGGTCCTATCGTCGATGACATATGTGATAGGTTAAATGTCTACATAGCTGACCTAGTGCAGTTCTTCCATCTGAGGAATATGAAAATATCCGCCGCTAAATCCACAGCCACGCTGTTCACCACATGAACGGCTGAGATGAGGCTCCCACTGAACATATTGGTCGATGGTGCACTGATTCCGACCACTAGCTACCCTAAGATACTGGGTGTAACGTTCGATAGCATGTTTAAGTCGTCCGCGCATGCCACAGCTATTTGCAATAAGATCAGAAGTAGGAACAAGGTTCTCAAGTCGCTGGCTGGCAGCACTTGGGGTGCTGATAAAGAAACCTTGTTGACCACCTACAATGCAATAGGCCGGTCTGTGGTAAGCTATGTGGCGCCAGCGTGGTCCGCAAAGGTTAGCGCATCGCAGTGGAAGAAGATTCAAACCTGCCAGAATGCCGCCCTGAGGACTGCAACAGGGTGCCTCCTCATGACACCAGTGAACCATCTTCATGAGGAGGCGATGGTTTTACCGGTGCGTCAGCACAATAAGATGTTGTCGATGCAGTACCTGCTTGGGTGTTACCGCAGTGAGCATCCCTGTCACGATTTAATGGACAGGCTCCCCCCACCCAGGCACGTCAGGAGAGACCTTCATGATCTAGAGATAGAGGTCCAAAGGTATAAAAGAGAACCGCTAGATCAACGAGCCTATCAGGCAGGCTTGAATCGCATTCACACCAACATGGTTGCGCAAGCAGTACGAAGATACAGTGTGAATGCCGTACTTGGAAACCATCCCCCATCCATCGCAGCAGAAGAACGACAGCTGCCAAGGCAAACACGAGTGGTTTTAGCTCAGTTAAGATCCGGACGATGCAGCCGCCTCAATTCGTATTGGCCAGAATTGACGCCACGATACCCAACATATGCCCAGCATGTGGATTGGGACCACACGATACTCTGCATTTATTCAACTGCCCAGCTAACCCCACTCATCTGTCTCCTCATTCTTTATGGACGCAACCAGTCCAGGTTGCAGAATTCTTGAGTCTGGATACAGAGGAACTTGATAACTGAAATAATACACGAACGAACATATATGCGTTGCTACAACAACAACTAGACAATCTTCGTAAAATATCTAGGAAATTCTACAATAAAGCCATTAAGACGAAACTCAGTACGGATTGATATGGCCAACAAGGTTAATCTCACTAAGTTCAAGAGTGAAATCAAGAAAGCTAAGTAAAGCTTTTGGGTTCGTTTTAGTGAGTCTGTAGAGGGAGTTAATGAAAAGGCTGGGTTTTGCAAGATATTATCGAGGAACCCCAAATCTATAAGTAGTGTTAAGCGAAGCGACGGTTTCTGGACTAACTCCGGAATAGAGATTCTTGATCTACTATCAGGGGTTCACTTTTTCGGTACTAGGGATTTTAATAGAGTTCTTTTATTTGTATTTCGTTTTTATACCCTCCACCATAGTATGGAGGGTATATTAAGTTTGTCATTCCGTTTGTAACACATCGAACTAATCATTTGCGACCCTATAAAGTATATATATTCTTGATCAGGATAAAATTCTAAGACGATCTAGCCATGTCCGTCTGTCCGTCCGTCTGTCCGTCTGTTGTAATCACTCTAGCGTCCGCAATAATTGAGATAGAGTGCTGAAATTTTGCACCCGAGGGTCTTTTTTCCATAGGCAGGTCAAGTTCGAAGATGGGCTATATCGGTCCACTCTTTGGTATAGCCCCCATATAACGGTACCTCCGGATTTGAGGTATTTTGACGTTCTTCGCCACATTTGCAGACCGAATTAGCTATAATTTGGCACTTAGGGTTCCTAGTGATCAACAAACTTATATCCCAAAGGATATGGGGATATAAGTTTTGGTATAGTCCCCATATAACGGTACCTCCCCATTTTCGGTATTTTGAGAATTTTAGCCACAATTTTTAACCGAACTACCTGCAATTTGACATTTGAGGTTCTCAGTGGTCATGAAAAATCTCCACGAAACATCGTCAACATGGGTCCATGGTTTGGTATAGCCCCCATATATCGGTACCTCCCGATTTTCGGTATTTTGAGAATTTTAGCCACAATTTTTAACCGAACTAGCTGTAATTTGCCATTTGAGGTTCTCACTGGTCAGGAAACATCTCCACCAAACATCGTCAACATACGTCCATGTTTTGGTATGGCCCCCTTATAACCGTACTTCCCGATTTTCGGTATTTTGAGCATTTTAGTTACAATTTTAAACCGAACTAGCTGTAATTTGACATTTGAGGTTCTTAGTGGTCATGAAACATCTCCACGAAACATCGTCAATATAGGTCCATGTTTTGGTATAGCCCCCATATATCGGTATCTCCCGATTTTCGGTATTTTGAGAATTTTTTAACCGAACTAGCTGTAATTTGCCATTTGAGGTTCTCAGTGGTCATAAAACATCTCCAAGGATACATCGTCAACATAGGTCCATGTTTTGGTATAGCCCCCATATCACGGTACCTCCCGATTTTCGGTATTTTGAGAATTTTAGCCACAATTTGTAACCGAACTATCTGCAATTTGACATTTGAGGTTATCAGTGGTCATGACACATCTCCGCGAAACATCATCAACATAGGTCCATGTTTTGGTATAGTCCCCATATAACGGTATATCCCGATTTTCGGTATTTTAAGAATTTTAGCTGCAATTTTTAACCGAACTATCTGTAATGATCGGTATTTTGAGAATTTTAGCTACAATGTTGTCTATTCAAAAATAATCGTCAATATAGGTCCATGTTTTGGTATATCCCCCCATATAACTTTACCTCCCGATTTTCGGAAATTTTCAGTGGTCACGAAATTTCTTCACTAAAATTCGTCAACATGGGTCCATTTTTGAGGGTCTACATTGTTTTAATGAAACTACCCTCAATTTGACTCTTGAAGTTCCCTGCAGCTTTAAAACATTTCCGCCAAAAAATTTAAAGATAGGTTGACTCTTTGATATAGCCCGTACCTTTCACCTAGCTGAACACATTTTTTAGATTAGATAACACTGTGCAACAAAATGGAGGTGAAAGTCTGGGGGCACGAAAAATTGCTCTTGGAGAAGAAAGGCCTTGGTGAGTATATTATGAACCCCAAAGGACAGATCCGCCGTGAGTCGAACTTCCGTTAGTAAATCAGAGTTGCATTTGCAAACAGACTGTCTTGTGTAAACGTCTAGTTATCAGATGCAAGCAAGGCAGCTTAAGGCCTGGGTACATAAGCTGCCTCGCCTGGTTGCCTTGCTTTCCTGTTTCATTTCTGACATAACATAAAGTAAAGGAATATTGAAGGCCGAGCCAATTTCGAACTAGGTTGCCCTTTTCTTCTTTATTCTTTTATTTTTGTTATGTCAGAAATGAAGGAGGAAAGCAAGACAACCAGGCGAGGCAGCTTACCTTGCTTGCCTGGGCACATAAGCTGCCTTGCCTGGTTGCCTTGCTTTGCTGCTTCATTTTTGACATAAGAAAAATAAAAGAATTAAGAAGGCAGAGACAATTTCGAACTAGTTCGAAATTGGCTCGGCCTTCTTTATTCTTTTATTTTGTTATGTCAGAAATGAAGCAGGAAACCAAGGCAATCAGGCAAGGCAGCTTATGTACCCAGGCCTTTAGAGCTTGTTGAAAGCAGGGGACTCGTCGGAAATCAGGTTCATCTTCAACCCAAAAGCAATAACTCTGAAAAATCTATCATCAATTTTACCTCATCGTCATCTTCATTCTTCGAACTACCCAGGATGAACACAATGAAACAACGGTCTCCGAGTGAAGAAGACACCTATACTATTAGATGGATGTGTATCCTTAAACCTAACCTGAAGCTTATATTTTTATTTATTTTATTTTAATATTAAATATTTTTTTTAGTAATTGCTGTTTTTTCATAATATTTCCCCAAATATTGTAGAGTACTTAGCAAAGTCAAACTATTGACAAAAGTCAATCATATTTGTTGTTTGTTTTCAAAACCAAAACCTTTTTTATTTGAAACTCAATTCTACATAGTTGTAGGCAAACAAAAACGTAAGTTGTGGTTGTTTTTTGGGGTCTATAATTACAAATGTTTGACCTTAAATAAACGAAAAAAAAAAACGCTCAACTCTATTGAAAGTAAAATTGTGGTTTTTGTTTTTCTAACAGTCCGACTGCGGCGATTGTCTAGAAATTGGATGATAATGAACATGCAATATGTACTCCAGATACTTAAGCCAGATACCTACATACATATGTATGTGTATTTTACACTTTATGTAAAACGATTATTCGTTTGAATTTCTAACTGTATTCAAATTAGATTTCAAATTGTAAACAAATGTTATCGGATGCAGGGTACCGCAGATAATGGGTGTGGGTTATATTTTTTATAAATGAAACAAAATTCAGCAACATCAATTTTTATTAATCTCAGGTGTTGGTCATTTTGAAATATAAAGTGGAAGACACAATAAACCTTTGAGTAGTCATTTCTGGTAGGAGAATAAAAGACAAAGGGCAACAAAGTTCGATTTTTTTTAACAGAAATCATGCAAAACTTGACTTAGGGCCTTGACACATAAGAAGCATGGCATTCATTATTAAGTCATATCTGGTAAATGACTAAAGACCAAGTTCGACCTAATTCAAATGTGATTCTGAAATATTTTTATTAAGTCGGACTTTAAAGCCGAAAACACATCTAACGTTTTTATACAGATGGTCGTCATTTATGATAAAAGAAAAAAAGAGCAAGGGCAACAAAGATCGAATTTTTCTTTATTTAAGAAAAAAAATGGCGCCCAACTATACTGGAACGTTGGATGTGTTTTTGGCTTAAACACATTGAATTTAAAATCTCATTTTTTGTGTTCCACCCTAATACTTTTTCAAATGAATAATCTATGTAACCGATAGTCTCAATGAAATTCATTGATTCGTTTTTTTTTTTGTGAATAATTTGTATCGATATCTTGTCAATTTGTTGTTTTGAAAGAGTTTTTACAGACATATATAAATATACAAACGTACATACATATTATGTACCTATGTAGTCATGTATATATATCAATAAACCCACGTAGGAGATAAGAAATTTATGTTGATAAAGTACCGAACGCTAGACTGCATCAAGAATTTCTATGGAATTTCCAAACAGAGAATATCGTACAAAAAAAAATGTGGAGGGGAAAGTCATTTCAATTGCAAACGGTATGTTATCTTTTCAGCTTGTATATACGTTTATCGTTGCATCTATTTTAGACAAACGTGTATTTCTTTAAGATTTTTTCAAGCATCCACAGACAGCTGTAAACGTGGATTTTTTAAAGATTTTTTCAAGCGTCCATAGACAGCTATAAACGTGGATTTTTTAAAGATGTTTTTCAAGCGTCCATAGACAGCTATAAACGTGGATTTTTTAAAGATTTTTTCAAGCGTCCATAGACGACTATTAACGTGGATTTTTTAAAGATTTTTTCAAGCGTTCATAGACAGCTATAAATGTGGATTTTTTTAAGATTTTTTCAAGCATCCATAGACAGCTATAAACGCGGATTTTTTAAAGATTTTTTCAAGCATCCATAGACAGCTATAGACGTGGATTTTTTAAAGATTTTTTCAAGCGTCCATAGACAGCTATAAACGTGGATTTTTTAAAGATTTTTTCAAGCATCCATAGACAGCTATAAGCGCGGATTTTTTAAAGATTTTTTTCAAGCGTCCATAGACAGCTATAAACGTGGATTTTTAAAGATTTTTTCAAGCGTCCATAGACAGCGATAAACGTGGATTTTTTAAAGATTTTTTCAAGCATCCATAGACAGCTATAAACGTGGATTTTTTAAAGATTTTTTTAAGCGTCCATAGACAGCTATAAACGTGGATTTTTTAAAGATTTTTCAAGCGTCCATAGACAGCTATAAACGTGGATTTTTTAAAGATTTTTTTAAGCGTCCATAGACAGCTATAAACGTGGATTTTTTAAAGATTTTTTCAAGCGTCCATAGACAGCTATAAACGTGGATTTTTTAAAGATTTTTTTAAGCGTCCATAGACAGCTATAAACGTGGATTTTTTAAAGATTTTTTCAAGCGTCCATAGACAGCTATAAACGTGGATTTTTTAAAGATTTTTTTAAGCGTCCATAGACAGCTATAAACGTGGATTTTTTAAAGATTTTTTCAAGCGTCCATAGACAGCTATAAACGTGGATTTTTTAAAGATTTTTTCAAGCGTCCATAGACAGCTATAAACGTGGATTTTTTAAAGATTTTTTCAAGCGTCCATAGACAGCTATAAACGTGGATTTTTTAAAGATTTTTTCATGCGTCCATAGACAGCTATAAACGTGGATTTTTTAAAGATTTTTTCAAGCGTCCATAGACAGCTGTAAACGTGGATTTTTTAAAGATTTTTTCAAGCATTCCGATACAGCTATAAACGTGGATTTTTTAAAGATTTTTTCAAGCGTCCATAGACAGCTATAAACGTGGATTTTTTAAAGATTTTTTCAAGCGTCCATAGACAGCTATAAACGTGGATTTTTTAAAGATTTTTTCAAGCGTCCATAGACAGCTATAAACGTGGATTTTTTAAAGATTTTTTTAAGCGTCCATAGACAGCTATAAACGTGGATTTTTTAAAGATTTTTTCAAGCGTCCATAGACAGCTATAAACGTGGATTTTTTAAAGATTTTTTTAAGCGTCCATAGACAGCTATAAACGTGGATTTTTTAAAGATTTTTTCAAGCGTCCATAGACAGCTATAAACGTGGATTTTTTAAAGATTTTTTTAAGCGTCCATAGACAGCTATAAACGTGGATTTTTTAAAGATTTTTTCAAGCGTCCATAGACAGCTATAAACGTGGATTTTTTAAAGATTTTTTCATGCGTCCATAGACAGCTATAAACGTGGATTTTTTAAAGATTTTTTCAAGCATCCATAGACAGCTATAAACGTGGATTTTTTAAAGATTTTTTCAAGCATCCATAGACACCTATAAACGTGGATTTTTTAAAGATTTTTTCAAGCATCCATAGACACCTATAAACGCGGATTTTTTAAAGATTTTTTCAAGCGTCCATAGACAGCTATAAACGTGGATATTTTAAAGATTTTTTCAAGCATCCATAGACAGCCATAACGTGGATTTTTTCAAGCATCCATAGACAGCTATAAAAGTGGATTTTTTAAAGAATTTTCAAGCGTCCATAGACAGCTATAAACGTGGATTTTTTAAAGATTTTTTCAAGCGTCCATAGACAGCTATAAACGTGGATTTTTTAAAGATTTTTTCAAGCGTCCATAGACAGCTATAAACGTGGATTTTTTAAAGATTTTTTCAAGCATCCATAGACAGCCATAACGTGGATTTTTTCAAGCATCCATAGACAGCCATAAACGTGGATTTTTGAAAGATTTTTTCAAGCATTCATAGACACCTATAAACGTGGATTTTTTAACGATTTTTTCAAGCATCCATAGACAGCTATAAACGCGGATTTTTTAAAGATTTTTTCTAGCATCCATAGACAGCTATAAACGTGAATTTTTTAAAGATTTTTTCTAGCATCCATAGACAGCTATAAACGTGGATTTTTTAAAGATTTTTTCTAGCATCCATAGACAGCTATAAACGTGGATTTTTTAAAGATTTTTTCAAGCATCCATAGACAGCCATAAATGCGGATTTTTTAAAGATTTTTTCAAGCATCCATAGACACCTACAAAAGTGGATTTTTTCAAGCATCCATAGCCAGCTATAAACGTGGATTTTTTAAAGATTTTTTCAAGCATCCATAGACACCTATAAACGTGGATTTTTTAACGATTTTTTCAAGCATCCATAGACAGCTATAAACGCGGATTTTTTAACGATTTTTTCAAGCATCCATAGACAGCTATAAACGCGGATTTTTTAAAGATTTTTTCAAGCATCCATACAGATGTCTATAAAATTGAATTTTTTTCAAGATTTTTCAAGCATCCATAGACAGCTATGAACTTCGATTTTTTTTTTACGATCTGGATTTTTAAGATGTTTTTAGAACTACCTTAAGATTTACTATGAGATGACCATAAGATCTTCCTAATCCTCAAATCATGTTTATATACGTCCTAATATTTCGCCCCTGCATTTTTTTTCAAAACTATTATTTAACCATCAAATTAATTAGTTTACACCAATGAACTACTTATTAAAATTCATTAACAAATCGGTTATCGGTTCACTTCGTCGTCAAATCATGCATTAACGGTTATGACCGACCACAAGTTTATTCAACTGTAAACGAAAGGTCTACCTACATTCTGCCATCAACTTCGAAAAAAGGAAACAAAACGACAAGTGAGCAGCAACAAAAGACCGCCAACTTCAATTGTTAAATAATATTTTGTTTTAATTAGCAACAAAAACTGTGTTTTACAACAATAACAAAACAATTAGTTATTCTAGAAAAAAAAACTGAAAAACTGTTTACTTCAACAGAGACAATTGCAAATGGTATTAAAAAGAATAGATGGCCAACTACAATAACAAAAAGTAAAAGTTCATTAATGACCATTGCCAAATTATTAATAATTAATAATTAGAACAAGAACATTTGTGAGTAATTTATAAGAAAACACCAACAACAACTTAACGGAAATATATATGTATATACAGTCGCTATAGATAACTTCAAACAAATGTTTGTTCCCTTATAGACTCAAAAATCATTGAATTCTGATGCCTTGTCCAAAACGAACTTGCTGACGATTCAAGCCTAGGCCTCGGCGAGGGAACGAAATCAAATTGAAATGCCAAAATAATGAGGTTTGGAAATCTTTTCCAGGTTTATCTCACTATAGCAAATGTTCACCTAGAACCTGTCTCATCACTTATCGTAATTTAAAATGTGTGACAAATAAAAGGCTTATCAAAATTTCTCATTAGTTCCGTGCGCTATGTCAACATCTGCTCACTCATAGGAAACGTCAATAGTTTATCAAAAGCGACGATGACGTCGTCGTAAATTTTTGAAACGTGCGGAAAGAGTCGTGCGGAAGTCCGCAAAATGTGGATTTTTTTAAAGATTTTTAGGTCGAACCACTAAGGCCACAAAACGTGGATTTTTTAAAGATTTTTAGGTCGAACCACTAAGCCCACAAAACGTGGATTTTTTAAAGATTTTTAGGTCGTACCACTAAGGCCACAAAACGTGGATTTTTTTAACGATTTTTAGGTCGTACCACTAAGGCCACAAAACGTGGATTTTGTAACGATTTTTAGGTCCAACCACTAAGGCCACAAAACGTGCATTTTTTAAAGATTTTTAGGTCGAACCACTAAGGCCACAAAACGTGGATTTTTTTAAGATTTTTAGGTCGAACCCCTAAGGCCACAAAACGTGGATTTTTTAAAGATTTTTAGGTCGAACCACTAAGGCCAAACAACGTGGATTTTTTAAAGATTTTTAGGTCCAACCACTAAGGCCACAAAACGTGGATTTTTTAAAGATTTTTAGGTCCAACCACTAAGGCCACAAAACGTGGATTTTTTAAAGATTTTTAGGTCCAACCACTAAGGCCACAAAACGTGGATTTTTTAAAGATTTTTAGGTCCAACCACTAAGGCCACAAAACGTGGATTTTTTAAAGATTTTTAGGTCCAACCACTAAGGCCACAAAACGTGGATTTTTTAAAGATTTTTAGGTCCAACCACTAAGGCCACAAAACGTGGATTTTTTAAAGATTTTTAGGTCCAACCACTAAGGCCACAAAACGTGGATTTTTTAAAGATTTTTAGGTCCAACCACTAAGGCCACAAAACGTGGATTTTTTAAAGATTTTTAGGTTCAACCACTAAGGCCACAAAACGTGGATTTTTTAAAGATTTTTAGGTCGAACCACTAAGGCCGCAAAACGTGGATTTTTCAAAGATTTTTGGGTCGAACCACTAAAGCCACAAAACGTGGATTTTTTAAAGATTTTTAGGTCGAACCACTAAGGCCGCAAAACGTGGATTTTTCAAAGATTTTTGGGTCGAACCACTAAAGCCACAAAACGTGGATTTTTTAAAGATTTTTAGGTCGAACCACTAAGGCCACAAAACGTGGATTTTTTAAAGATTTTTAGGTCGAACCACTAAAGCCACAAAACGTGGATTTTTTAAAGATTTTTAGGTCGAACCACTAAGACCACAAAACGTAGATTTTTTAAAGATTTTTAGGTCGAACCACTAAGGCCACAAAACGTGGATTTTTTAAAGATTTTTAGGTCGAACCACTAAGGCCAAACAACGTGGATTTTTTAAAGATTTTTAGCTCAAATCACTAAGGCCACAAAACGTGGATTTTTTAAAGATTTTTAGGTCCAACCACTAAGGCCACAAAACGTGGATTTTTTAAAGATTTTTAGGTCGAACCACTAAGGCCACAAAACGTGGATTTTTTAAAGATTTTTAGGTCGAACCACTAAGGCCACAAAACGTGGATTTTTTAAAGATTTTTAGGTCCAACCACTAAGGCCACAAAACGTGGATTTTTTAAAGATTTTTAGGTCCAACCACTAAGGCCACAAAACGTGGATTTTTTAAAGATTTTTAGGTCGAACCACTAAGGCCACAAAACGTGGATTTTTTAAAGATTTTTAGGTCGAACCACTAAGGCCACAAAACGTGGATTTTTTAAAGATTTTTAGGTCGAACCACTAAGGCCACAAAACGTGGATTTTTTAAAGATTTTTAGGTCGAACCACTAAGGCCACAAAACGTGGATTTTTTAAAGATTTTTAGGTCGAACCACTAAGGCCACAAAACGTGGATTTTTTAAAGATTTTTAGGTCGAACCACTAAGGCCACAAAACGTGGATTTTTTAAAGATTTTTAGGTCGAACCACTAAGGCCACAAAACGTGGATTTTTTAAAGATTTTTAGCTCGAACCACTAAGGCCACAAAACGTGGATTTTTTAAAGATTTTTAGGTCGAACCACTAAGGCCACAAAACGTGGATTTTTTAAAGATTTTTAGCTCGAACCACTAAGGCCACAAAACGTGGATTTTTTAAAGATTTTTAGGACGAACCACTAAGGCCACAAAACGTGGATTTTTTAAAGATTTTTAGGTCGAACCACTAAGGCCACAAAACGTGGATTTTTTAAAGATTTTTAGGTCGAACCACTAAGGCCACAAAACGTGGATTTTTTAAAGATTTTTAGGTCGAACCACTAAGGCCACAAAACGTGGATTTTTTAAAGATTTTTAGGTCGAACCACTAAGGCCACAAAACGTGGATTTTTTAAAGATTTTTAGGTCGAACCACTAAGGCCACAAAACGTGGATTTTTTAAAGTTTTTTTTAAGCATCTATATAGCTGTCTATAAACTTGAATTTTTTAAAGATTTTTAGGACGAACCACTAAGGCCACAAAACGTGGATTTTTTAAAGATTTTTAGGTCGAACCACTAAGGCCACAAAACGTGGATTTTTTAAAGATTTTTAGGTCGAACCACTAAGGCCACAAAACGTGGATTTTTTAAAGATTTTTAGGTCGAACCACTAAGGCCACAAAACGTGGATTTTTTAAAGATTTTTAGCTCGAACCACTAAGGCCACAAAACGTGGATTTTTTAAAGATTTTTAGGTCGAACCACTAAGGCCACAAAACGTGGATTTTTTAAAGATTTTTAGCTCGAACCACTAAGGCCACAAAACGTGGATTTTTTAAAGATTTTTAGGACGAACCACTAAGGCCACAAAACGTGGATTTTTTAAAGATTTTTAGGTCGAACCACTAAGGCCACAAAACGTGGATTTTTTAAAGATTTTTAGGTCGAACCACTAAGGCCACAAAACGTGGATTTTTTAAAGATTTTTAGGTCGAACCACTAAGGCCACAAAACGTGGATTTTTTAAAGATTTTTAGGTCGAACCACTAAGGCCACAAAACGTGGATTTTTTAAAGATTTTTAGGTCGAACCACTAAGGCCACAAAACGTGGATTTTTTAAAGTTTTTTTTAAGCATCTATATAGCTGTCTATAAACTTGAATTTTTTAAAGATTTTTAGGACGAACCACTAAGGCCACAAAACGTGGATTTTTTAAAGATTTTTAGGTCGAACCACTAAGGCCACAAAACGTGGATTTTTTAAAGATTTTTAGGACGAACCACTAAGGCCACAAAACGTGGATTTTTTAAAGATTTTTAGGTCGAACCACTAAGGCCACAAAGCATGGATTTTTTAAAGATTTTTAGGTCGAAACACTAAGGCCACAAAACGTGGATTTTTTAAAGATTTTTATGTCCAACCACGAAGGCCGCAAAACGTGGATTTTTTTAAGATTTTTAGGTCGAACCGCTAAGGCCACAAAACGTGGATTTTTTAAAGATTTTTAGGTCGAACTACTAAGGCCACAAAACGTGGATTTTTTAAAGATTTTTAGGTCGAACCACTAAGGCCACAAAACGTGGATTTTTTAAAGATTTTTAGGTCGAACCACTAAGGCCACAAAACGTGGATTTTTTAAAGATTTTTAGGACGAACCACTAAGGCCACAAAACGTGGATTTTTTAAAGATTTTTAGGTCGAACCACTAAGGCCACAAAGCATGGATTTTTTAAAGATTTTTAGGTCGAAACACTAAGGCCACAAAACGTGGATTTTTTAAAGATTTTTATGTCCAACCACGAAGGCCGCAAAACGTGGATTTTTTTAAGATTTTTAGGTCGAACCGCTAAGGCCACAAAACGTGGATTTTTTAAAGATTTTTAGGTCGAACCACTAAGGCCACAAAACGTGGATTTTTTAAAGATTTTTAGGTCGAACCACTAAGGCCAAACAACGTGGATTTTTTAAAGATTTTTAGCTCAAATCACTAAGGCCACAAAACGTGGATTTTTTAAAGATTTTTAGGTCCAACCACTAAGGCCACAAAACGTGGATTTTTTAAAGATTTTTAGGTCGAACCACTAAGGCCACAAAACGTGGATTTTTTAAAGATTTTTAGGTCGAACCACTAAGGCCACAAAACGTGGATTTTTTAAAGATTTTTAGGTCCAACCACTAAGGCCACAAAACGTGGATTTTTTAAAGATTTTTAGGTCCAACCACTAAGGCCACAAAACGTGGATTTTTTAAAGATTTTTAGGTCGAACCACTAAGGCCACAAAACGTGGATTTTTTAAAGATTTTTAGGTCGAACCACTAAGGCCACAAAACGTGGATTTTTTAAAGATTTTTAGGTCGAACCACTAAGGCCACAAAACGTGGATTTTTTAAAGATTTTTAGGTCGAACCACTAAGGCCACAAAACGTGGATTTTTTAAAGATTTTTAGGTCGAACCACTAAGGCCACAAAACGTGGATTTTTTAAAGATTTTTAGGTCGAACCACTAAGGCCACAAAACGTGGATTTTTTAAAGATTTTTAGGTCGAACCACTAAGGCCACAAAACGTGGATTTTTTAAAGATTTTTAGCTCGAACCACTAAGGCCACAAAACGTGGATTTTTTAAAGATTTTTAGGTCGAACCACTAAGGCCACAAAACGTGGATTTTTTAAAGATTTTTAGCTCGAACCACTAAGGCCACAAAACGTGGATTTTTTAAAGATTTTTAGGACGAACCACTAAGGCCACAAAACGTGGATTTTTTAAAGATTTTTAGGTCGAACCACTAAGGCCACAAAACGTGGATTTTTTAAAGATTTTTAGGTCGAACCACTAAGGCCACAAAACGTGGATTTTTTAAAGATTTTTAGGTCGAACCACTAAGGCCACAAAACGTGGATTTTTTAAAGATTTTTAGGTCGAACCACTAAGGCCACAAAACGTGGATTTTTTAAAGATTTTTAGGTCGAACCACTAAGGCCACAAAACGTGGATTTTTTAAAGTTTTTTTTAAGCATCTATATAGCTGTCTATAAACTTGAATTTTTTAAAGATTTTTAGGACGAACCACTAAGGCCACAAAACGTGGATTTTTTAAAGATTTTTAGGTCGAACCACTAAGGCCACAAAACGTGGATTTTTTAAAGATTTTTAGGTCGAACCACTAAGGCCACAAAACGTGGATTTTTTAAAGATTTTTAGGTCGAACCACTAAGGCCACAAAACGTGGATTTTTTAAAGATTTTTAGCTCGAACCACTAAGGCCACAAAACGTGGATTTTTTAAAGATTTTTAGGTCGAACCACTAAGGCCACAAAACGTGGATTTTTTAAAGATTTTTAGCTCGAACCACTAAGGCCACAAAACGTGGATTTTTTAAAGATTGTTAGGACGAACCACTAAGGCCACAAAACGTGGATTTTTTAAAGATTTTTAGGTCGAACCACTAAGGCCACAAAACGTGGATTTTTTAAAGATTTTTAGGTCGAACCACTAAGGCCACAAAACGTGGATTTTTTAAAGATTTTTAGGTCGAACCACTAAGGCCACAAAACGTGGATTTTTTAAAGATTTTTAGGTCGAACCACTAAGGCCACAAAACGTGGATTTTTTAAAGATTTTTAGGTCGAACCACTAAGGCCACAAAACGTGGATTTTTTAAAGTTTTTTTTAAGCATCTATATAGCTGTCTATAAACTTGAATTTTTTAAAGATTTTTAGGACGAACCACTAAGGCCACAAAACGTGGATTTTTTAAAGATTTTTAGGTCGAACCACTAAGGCCACAAAACGTGGATTTTTTAAAGATTTTTAGGACGAACCACTAAGGCCACAAAACGTGGATTTTTTAAAGATTTTTAGGTCGAACCACTAAGGCCACAAAGCATGGATTTTTTAAAGATTTTTAGGTCGAAACACTAAGGCCACAAAACGTGGATTTTTTAAAGATTTTTATGTCCAACCACGAAGGCCGCAAAACGTGGATTTTTTTAAGATTTTTAGGTCGAACCGCTAAGGCCACAAAACGTGGATTTTTTAAAGATTTTTAGGTCGAACTACTAAGGCCACAAAACGTGGATTTTTTAAAGATTTTTAGGTCGAACCACTAAGGCCACAAAACGTGGATTTTTTAAAGATTTTTAGGTCGAACCACTAAGGCCACAAAACGTGGATTTTTTAAAGATTTTTAGGACGAACCACTAAGGCCACAAAACGTGGATTTTTTAAAGATTTTTAGGTCGAACCACTAAGGCCACAAAGCATGGATTTTTTAAAGATTTTTAGGTCGAAACACTAAGGCCACAAAACGTGGATTTTTTAAAGATTTTTATGTCCAACCACGAAGGCCGCAAAACGTGGATTTTTTTAAGATTTTTAGGTCGAACCGCTAAGGCCACAAAACGTGGATTTTTTAAAGATTTTTAGGTCGAACCACTAAGGCCACAAAACGTGGATTTTTTAAAGATTTTTAGGTCGAACCACTAAGGCCAAACAACGTGGATTTTTTAAAGATTTTTAGCTCAAATCACTAAGGCCACAAAACGTGGATTTTTTAAAGATTTTTAGGTCCAACCACTAAGGCCACAAAACGTGGATTTTTTAAAGATTTTTAGGTCGAACCACTAAGGCCACAAAACGTGGATTTTTTAAAGATTTTTAGGTCGAACCACTAAGGCCACAAAACGTGGATTTTTTAAAGATTTTTAGGTCCAACCACTAAGGCCACAAAACGTGGATTTTTTAAAGATTTTTAGGTCCAACCACTAAGGCCACAAAACGTGGATTTTTTAAAGATTTTTAGGTCGAACCACTAAGGCCACAAAACGTGGATTTTTTAAAGATTTTTAGGTCGAACCACTAAGGCCACAAAACGTGGATTTTTTAAAGATTTTTAGGTCGAACCACTAAGGCCACAAAACGTGGATTTTTTAAAGATTTTTAGGTCGAACCACTAAGGCCACAAAACGTGGATTTTTTAAAGATTTTTAGGTCGAACCACTAAGGCCACAAAACGTGGATTTTTTAAAGATTTTTAGGTCGAACCACTAAGGCCACAAAACGTGGATTTTTTAAAGATTTTTAGGTCGAACCACTAAGGCCACAAAACGTGGATTTTTTAAAGATTTTTAGCTCGAACCACTAAGGCCACAAAACGTGGATTTTTTAAAGATTTTTAGGTCGAACCACTAAGGCCACAAAACGTGGATTTTTTAAAGATTTTTAGCTCGAACCACTAAGGCCACAAAACGTGGATTTTTTAAAGATTTTTAGGACGAACCACTAAGGCCACAAAACGTGGATTTTTTAAAGATTTTTAGGTCGAACCACTAAGGCCACAAAACGTGGATTTTTTAAAGATTTTTAGGTCGAACCACTAAGGCCACAAAACGTGGATTTTTTAAAGATTTTTAGGTCGAACCACTAAGGCCACAAAACGTGGATTTTTTAAAGATTTTTAGGTCGAACCACTAAGGCCACAAAACGTGGATTTTTTAAAGATTTTTAGGTCGAACCACTAAGGCCACAAAACGTGGATTTTTTAAAGTTTTTTTTAAGCATCTATATAGCTGTCTATAAACTTGAATTTTTTAAAGATTTTTAGGACGAACCACTAAGGCCACAAAACGTGGATTTTTTAAAGATTTTTAGGTCGAACCACTAAGGCCACAAAACGTGGATTTTTTAAAGATTTTTAGGTCGAACCACTAAGGCCACAAAACGTGGATTTTTTAAAGATTTTTAGGTCGAACCACTAAGGCCACAAAACGTGGATTTTTTAAAGATTTTTAGCTCGAACCACTAAGGCCACAAAACGTGGATTTTTTAAAGATTTTTAGGTCGAACCACTAAGGCCACAAAACGTGGATTTTTTAAAGATTTTTAGCTCGAACCACTAAGGCCACAAAACGTGGATTTTTTAAAGATTTTTAGGACGAACCACTAAGGCCACAAAACGTGGATTTTTTAAAGATTTTTAGGTCGAACCACTAAGGCCACAAAACGTGGATTTTTTAAAGATTTTTAGGTCGAACCACTAAGGCCACAAAACGTGGATTTTTTAAAGATTTTTAGGTCGAACCACTAAGGCCACAAAACGTGGATTTTTTAAAGATTTTTAGGTCGAACCACTAAGGCCACAAAACGTGGATTTTTTAAAGATTTTTAGGTCGAACCACTAAGGCCACAAAACGTGGATTTTTTAAAGTTTTTTTTAAGCATCTATATAGCTGTCTATAAACTTGAATTTTTTAAAGATTTTTAGGACGAACCACTAAGGCCACAAAACGTGGATTTTTTAAAGATTTTTAGGTCGAACCACTAAGGCCACAAAACGTGGATTTTTTAAAGATTTTTAGGACGAACCACTAAGGCCACAAAACGTGGATTTTTTAAAGATTTTTAGGTCGAACCACTAAGGCCACAAAGCATGGATTTTTTAAAGATTTTTAGGTCGAAACACTAAGGCCACAAAACGTGGATTTTTTAAAGATTTTTATGTCCAACCACGAAGGCCGCAAAACGTGGATTTTTTTAAGATTTTTAGGTCGAACCGCTAAGGCCACAAAACGTGGATTTTTTAAAGATTTTTAGGTCGAACTACTAAGGCCACAAAACGTGGATTTTTTAAAGATTTTTTAGGTCGAACCACTAAGACCACAAAACGTGGATTTTTTAAAGACTTTTAGGTCGAACCACCAAGGCCACAAAACGTGGATTTTTTAAAGATTTTTAGGTCGAAACACTAAGGCCACAAAACGTGGATTTTTTTAAGATTTTTAGGTCGAAACACTAAGGCCACAAAACGTGGATTTTTAAAGATTTTTCGCTGGATCCACTAAGGCCACAAACCGTGGATTTTTTAAAGATTCTTAGGACGAACCACTAAGGCCACAAAAGTGGATTTTTTAAAGATTTTTGGGTCGAACCAATAAAGCCACAAAACGTGGACTTTTTAAAAATTTTAGGTCGAACCACTAAGGCCACAAAACGTGGATTTTTAATCGTAATTTTTATACCCTCAGCATTTATGCTAACGAGGGTATATACACTTTCATACCGGCAAAATGTGCCTCATCGAAATAATGGTTTTAGACCCCAAGTATGTTTGGACGAAATGTGTTTCAGACAATTTGAAGTTGATTTAGCCATGTCCGACCGTCTATCTGGCTGGCTGGTGCGCACGATAACTCTCGAACGGAGCAACCGATTTGGTCCAAAATTTGGCTTTCGTAATATTTTGTCCAAACTTAGTTTAAGTTTGAAGATGGGTTATATCGGTCCACTCCTTCCGTTACCTCCCCCACAAAAGTTCGAAAATGTTCGGAAAATTTGTACGCACTATAACTCTTGAAGAGAGTAACCGATTTGGCCCACACTTTGTACATCGTAAAAGTTTTACCAGACTTATATGAAGTTTAAATATGGACTCAATCGGTCCACTCCATCGGGTACCTCCCACACAAAATTTCGGAAATGTTCGGTTTAGGACCTGCTCTCGAATCGCTTTGGTTTTTGTTGTAATAAATTGTATTCGCTGTCCCCCATACGACGGTACAAGTTTCATAAGGGGCAAGTCCATACTTTCTGAGACCGGTGACACCGAATGTAGTGGTTGGAGCGCAAGATAAATCTCGAACGGTCAATTCGGTCCAAAATTTGTCCTTCTTAATATTTTGTCCTAACATATTTTAAGTTCGAAGATAAACCATGTCGGTCCACTCCTTCAGGTACCTCCCTCACAAAAATTCAAAAATCTTCGGAAAAAATATGCGCACGATAAGTCTTGAAGGGAGTGACTGATGTAATCCATACTCTGCACATCCTAATATATCTACCAGATATAGATCAGGTTCGAATATGGACTATATTTGCCCACACCTTAGGGTACCTCCCACACAAAATTTCGGATAAGTTCACTTTAAGACCTGCACTCGAATCACTTTGATTTTTGTTGAAGCTATTTGCATTGCGACGGTAAAAGTTTTTTCAGGGGCAGGTCCATATTTCTTGGGAAAACTTCCCGAAAGGTGTAAAAAGCCCTATGTCACCATATGTGGCTCTCGAACTGTTCTACCGATTTGGTGCAACATTTGGTCTTCGTCATATTTTATCCAAACTTAGTATCATGGGGCAATATCGGTCCCCAACTTCCGGTACTTCTTTCTCCACACTATTTAAAAAATGTCACTAAAATGTTAGGATGGTCCAATCTTTGGATCGCCTAAAATTTTGTCAAAATTTAGTTTAACTTCTAAAATGGCCCATATCGGTCCTCCCTAAGGGTGGTACCTCCCCCACAAACGTTAAACATTTGTGTTAATTCCTAATCCAAATTTTTGTCGGCAAGTCAAATGTTGAAAAAGGGTCACAAAATTCTGAAGAGACGCTAAATACATTCTATCTGTCCGTAGATGAAAGTTTCAATTCACATTGGCTGGGTATACCTCTGTCGACAAAGCTGACTGACACTTTTTTTACTTGTTTTAAAGATTTTTAGATAGACCCACAAAAGCCACAAAACTTGATTTTTTTTTTAATTTTAGGTTTATTTTATAAAGATTTTTAGCTGGATCCACTAAGGCCACAAACCGTGGATTTTTTAAAGATTTTGGAACGAATTTCCGTTAGCGGCACCTGAAGGCTTTTTCACCACAGGTAGTCCTTTCGGTCCTGATTCCAATGGTATATAACTTTTATCCCGGTAATGTATACTCTCCGAGATAAAAGTCTCGAAAGTTCGGATAAAACCCTAACTTGGACATAATTTAGACATAGGGTAAGTGCTCCTATCTCCGGCATGTACCAGTAGTCGGCATCTTTCGTATTTGAGTTTAAATAACTCAAAATTTCTGTAACAAAATATGAAAATAATATCAAAAAGGCTTTAACAATACTCTCAGCTAACTATGTGTAAAATTTCATTGAGCTAAGACCATTTATTATATCGAAATTTAGCTTTTTGTTAGTGAGCGTTTTTCACCACAACCGAAAATGCATGTCTCTTAAGAAAAAATTAGTGGATAGGTCAACATAATAATGTCTGTAATTATATTAAAATTTAAAAAACTTTTACAAGATTGTTGTTGTTTTCGTAAAGAATAGTCAAAAGAACACTTTAGAAAAATAAATTATTAAAAAATTATTTTAATTCTGGCCTTTTTGGCGATGCCGACTTTAGGGACAACAAAATGTAAAGTTTGCCAGAAGTCGGCATGGGGTGAAAAACACCCGATTTGTCCGTTATTTTTAGCTCAAAATTGTACAAAAATGTTAAATAAGTACTTTAAAGTCTAATTAATAAAAATAGTTTGATTAAAATAATGATTTTTTAGTGATTTAGGCATGGTTTGAAGTGCGTACATTTGTGTCATGCCGGCAATTGGGTAATAGTTGCCGACTATAGCACCAAATAATTTATTTAAGCAATATATTTACAATTGTTTTACTTTTATG
The DNA here is from genome assembly GCF_047663935.1 of Musca autumnalis. Classification (NCBI taxonomy): domain Eukaryota; kingdom Metazoa; phylum Arthropoda; class Insecta; order Diptera; family Muscidae; genus Musca; species Musca autumnalis. The sequence continues at coordinate 30,994,405 of NW_027411755.1, forward strand.
ATGTAAAATTATTTGAAATATGAACTAATACTGTAGATACTACTGACCTTTCAAGTAATTTCGTTTATGTTAAAAACAAATATAAAACTAACAATTTTAAATGAATTCCAAATGTTAACAAAATCTTTATTTTATTTATCTTTTAAAGGCAATATCGGTTGAAATATGTGTTATTTGTGTAAAAGTATGCTTTTTGTTATTTAAAATAATAAAAAAGAACATTTATATACAAAAATGCAAGGTGCCGACTATTGGAACATGTGATGCCGACTATTGGAAAATGGTGCCGACTACTAGCAAAAAAGCACTATTCTAATAAATTCGCAAATTTCACAAGTTTTAAAAGAAATAATTCAAAATTTCTTTATGTCATCGGAAAGTAAACTAAATTTCGAAGCAAATAAGCTTTATTTCATTGCAATTGGCCAAATTGTGTCGGAATGGCGAAGGATTGAAGTTAGGCAAACTCTTAAAGTGCCGACTATTGGTGCACTTACCCTATTTACTAAAGTCGAATCGAATCTTGTCCCCCAGAACTCAACAGTGTTCTGTATGTATGGGGAAAATCCAGACTTCCCGAGAAGTAGGCCAAAGAAATATCTGACATTTAGATGCTTATATCTCGGGAAGTATGAACATATCCTATTCATGTTGTATACTGGTGCGCTTAGGGGGACAAGACTTATCTGTAAAAATTAAAAATTAAGTCCAACTTAGGGATTTTCTTGAACTGCCGAGGCCTATATCTCGGGATGTATACATTTACGGGACAAAAATTATATATTATTGGAATCCGAATAGAAAGGGCTATCTGTTATGGAAAGCCGGTCTTCCTAACTTAGGTGCCTTTAAAGGATATTAAAGCCAAAATTTTTAGTAACACTCACTAAGGCCTCAAAACGTAGATTTTTTAAGTTTTTTAGATACACCCACTAAGGCCACAAAACGTGAATTTTTTAAAACTATCTTATTTTTTAATTATATTCGAGAGTATATGAACTTTTGTTACACACTGTAATGACGACTATACATTCAAAATTCCAAGACAGTTGTTGTAAACATCTCAGATAAACGAATTTCTCCGGAATATATTTTGTTGAGTGTTGTTGTAATAATAGAAACTTGTAGTCTCACGTGCCAGCTTATCACATCTTATCTGATTTTATTTCGTAAAACAAACACACAGCAGTATGTGTTCAATTTATGTAATATTTGTAGGAAATGTTGATATTTTCAAAACAATATTGGAGGTAGCTATACCACTCAAGTTGAAAAGGGGTGCAAGTTTTTCCATCTTACAATCAATTTTCCGAATTGTTTGATATTCATTTCTCCTGTAGTAGGTGGGAATACAGCCTCCTTTCCTATTGCATGGAAGTTGCATATAATTGTATCACACTGTACTTCATAACTTCACACAATCTCGTTGCATCTCTTGGTCTCTCTTTTTAATTGACATTCATATTCATTTTAATTTGCAAAAATCCCCCCCCAAGACCTGAATGATCATGACTCAATAATGTTATTATGACAACAATGATTTTGTAGTTTTTCATCTTCTCTTTTATGGGGATTTACTTACCACCGTCAAACAAACATTGACACTTGTGACGTCACAAATAACAAGCACCAAAATAATATTATTTTCCAGGGATGGAAAATTCAGTACAATAGTACTTTTTTCAGTACCATTTCACTATAAAAAGTACCGGAGTACCCCCGCGGCCAATGCAGTACCATTTCCATACTCTAGTCTAGAAAAATTGTATTCGGAACTAAAAATGCAAAAATTAAAAATTAAAATTTCTAGAAATTTTATAAACCTATGCTGATCATTTTCTTCGTGGAGCTCTTCCACCCTTTGAGAATCCGTAATATTAAGTTACAGTCACTACGGTAGACTAATCATTTAAAAGATTCACATCGAGCGGTATCGAAGTACATTCCAATATGAGAATCTGCAATACCTCTTTTATGGGGGCTATACATATTAGTGCTGGAAAACTATCGACAGTCTAACTATCGTTTTGATTACTGACGAAAAACAAAGTTTACATTGGCCACCAAAACATTTTTTGGACTATCTGTCACGAATTATTTAAAAAGAAAATCATTTGTTCAGAGTTCAATATAAATAAGGGTTTACGACAGCGATCAAAACGACAGTCTGACTATCGATAGTTTGCCAGCTCCAGGCTATTTAAAACGAAAACAAAGTATCTAATTTCAGTAATTTCGATGGGATACTGAGGCTAAATCTTTTAAAATACCGTTCTATTAGAGCGATATCAGAACGTTTACCCGCACTGACAAATTTCTGGGGGAGAGTTTTGTGGCCCCAAGACAAAATACTAAATTTCAACAAATTTGGTATGATAATGTGGCTCAAACCTTCGAAATACCGAAAATCGGGAGGTACCGTTGTATGGGAGCTATATCAAAACGTGAACCGATAGAGCCCATTTGCAATACCAAACTTCCTAGGAGAAATTAAAGCTTCTGTACCAAATAAAAAAGCTCCATATTAAATATTGAGAGCTGTATATAGAATTCAAAAGACGGACGGACCTGGTTATATACTTTATAGGGTCTCCCACGAATATTTCGATGTGTTACAAACAGAATGACAAAGTTAATTATACCCTCCAGTATGGTATACAAAAATATACCATTTTGGAACATTCTTCTGATTTCATAGATTTAAGCCTTAGTTGTTCTTTTTTACTGAATAAAATTTTTTTATTTTTTTTTCCTTAAAAATAATAAAAAGTACCTTTTCATTGAAAAAAGTACCATCTTAGTACTTTTTGAAATTTTCATTTTTCCATCCCTGTTATTTTCTTAAAAAAAGCTACAGAACAAAGCTTTTAGTTGATTCCTCTTCGTTTGGAGTTGTTAAGGTTAACTAAAAACTGGTGCCTTGGTGCCTGCATTTGGTCCGATCCACTTCTTGTTATTTCATTGTCATTTCTATAGTTGTTTCGTGTTTTTGTGTTTTTCTTTTCTTTTTTGTTACAACAAGATTTGAAAGGAATTGACTTAAAGACCGACATGGTTCGCGCTATTCTGCTTTTGGGGGTTTATTCTAAATGCCCCAACAAGTAAACGTCACATTCGCAAAACGGTAGCAGACGCGAGAGGTTCGTTTGGTGGCTCGCATTGATGTTTAACGTGACTCAAAGTTAATCAACAAAAAACATAAACTGTGATAAAAACTAACAACAACAAGATAATTTAAATATTAGTTTATAAAACATTCGTTCACAAAACAATTTTTGTTAATTATTTTAATTGAAAGCAATAACAACAACAAAATGTCGTGTAATAATGAAGGTATGTTGAAATTCGTGAATTTTTCTTAGCAAAACAAAAAAAAACGCGTTCATGTTTCAACAACAGAGTAAGCCACATAGTATGGGTAGTTCCCATGGTGAAAGTTGGCCTTAGTGGTTCGACCTAAAAATCTTTAAAAAATCCACGTTTTGTGTCCTTAGTGGTTGGACCTAAAAATCTTTAAAAAATCCACGTTTTGTGGCCTTAGTGGTTGGACCTAAAAATCTTTAAAAAATCCACGTTTTGTGGCCTTAGTGGTTCGACCTAAAAATCTTTAAAAAATCCACGTTTTGTGGCCTTAGTGGTTGGACCTAAAAATCTTTAAAAAATCCACGTTTTGTGGCCTTAGTGGTTGGACCTAAAAATCTTTAAAAAATCTACGTTTTGTGGCCTTAGTGGTTCGACCTAAAAATCTTTAAAAAATCCACGTTTTGTGTCCTTAGTGGTTGGACCTAAAAATCTTTAAAAAATCCACGTTTTGTGGCCTTAGTGGTTCGACCTAAAAATCTTTAAAAAATCCACGTTTTGTGTCCTTAGTGGTTGGACATAAAAATCTTTAAAAAATCCACGTTTTGTGGCCTTAGTGGTTCGACCCAAAAATCTTTAAAAAATCCACGTTTTGTGGCCTTAGTGGTTCGACTTAAAAATCTTTAAAAAATCCACGTTTTGTGGCCTTAGTGTTTCGACCTAAAAATTTTTAAAAAATCCACGTTTTGTGGCCTTATTGGTTGGACGTAAAAATCTTTAAAAAATCCTCGTTTTGTGGCCTTACCCTGCGTTTACAAATGACAGTATTGGCAAGACAATAGCAAAAATACAAACCTTTTTCACAAATACATTTATAAATTTTTAATAGGTATAGAGAAAAATATGAATGTATAGGTGAAAATGGTTTGTAACTTTGCTATTGTCTTGCCAATACTGTCTGTGTGTAAACGCCTAGTTAGTGGTTCCACCTAAAAATCTTTAAAAAATCCACGTTTTGTGGCCTTAGCGGTTGGACCTAAAAATCTTAAAAAAAAATCCACGTTTTGTGGCCTTAGTGGTTGGACCTAAAAATCTTTAAAAAATCCACGTTTTGTGGCCTTAGTGGTTGGACCTAAAAATCTCTAAAAAATCCACGTTTTGTGGCCTTAGTGGTTGGACCTAAAAATCTTTAAAAAATCCACGTTTTGTGGCCTTAGTGGTTGGACGTAAAAATCTTTAAAAAAATCCACGTTTTGTGGCCTTAGTGGTTGGACCTAAAAATCTTTAAAAAATCAACGTTTTGTGGCCTTAGTGGTTCGACCTAAAAATCTTTAAAAAAAATCCACGTTTTGTGGCCTTAGTGGTTGGACCTAAAAATCTTTTAAAAATCCTCGTTTTGTGGCCTTAGTGGTTGGACCTAAAAATCTTTTAAAAATCCTCGTTTTGTGGCCTTAGTGGTTCGACCTAAAAATCTTTAAAAATCCACATTTTGTGGCCTTAGTGGTTGGACCTAAAAATCTTTAAAAAATCCACGTTTTGTGGCCTTAGTGGTTCGACCTAAAAATCTTTAAAAAATCCACGTTTTGTGGCCTTAGTGGGCCTAGCTATAAATCTTTAAAAAATCCACGTTTTGTGGCCTTAGTGGTTGGACCTAAAAATCTTTAAAAAAAAATCCACGTTTTGTGGCCTTAGTGGGTCTACCTAAAAATCTTTAAAAAATCCACGTTTTGTGGCCTTAGTGGTTCGACCTAAAAATCTTTAAAAAAATCCTTGTTTTGTGGCCTTAGTGGTTGGACCTAAAAATCTTTAAAAAATCCACGTTTTGTGACCTTAGTGGTTCGACCTAAAAATCTGTAAAAAATCCTTGTTTTGTGGCCTTAGTGGGTGTACCTAAAAGTCTTTAAAAAATCCACGTCTTGTGGCCTTAGTAGTTCGGCCTAAAAATCATTAAAAATACTCGTCATGTGGGCTTTGTGGTTCGACTTAAAAATCTTTAAAAAAATCCACGTTTTGTGGCCTTAGTGGGTCTACCTAAGAATCTTTACAAAAATTCACATTTTGTGGCCTTATTGGTTCGACTAAAAAATCTATAGTTTCCCCATAAACATCTTTTAAAAACTCGCAAGTGTTCAGGTTTAGTTTTGAAAAATCTCCATTTATTGCTCAAATAGCCTTGAAAAAAATTGATCTTAAAAAATTCTTTCATTTTTCATTTCAGTTTTTAATTGGAATGGTTTAGTACCACAAGCCCACATGGAATGCCAATTCAATATTACCAATGATGCTAATGGACCCATTACCCCGTTACCCAATCAGAGTGTTCCCACTCTATTGGCTGTGGTCATGAATTTATTCAATCATATTTTAATTGTCACCCTGACCGGATACATGGTCTATAAATGTTGGCTATTGGAGTTTCAAAAGACCGCCCTGCATGCTCATCTTTGCACAATTGGGGTAAGTGGTTGGAAAAATATACAAGCATAATTTTGAACTTAAATCTTACAACTTTCAATTGCGTCTCTTCTCTTCCAGTTCGTCTTGTTAATGGCCGAGGGTGTTATGGTTCGTTATCGTGCAAATATTCTATTCGATGACTATTCGGCTGAGAGCAAGACTTTATTGCATGCTCTATTGCAATTTATGGGTGGATTTTTGGGTATCATTGGCACACTGCAAAAATATTGGGGTAAAGAGACACATTTTAAATCGCGGCATGCAAAATTTGGTAAGTGGGTGTTACCGTTACTTTTGTAATGAATGAAAATTAATTTTATTTTTTTCTCTTCTTCCAGGTTTGGCCGCCTGCATATTTTGTTTCATCAACTTCGTTGCTGGTTTCTGTACCCTAATATTACCCTCTACCCGCATGACCATGAAACTGCTGCACACATCATTGGGCCTTTTAACTTTTGTAACCGGGATGTTGGCTCAAATATTTGGCTATGATACGGGATTCTTTAGTCGCAACTTTACCCACAAACGTCTCTTTAAGTTTGTCACCTTTGTTATTTTAGCGATATCCATTATTGGTCCCTTTAAAATGATAACCTATAAAATGCACAACACTTTCATTGGTTTTATGCCCCAAGCTAACAATATTTAGACCAGAAAGGGAGAGAAAGAGAAGTGGAGATTATTTGTATGTTGTGACGATCAAAATCTGTGATTTGTTTGGTTTTAAGATAAATGTTGTTCCCTTGGAACTATGTTCTTTGTTTGTATATTGTTCTAGAAAAGATAAGTTATTCTTAACAAAAATATAGTATTTAAAATAATTGTTGTAATCAAAAAGTATGACTTGTAAGAACTTTATAAGTGGTTATTCTGAAAGAAATGGTGCTTCTATAGAACATTTCTGACAGAAAGCGGGATTCTGTAGAACCTTTCCGAATGAAAGCGGGCTTCTATAGAACCTTTCTAAAAGAAAATGTGCTTCTATAGGGCTTTTCTGGAAGAAATGGTGCTTCTATAGACCCTTTATGATAGAAAGGGTGCTTCTATAGACCCTTTATGATAGAAAGGGTGTTTCTATAGACCCTTTTGATAGAAAGGGAGCTTCTATAGACCCTTTATGATAGAAAGGGTGCTTCTATAGACCCTTTATGATAGAAAGGGAGCTTCTATAGACCCTTTATGATAGAAAGGGTGCTTCTATAGACCCTTTATGATAAAAAGGAAGCTTCTATAGACCCTTTATGATAGAAAGGGTGCTTCTATAGACCCATTCTGAAAGAAAGGGTGCTTCCATAGAACCTTTCTGAAAGAATGGGTGCTTCCATAGAACCTTTCTGAAAGAAAGGGTGCTCCCATAGAACCTTTCTGAAAGAAAGGGTGCTCCCATAGAACCTTTCTGAAAGAAAGGGTGCTCCCATAGAACCTTTCTGAAAAAAAGGGTGCTTCTATAGACCCTTTATGATAGAAATGGTGCTTCTATAGACCCTTTATGATAGAAAGGGTGCTTCTATAGACCCTTTATGATAGAAAGGGTGCTTCTATAGACCCTTTATGATAGAAAGGGTGCTTCTATAGACCCTTTATGATAGAAAGGGTGCTTCTATAGACCCTTTATGATAAAAAGGGAGATTCTATAGACCCTTTATGATAGAAAGGGTGCTTCTATAGACCCATTCTGAAAGAAAGGGTGCTTCCATAGAACCTTTCTGAAAGAAAGCGTGCTTCCATAGAACCTTTCTGAAAGAAAGGGTGCTTCCATAGAACCTTTCTGAAAGAAAGGGTGCTTCCATAGAACCTTTCGGAAAGAATGGGTGCTTCCATAGAACCTTTCTGAAAAAAAGGGTGCTCCCATAGAACCTTTCTGAAAGAAAGGGTGCTCCCATAGAACCTTTCTGAAAGAAAGGGTGCTTCTATAGACCCTTTATGATAGAAATGGTGCTTCTACAGACCCTTTATGATAGAAAGGGTGCTTCTATAGACCCTTTATGATAGAAAGGGTGCTTCTATAGACCCTTTATGATAGAAAGGGTGCTTCTATAGACCCTTTATGATAGAAAGGGTGCTTCTATAGACCCTTTATGATAGAAAGGGTGCTTCTATAGACCCTTTATGATAGAAAGGGAGCTTCTATAGACCCTTTATGATAGAAAGGGTGCTTCTATAGACCCTTTATGATAGAAAGGGTGCTTCTATAGACCCTTTATGATAAAAAGGGAGATTCTATAGACCCTTTATGATAGAAAGGGTGCTTCTATAGACCCATTCTGAAAGAAAGGGTGCTTCCATAGAACCTTTCTGAAAGAAAGCGTGCTGCCATAGAACCTTTCTGAAAAAAAGGGTGCTTCCATAGAACCTTTCTGAAAGAATGGGCGCTTCCATAGAACCTTTCTGAAAGAAAGGGTGCTCCCATAGAACCTTTCTGAAAGAAAGGGTGCTCCCATAGAACCTTTCTGAAAGAAAGGGTGCTTCTATAGACCCTTTATGATAGAAAGGGTGCTTCTATAGACCTTTATGATAGAAAAGGTGCTTCTATAGACCCTTTATGATAGAAAGGGTGCTTCTATAGACCCTTTATGATAGAAAGGATGCTTCTATAGACCCTTTATGATAGAAAGGGTGCTTCTATAGACCCTTTATGATAGAAAGGGTGCTTCTATAGACCCTTTATGATACAAAGGGTGCTTCTATAGACCCTTTATGATAGAAAGGGTGCTTCTGTAGACCCTTTGTGATAGAAAGGGTGCTTCTGTAGACCCTTTATGGTAGAAAGGGTGCTTCTATAGACCCTTTGTGATAGAAAGGGTGCTTCTATAGACCCTTTATGATAGAAAGGGTGCTTCTATAGACCCTTTATGATAGAAAGGGTGCTTCTATAGACCCTTTATGATAGAAAGGGTGCTTCTATAGACCCTTTATGATAGAAGGGGGGCTTCTATAGACCCTTTATGATAGAAAGGGTGCTTCCATAGAACCTTTATGATAGAAAGGGTGCTTCTAAGGGCCATTTCTGAAAGAAAGGGTGCTTCTATAGACCCTTTATGATAGAAAGGGTGGTTCTAAGGGCCATTTCTGAAAGAAAGGGTACTTCTAAAGGCCATTTCTAAAAGATAGGGTGCTTCTAAGGGCCATTTCTGAAAGAAAGGGTGCTTCTAATGCTCGGCTGACTTTGAAACGTATTCGTGCATGAAACTATGAAATTGCAATACTGGAGAACCCCTAGTTTCATGCACGAATACAAAGCAACAGACGTTTCGGAAGTCAGCCTTCTTTTCTGAAAGGAAGGGCGCTTCTAAATGCCATTTCTTAAAGAAAGGGTGCTTTATCATGATCTAGGGGGAAAGGTTCAATGTTAAAAACGGGAACATCTAGATAAACTAGCCTATCTGGCAATACTGAGTATTCGCAATGATGCAGTTGTGCAGGCAATACAAATATACAATGGCAAGTGCAAGACAATCAAGAGTAGTTTCAGCCCAGTTACGGTCAGGTCAATGTAGCCGCATCAATTCATATTGGGATTGTATTGAACTCGAACAACACGCTGCATTTGCTACTTCCAGCTAAAAGCTTTTAAATAATTCGTTTTTTAGTACTTTATTTTAATATGTTGGTTTAGTCTAGTTTAGTAACTAGACTAGTATTGGTTAAGATATATTCTGTAATATAGGTTTCCTTTAAGGCTTGCATATAAAAATATGAAAAATATTTAAAATGTTAAGTTGTAATCTTTAAAATAAACATAAAATCCAAACATTAACGATTGTTACGTTGATTGGCCGAAATTTTCGTAATAGCATCCGGAATATTGCCATTAACACTTTCCAACAATTTAGTTAGCCAGCCATCCTCATTGTTGAAACCCATTAACATCATAGCATGCACAGAATTATTGATGCGTTCATCTAAAATGACGATTTTAAATATGTTAGATATTCAAATAAATGTGATGCTCTTCAACTTACCAGGATGATAAACAGACATGGTGGTGCTTTCTTTTTTAGAAATTTAAATTATTTAAAGTTGTTGGTGTTGTTGGTCTGACAGCTGGTGTTACTTTGTTGTCCTGGGATGAAGTATTTAATTTTAACAATGGTTCCGAAATACTATTATTACATTCATTCTCATTATCTTCTTGACGTTTCTTTTGCTCTCCATTATTTTCAACTGATTTAAAGGAAGGTGTTGTAGTATTTAAATAATTCATGGATTTTGAAATATCATTGATTTGCTGAGCAAAATTTGCCTCTTCACGTAGATTTGCAGCAAATGGTTGTTTAGCCTCCACATCACCCTCAACTTCACCCGTGAGTTCAAACATTTTCGCAAACATATTATTGAAATTTTTCCATATCTCAAAACCATTTCTTACAAGTTCCGGATCGTGACTTTGAATAAAGTGTTTTAGTGATTGGCTCGAGGCTTCTTTAGATCTAGCCGAAAGAGTTTCATGTATAACTTTGTTTGGGTTTTCAGATGATTTTCCTTGACCTCTTTGTGTTATCACGTTTTCGGCTTCATTTAACGTTTTCAAAATCAGCTTATGATCAATAGTTTTTCTGGGAATTTTGGTATTGAAAGTTGCACTATCAGTTCTGTTATTTGCTGCTACCATTCCCGGTTGTTCACAATCAATTGTTGTCGTCGATTCCGGATCCTTCGCTGTTGAAGTTTCATGTATAACATTGGTTTCAATTGCTCCTGTCTTCACAGAAATTGCATCGACATTTTGTCCCTCTACATTTGTAGATCCCAGTGCTAACTTGCATTTGGAGTCTTGATCAAAATTTCCCAGTGGAATTTTAGTAATACCTGCAGCGGTTTCTTCTGTACCAAATTCCTTAACAAAGTTATTCATCATTTCAAATAACTGTGTAAAGAAACTTTGATGAACATGACTACATTCCTCGTTCCGATCACTTTCTTTGCACTTTTCACCATCTACATTGGGTTTGAGTATCATCAGGTGGTCATAGTTGACGCATTGAGTACACTTGTAACGAAACCCAACAATAGGTTCCATAACACATGAGTCGCATTTCACATTCAAAGACACGTTATTGGCATCATGAGAAACATTCGTTTTTGGCAAATGACCTTCAACAGCCGTAGGATTAACTGTTTTAGACGAATCAGATGTATTATTAGCCATTGTGGCTGGATTGTCCTCTTCAAGTGTTGATTGATTCATGGGGGCAATGTATATATGAGGTATATTGAGTGGCCTCCTAGGGACAAAATAATCAGCCTCATTCTCAATATCAACTTCATCACCGTTGTCATCTAAAGAAGAAAACATACTGTTATAAAGACATATGTATGTGTATAGTTTTCAAATTTTAGGAAGTTGCAAATAGTCGAAACCATAGCTCATTGAAAAGAAAACTACATGATTCTACAAAAACAATAGCGGTATTCACTCATGTTGGTAAAGTGGCATTGTAGATCTTGTACATCTTGTTAATATTGTAGATCTACAAGTGTTTACAATACCACAACAACAAAATACATGAACGTTTAATTTACAACAGGGTTGTTAATTTACTCGACCTAAAAGTATTGTAAACATTCCATTGTACTTTTACAAGGGTTAGAACAGCTGATTCTTGTGTCGTCACTTTGTTGTGAGTTTTATTTATTTCGGAGTTTTGTTTTTTTGGTAGAAAAAATGGGAAAAATAAAAAGAATAAAAGAATGGAGACAAGAAAAAAAAACATTTTTTATGAAAAAAGTGTAATAAAACTGAAACTAAAAGATAGCCTTAAGACGACGTTAAGATGCTTTGATTTGTTTACGATATTCACAAAAAAGGCATTCACACTTCGTTGTAAAAAACCCTGGTACATATAATGTACTATATGTACCAGGGTTGTAAATCTACTACAATGAGTGAATACCGCTAATAACATAACAAGTATTGGGGCGTTTCGGGGACCGTATCTAGGGAGGTATTCGTTTTCCTAGAAATAAATTACTGTTGTAGTCATCATGTCAACACGATCGGAAAAGTGACCTTGAAAATTCGTCTAATTCTTCTTTAATATTGTCAACATAAATGGCCGAAGACGTAACAGGAGAAGCGTGTAATAAAAAGGCACCTACGACACATTATGATTACCTTATTAAACATTTTGATTCAAGTTTTTTATTTTAGAGTATTTTTCAGACTTACCAATCCAATAATAACGTAGTTTATGAGTGTCCTGCTTGAGTTCATTGAATAGATATTTTGCGATACCTTTGTAGCAATGGTCAAAATATCTAGTGAATTTTGTTCCATTTAATTTGTATGTAATTTTAACATATGACGGATATCGGTGGTCACTATGAGAGGTTCCTGGTGTCGGTTGAGCCGGAAATTCAGTGAAATTTTTTGTACCGACAAAGACATGATGAAAGCATCCTAGTTTCTTTAAATCAAAGTACTCACATGAATCGCCAATGTCGATTTCGTCGGCATTATTGTCTGAAAAAAAAAAAACGATGAAATAAAGATGGATTAAGAAATATTTGAGGGAAAAATGTTAAACTCCAGCTTTTCAGTAGCTTGGGGAAACAAATACATATTCACACAGAAGCTGCTAAAAACAAAACACTGCATCCATCTTATCACGTCAGAGATGAATCTTTTCTTACAGATTTAGATTCAATATTGAATTTAAGACGTACCAAACCATTTTAGTTTCTTAAAAGCAAAGTAATCACATGAATTCAGAATGTCGATTTCGTCGCCATTATTGTCTGAAAAAAAAAACAATGAAATAAAGATGGATTAAGAAATATTTTAGAAAAACAAGTTAGCAATAGGTTGGGGTAACACATATCCCACACAAAAGCTAAAATCAAAACACTGCACTCCATCTTATTACGTCAGAGATGAATCTTTTCTTACAGATTTAGATTAATATTGAATTTAAGACGTACCAATCCAATAAAAACGTAGTTCGCCATTATCCTTCATCTCCTCCGGCAGTCGGGAAATCAAATATGTTTTAAATATTTCAAAACTACTAAAATAGTTTACATCACGACTACATTTATTGCATGTTCCATTTGGCAAAATGTAGGTAATCTTGACACAACCGATAACCATATCTGTAAATTTTCCTATGGACAAAATGTATTTCTTATGAGAATTATTTTTTTTTCTTGAAGCGACGTCAAATATACATAGATCAGCGATATTTAAGTTTAAATCGGTGCATTCCATAGATCGGTTGAACTCCAAAATAGAGTTGAGTAGTTCCGGAACCAACTAGTTCCATGGAACTATTCCGAACCATGGTACAATTATTACAGGTAAAAGCAAGTGTTGTTGTACAACAAACGTAACAACAACTACATAGAGATTTGTTGTTGGAAGTAATACAAGTGTCAAAGCCTTTCCATCCAAAAAGTAAATAAAAATATGAAACATCAACATATTTTGAAGTTTTACGAATATTGTTTTTAGTTTTTTTAAATATAATTGTTTAAAGAGATTTAATAAGACGCTTTGTAGTTTGTAATTTTAACGTTTTTCTACCTGTCTTCTTAGCGGGAATTCGTATTAGCGGTAGGTTTTACTGTTAATAACATGTCCAGAATGAAAAAGAATTATTTGTTTTGATGGAATCTCTGAAGCCCAGGATTTAAAATCGTCAAGAAAAGTTCTCAAACAGATTTATTGGAAGTACAAGAAAGAAATAACACAAGAACCACATAATGCAGTCCAGGTCTATTTAAAACCCAATGATGCGAGACAAAACATAAGCATTCCGTTTTTCTGCTTTGCCCTTGGAAGAGAAGAGTACTTCTACACACAAACGTTATACTATGTTCAACAGTGTGAGGATGGCCATCAATGACATAGAGGAATACCAATCACGGATAGCAAAAATAATTGCAAATTACGGCACCATTGCTCAGACAAAATGTCATTCGATAAGTGGACACTCCCAGGTTCTTTTTAAAACATAAACAAATGAAATAGACGAAAATTCTGACCCTTATATACGTATTTATTTAAAAAAAATATAATAAATAAAAGTTAAAAAGGATAAAGTTAACAAAGGAATATGTCCAGTCGGAGTGACCTATGCAAAGGTAAGAAAGTGTAAAGAACTAGACGAGTAAACGCCAAGACTTTTCAGAAGGTTAACATGGGAAATGCTCTGGATCTGGAACCATGTTGTGTCGTCTTGTGGGCGATTGGAACCCACTATCTTCATCCATGCTAACTTCTGCACATTGGTCAGTTTTGTTAGTAGTGCTTGTATAAAGTAGTCTTCATTAAATACTGCATAATTTCCGAACCCCATTGGTGCCATGACCTGGTTATTGTCATTTGGAGATTATTGTGTTCATCCTGTGAAGACGGAGATGGTTATTTATGGAAGTAGAATATAATTAAAATAAAGCTTTAGATGAAACCTGTGTTAGCACATAACTCTTGATTCATTGTTTTCCTTTAGGCTTGAGTAAAGGAATGTGGTAGCATCTATGGATGAAAGCATAACCATTGTAATCATTTTCATGCTATGAAACGGTGGGCAATGACATATTCTATTTCACATGGAAGATCGACTCATTTAGAATTTTTTATCTCTGTTCCCCTTATTGAAAGTTCTTCGAAGAGACATTTCCTATAACGTCTACCATACCATGTATTTGGACGAATCTGATCAATCATATTCGACAGCGGAGGGGCATAAATTCATTACAGCGTTATTTCATGTAATATCTGCAGATTTTCCATCAATTTTTTGCAATTTCAAACAATTTGGATTTTATGAGGCTGAGGCAAACACAGCCACCAATGTTCAAAACTGTTATTTTAATCAATTAAGAATAATTTTAAAGCGCAAACATATATGTTTGTAACAAAAATATTTTCATCCTATTCAGAAAAAAAAACAAAATAAGTAATTTGACAAAGAAACAAAAGCAAAAATATCAAAACTTCAGATTGACTTTGGCACTAGTATTACGGCAAAATCAAATCAGCTGGCACTTGCTTTTACCTGTAATAATTGTACCATGATTCCGAACAAGGAACTGTTGGAACTATATCATGGTACAATTAGAAAGGTAGATGCCTCAGCCCAGCTTATCGAATCTAAAACGTCAAAGAACTAGGAATTCGCCATGAAAAATCATGCCTTAATAAGGCAAAAATAAAAAAAATTAAAAAAAAAAAAAAAAATTTCAGCATGAGCCAGGCTGGGATTCGAACCTGGGTCTCCGACAACTGAGTGTCAAGGTTGCCGGCGTCTTAGCGTTCTAAGCCACCATCAACTTGTCAAAACTTTAGTAGACAATAATTGATGATCAAAAAATAAAATCTTCTGATATAGAAGAGCAATTACTAATGATGTAGGAATAAAACTTACCATAGTATTTGTGAACATTGAAAAATGGGATTACCAAAGCAGGACTATAGGAAAAGTTTGGAGTTTCAATTAACTGACATAATTTCGCATATACATTTATCTAATGAAGTTCGATATATATACCAGTTACCAAGCTTTGCCTTCGTCTGCCACAAAAACAACATCCTAATACACCTGAAGATCGGATTTACCACCCGTGAAACGTAGTGTAATGGTTGGATGCGTGGGACTTCGGTAGACTCCTAATTTTTCAATGTATCTCTAAGGCCTAACAGCTCAACTCGAAAGAGAATTAATTAAATATCACTATAAATGGCCTTCGCCTTAATAAGGCAAAAATAAAAAAAAAAAAAACCATATGATTTGGTAAGTAATGGCCCCGGCACATACGGTCCGTTGTGCGTTGCGTCACGCGTTGAAAACAACAACCACATGAAATATGTTTAAGTGATGCCAAGTTTGTCCTTGAGTTTTTCATGTGGTTGTTGTAACGCAACGCCATGGTACAATAAGAAAGGTAGATGCATCGGCGAATTGCTACAACAACGCAACTTTTTTTGTAATGTAAACTGTAAAAATTTTCGCCAAATGGTCTCTTGTTGTCTCTTTTTATCGCTTGTGTTTGTCTATAAAGTGTAGACATGCTATCTCTTACTTACCGAATCATATGGTTTTTTGTTTTGATTTTTCATGGCGAATTCATAGTTTTTTGACGTTTTAGATTCGATCAGCTGGGATGAGGCATCTACCTTTCTAATTGTACCATGCGCAACGCTCAACGCGCCGTATGTGCCGCGGCCTTAAGAGATAGAATGTATAGAATGTGTTCGCTTTATAGACAAACATATGCGATAAAAAGAGACAACAAGAGACCATTTGGCGAAAATGTTGAAATTTTACATTACAAAAAAAGTTGCTTTGTTGTAGCAATTCGCCTATGTTTCTACCAAAGTAATTGTACCATGGAACAATCTTAAAACGTCTAATTTCATGAAATTATAATTAATTTAATAATCTAGCTATGTATATGTACATAAGGAGAATAGTTCATGTTTATATTATAGCCTTTTGTAGGATTAACCTTCTTTATGAATTGACATTTGAAACCCAGTGGGTTTGTTAAAACCATGGTATAAGTAAAGAGGTAGATTTAAATGAAAAAAATCTATAGAACCCTTGTTTTTCCTGAATTCCTAAAACTTCAAAATTATGCAACAAGTGGGTTTGTTTACAACACCAATTTTGAGCATTTTATAAAAATCGCGAAAAATGAATGAAGGACCAATGTTTCTCCGCATAATCAAGCTGTGGATATGGTAAAATGTTTGTTTCAATGATAACCTGACGAATTATTTCCATACAAATGTTCCAAAAATAATTTTAAAAATCATTGAATTCGATTGTTTTTAAAATTGTTTGACATATTATTCAAACACCACACACACATACACAGTTTGTGTATATTGTTTTGAAGTTTTAGGAATACTCGAATGAAAAAATTTAAATTGACATAAAGCTTTGGCTAACCTTTCTTATTAAACCATGGTTAAAACTGGTTGTATATAAACCTAATATTAGATTAGATTTCAAACTTTGATTGATATCATATCAATTGATATCATGGTACAAATACACAGGTAGCCGCATCGCCAATTGTTGGCAACATAAGATGTCAAAATTTGACATCAATTCAATGCAGTTGACACATTATGTTACCATCAGATGGCATGATAATGCTACCTGTATTATTGTACCATGATTGATATCTAGCATGGTACAATCATACAGGTAGCATTATCATGCCAGCTGATGGTAACATAATAGCTCTGTTCCAGAACTAAAAAGTTTTTACAATTTTTACCGCTTTTACACATTTTGCGTTCCCGTACACAAAATTTATATGAAAATCGTTTACGACTTTTACAACTTTTACGACTTTTACCACTTCATAAAGTACGGGAACAGGCCAAATATGTCAATTGCAATGAATTGATGTAAAATTTTGACATCTTATGTTACCAACAATTGCCGATGCGGCTACCTGTGTATTTGTACCATGATATCTAGCGAAGTCCTACATACACATGAACCGCTATGTCGGAGTTTACACACACAAATTACTCGGGAAAATTGAGTTGTTGGAGAATAGGGGATAGGAAATAGAGCTGGTAGACCATCGATATTCCCAACATTAAGCGTGGTATACACCATCAGTTTTGACTGTCGATTTTTCGGATATATCAATAACTGTCAAACTGTCCAGCAATACCAAAATATTTTGTGGTTGCCTGATGAATGACAATATTGAACGGCCACACTGGCAAGCAACCGATTATTTGAGCAAAATAATCAGTCAAAACTGCGACCTCAAGCTGAAAACAAATCCAACGTTTGAGTAAAGTTTTGTGTTGGGCGTTGAAAAAAAAAAAAACAACAACAGGGCGACGCCGACACCAAAGTCCAGCGTTGATATGTTTGCGGCATATATTTCAAATGAATTTGAATTTTTCGACATCATGCCGAACAGTGTATAATAGCCTGACAGACGGCAGTCTTATGCCAAGTTTACACTTGCGCTCCAAAATCCACTGGATTTCCCGAAATCCTGAAATACACCCCGATGTTTACACTTATTTTTTGTTGATTTCAAACATATCATAATGATAAAGGTAGATGCATATGCTGATCGAACATGAATTTTCAAAACAATTTATTGTAAATTGACTTAATCGTCAAAAATATACGATAATATAGAACTTTACAACTTTATTTGGAAAATTATCGTAAAATTATCTATATATCGTATTAATTGTGTATAGTACTAACAAATGAAAAAATAAAAAATTATTTTATCGTTGAGACATCATAATAATAAATTTTGATAGATAAAAGTTTTGCTCAGATCCTGCAAAATATTAGTACTTGCAGTACTTTTTCCATTTAGTGCTAAAAATGCGTTCCCGTACTCCGAAATCTAGCAAGACTTGCACTTCTCTTTAAACAAAAATAGCGCCGAATAACACCCTCTTCTCCTGTTTTCTGTCATAAAATTTTGGCCTAGTAGAAACTAGCAGCAAGCATTTTCATATGTTCATTGGTATCTAATATTATAGCTGATACGTTGATTTTGACATTTCTGCTTGAGTTTTTGCAATTTCCGTCATTTTTCCGTTCCCGTATTTTTTACGAAATTTGTATGGGGAAGCAATTTTTGAGAATTCGGTCTATTTTCTAACATTACCATTAAAAAAGTACGGGAACACAATGAAAAATAGCATTGTAACAATGTAATTTAATATTTTTTTAACATTGTTTACAAATTTTGATATTAACATTTTTTGTTCCAACAATTCGCACATCTACCTTGTTTATTGTGATACGTGAAAAGTGTTGCAACTTTTGGTACTTTTTTAGGCAAAAGCAAGGTTGTATATCATGTGTACTGTGATTTCGATGTTGATTTCGCTGAAATCACGAAATGAGATGATTTCATTTTTGTATGCGAAATCATGATAAATTTTGCTTGATTCCGCGCGAAATCACGAAACGCCTTCGAAATCACGAAACGACGCCGAATATAAACCAAGCATTAATTTGCATTAACAGCCTTAATTCAAATTAATTTGAACATTATTCCCATTTTAAATGCACAAAATCGAATTGAATTTATAATGAATTTAGCAATTTCAATATGGCAATGCTGTTAAAAATCAATTGTCTTTTGTCAAATTTCCATGTTTAAGAAAATAAAAAAGGAAAACAAATCAGCAATTTTCGCGTTTCTTCAAAATAAGTAGTGGTCTTTCGCGAATAGAATAGCAGCTAATCGTTTCTCGCGCCTTCTATCGAATCTATTTTTCAAATTTTTATTTTCACAAAAATTTTAATTACCCACCATACCAATTCTACCTTCCTCAAATGTTTTTTAAAGTTTTGCAATATTTTTATAATATTAAAAAAACTCAAAAATATCGCGAAAAAAATTAAATTTATTTTTGCTTCGTCCTGGTGAAAAAATCAAAGGTAGAATGTGTATTTGTTTCGCATATTTGGCGAACTTTTGTAAAGCTTTATGAAATGGTCAGCTGGGTACAAACAAACAACACAAACAGCTGTTTCATAAATACAGATACTATCGTCTGTCAGGGTAAAAAATTAATTCAAATTAGTAAATTTTTAATGCAAATTAACTCTGCCGTCTGTCTAGGGTATAAACGGCCAAAACGACACAAAACTTTACCCTAACGTTGGATGTGTTTTCAGCTTCAAGTGAGAATACGAACCTGTAGTGGGATTCTGTAACTCATTTTTGCTGTTATCGATAATTGTCGGTAAAATTAAAATGCTTATAATTTCGATAATTAACGAAAATTTTCGGTAAGTTAACGATGAATAAAAAGTTGTCGCTAGCCTCTACCGACACAAACAGTGATGCCAACTTTTCTTTATGTTTTTAGTCATAATTTTGCGATTTAATTTTACCGATTTTTGTCGGTAACAGCAAAAATGAGTTACAGAATCCCACTACAGCTCTCTTTTATAACACACACACTTCAACAGTCAGGATGATCACAATGGACCACAAGGTCTCCGAGTGGAGTAGCTGTCAGCACGGCAGTTACGCATCCTAAACCTAACCTAAGCTCTCTTTTGATGTTGTAACTTGCTTCTCTGATATAAGTATGTATCAAATAAATAATGTAACAAATAAGTATGGTAAGATACTAGATTTAGTACTTGTGAATAATACTCTAAATTTTGATATTTCGAGAATTCATCATGTAACTATTCCTGAAGATTACCATCATCCCTCACTTTGTATACAATTGATTTATAACTTCCCAGCTAAATAAATTGGAAGTAGTGCAATGTGGACTAGTTCTGTCACGGCATGTTCAACATGAACTTTGTTTGTTTTGAGATGTTTTCATATCATTTTGTATCACATTTTTTTATCAAATAAAAAAGGACATATATATATATATATATATATATATATATATATATATATATATATATATATATATATATATATGTTTTGATGCAGTTCAAACGGAGTCGTGAAAAAGGCACTCCAGTCCTCACATTTTAACCGCATTTGGATGCAATCCAATGAATCACATCCACTTGTCACATTTTAACAACATCCGGATGCAGTTCAGCGGAGTCGTGAAAAAGGCACTCCAATTCCTCGCAATTTACCAGCATCCGGATGCAGTCCAAAGAGTCGTGAAAAAGGCACTCCGTTCGCTACATTTTATTAGCAGTTGTTAGAGATCCCTACATGTACATAAATCAGTTTGTACATCTCTACAGGCAGCAGCATACATTTTACAAACATTTGTTATGCCGGGCATACACTATGGGCATGCAGGACTGCAACCGATGAAACCTTGTGTAAGTGTGTGATTGAATAGTGTGTGGCATTCCTTCAATCCATATTGCAAAAATGATGAATTTTCCTCCAGAACTCGATTTTGGGTTGAATTTTTCCAATTTTCTTAATTTCCTCACAAATAATATTTGTTGTTTTCAAAAATTGTTTTTTGGTTACTTGGAAAATAAACAAACTTCATCGGATTGAAAGGGGTTCATTTACAAAATCAAAACTATTTTGATTTCAATCCTGCCAAAACTACTCCCAAATACATTGACAAAAACTTCAAAATTTACTAATACTATTACAAATGCTGTCGTGCATGCCCATAGTGTATGCCCGGCATTAATACCATGGTACAATTAGAACGGTAGATGCCTCAGCCCATGGTACAATAAGAAAGGTAGATGCATCGGCGAATTGCTACAACAAAGCAACTTTTTTTGTAATGTAAACTGTCAAAATGTTCGCCAAATGGTCTCTTGTTGTCTCTTTTTATCGCTTGTGTTTGTCTATAAAGTGTAGATATGCTATCTCTTACTTACCGAATCATATGGTTTTTTGTTTTGATTTTTCATGGGAAATTCCTAGTTTTTTGACGTTTTAGGCTATGTTTACATTTACGAAATCCACTCGATTTCAACTGTCAACTCCTTTGCGTATACGGCAAATGAAAACTCATCTGAAATCGAGTGGATTTCATTTGACGTTTGAGCAATGGAATTGACAGTTGAAATCGAGGGGATTTCGTAAATGTAAACATAGTGTTAGATTCGATCAGCTGGGCCGAGGCATCTACCTTTTTAATTGTACCATGAACTGGTTATATATAAACCTAATATTATGCTTGGTTTACATTTACGAAATCCACTCGATTTCAACTGTCAAATCCATAGGTTAAACCATGGTACAATAAAGTGGAGGTAGGCCAGGTATGAAAATCACTGAGAAATGTCACCCTGCAGCCATGGCTTAAAACGTCAAATGGCATGGTACAATAATAATGGTAGATGTACCTGCATAGCTATCCCGTATTACAAAAACATATGGAACTTAGAGCTTCACTTTTTATATGTTAAAAGTGCCATATAGTGTAAAAACATTTCTTTAGCTAGGCTCCAGAATATTTTCGTTGGAAAAGTGTTCCAAAAATAGCAAAAGTTCTTCCCAAACTTATGACAGTGAAAAAATGTCATTCACTTTTTTTCTACTTGACAAGTTTGGCTAATCTGACATCGAGATTGCTGGCATCCGATTTGCAGATAAATGTCAGCAGAATTTTTACAAAAATTTTAATTTTTACATTCCCGTACTTTTGGAACAAATTTAAATTAATATCAATATTTGATAAATCTTTCATTCGTAAGTTTTGCTAAAAAAATCAACAATTTTATTTTGCCACGCGAATACACATTTTTTGTCCTTGTTTTCAATTTTAGGATATAGTGTTACAGCAGAAGTTTTTTGTTAGAACAATTCAGCGATACATCTACCTTTATGATTGCATAATGTCAAAAACAGTACACAATGTCAACCCTGCTTTTGACAGTTTAGGCCATAAAAAGAAAAAAATTGTAATCAGCTGTTAGCTGTGGCCTACCTTTACTTTATTCTACCATGGGTTAAACGTCAAATGAAATCCAGATGAGATTTCATTTGACGTTTGAGCTATGGAATTGACAGTTGAAATCGAGTGGATTTCGTAAATGTAAACTTAGCATTATAGTGCGGTTACACTAAAGTTTTTTGCCGGGTTAATAGCTCATTTAGACTAGCCATAAATCCTCGACTGGATTTAATAAATCTAGTACAAATCTGATTGCATTTAGATATACATTTTGAAGGATTTAAATGGCAATCAGCTGATTCTTGTTCATAGCGCAATTACCAAGGTAGATGCCTCAGCCCATCTGATCGAATTTGAAACGTCAAAAGAATTTGTTGTAAATTGAATTCGTCTCAAAAAACATACGTCAAATTACAAATTTATTGTTTAATACTGAAAATGTTAGCACATTATGCTACTAATGCTAACTAAAGAGCAAATAAAAATTATTTTATCACAGTTTGCCCATCTAAAATAAATAAACGAATTATTTTATCGTTTAGACATCATAAATATTAGTCTTGGTTGATTAAAATCAACTTTGTACATCAAAACAAATTAATTTTTTCCGCCTTGTTTACAAATGTTTACATTTTAAATTATTTTTAGTGTAGCAATTCACCGATGCATCTACCTTGTTTCTTGTGCCAGCTTGCAACTTTTAGTATTTTCTAGCAACATGTTGCAAAAAACAGAGTTGTATACGAGGATTTATGCCAGATTTAAAACAAATCCACTCAATAGGAGGATTTATTTTTGTATGGGAAATCTGGTAGATTTTGGCTAGATTTAGCAAATAAAACCTGATAATGGGCTAAATCCGGCTAATGGTGTCATATCTAAATGGCATATAACCCACTTTATTAGGATTTATTGCTTAATCTGGTCAAATCTGACCAGATTTGCCATACAAAAATTAAATCCTCTCACGACTGGGTTTATTTTAAATCCGGCACAAATCCACCAAAAATACAGTGTTGTATTCGGTATTTGTGCAAAAAAATCCAACTCTACTCAAAAAGTACCAAAAGTTGCAACTGTTTTTGCAACAGAGTTTGTCGTGTTTTACACGTTTACGATTGGTCGCATGAGATTTTATGGAGTTAATAAATCTAAAGTTATTTGAAAATCATAAAATTATTTATTTTTTTACATTAGACACTTTTTTAACGAAAAGTACGCTTGATACAATGATACAAAAATGTATCCCTGTGTGTAAAATATACTAATATGAGCAAAGAGGGGACGATATCTCATACGAGAAATTGCAAAAGTGTAAAACACGACTTTATTAGTTATTTTGTATGTATACGTAAACAAACGTCAGCTGACAGTTTATATCCTCGAAAAGCTAAGTGTAACCAGCAAAGATTAACCCACTGGATCTATTAAACCCAGTGGGTTAACCTTCAATAGTGTAACCGGGGTATTAGATTAGATTTCAAACTTTGATTGATATCATATCAATTGATATCTAGCAAAGACATAAATACAACAAGATAAGACATTTTTTTTGCTATCATTCTTCAGTGAGTGGCTTTTGAATTTAACATAATGTTATGTTACGATATGATGAAATAACATTTTTTTCTTTTATACATTTTTACGTATTTAACCGAATTTACCGATCCAATTGACATGGAATTATTCTTGAATAGATCCTTGAATTCATAAATTTCGTTTCTGATACCATTACATGAAATGTTCCTCCTTGGTTACGATTTTGAATTAACTGCAACCTGTTAAGGATAATGTTTCTATACATAGTTTCGTACACATTTTTTGTTGCATGCATTTTGTCTAGTCTTATTTGTTCTATGTCATTGTATCTAGCGAAGTCCTACATACCATGGTACAAATACACAGGTAATCGCATCGGCAATTGTTGGTAACATAAGCTGTCAAATTTTGACATCAATTCAATGCAGTTGACACATTATCTTACCATCAGCTGGCATGATAATGCTACCTGTATTATTGTACCATGCTACATACACATCATGGTACAATAATACAGGTAGCATTATCAAGCCAGCTGATGGTAACATAATGTGTCAATTGCATTGAATTGATGTCAAATTTTGACATCTTATGTTACCAACAATTGCCGATGCGGCTACCTGTGTATTTGTACCATGATACACATGAACCGCTATGACGGAGTTTACACACACAAATTACTCGGGAAAATTGAGTTGTTGGATAATAGGGGATAGCAAATAGAGCATCGATATTCCCAACATTAAGCGTGGTATACACCATCAGTTTTGACTGTCGATTTTTCGGATATATCAATAACTGTCAAACTGTCCAGCAATACCAAAATATTTTGTGGTTGCCTGATGAATGACAATATTGAACGGCCACACTGGCAAGCAACCGATTATTTGAGCAAAATAATCAGTCAAAACTGCGACCTCAAGCTGAAAACAAATCCAACGTTTGAGTAAAGTTTTGTGTTGGGCGTTGAAAAAAATAACAACAACAACAGGGCGACGCCGACACCCAAAGTCCAGCGTTGATATGTTTGCGGCATATATTTCAAATGAATTTGAATTTTCCGACATCATGCCGAACAGTGTATAAACGGCCAAAACGACACAAAACTTTACCCAAACGTTGGATGTGTTTTCAGCTTCAAGTGAGAATACGAACCAGCTCTCTTTTACAACACACACACTTCAACAGTCAGGATGATCACAATGGACCACAAGGTCTCCGAGTGGAGTAGCTGCCAGCACGGCAGTTACGCATCCTAAACCTAACCTAACCTAAGCTTTCTTTTGATGTTGTAACTTGCTTCTCTGATATAAGTATGTATCAAATAAATAATGTAACAAATAAGTATGGTAAGATACTAGATTTAGTACTTGTGAATAATACTCTAAATTTTGAGATTTCGAGAATTCATCATGTAACTATTCCTGAAGATTACCATCATCGCGCACTTTGTATACAATCGATTTATAACTTCCCAGCAAAATAAATTGGAAGTAGTGCAATGTGGACTAGTTCTGTCACGGCATGTTTTGATGCAGTTCAAACGGAGTCGTGAAAAAGGCACTCCAGTCCTCACATTTTAACCGCATTTGGATGCAATCCAATGAATCACATCCACTTGTCACATTTTAACAACATCCGGATGCAGTTCAGCGGAGTCGTGAAAAAGGCACTCCAATTCCTCGCAATTTACCAGCATCCGGATGCAGTCCAAAGAGTCGTGAAAAAGGCACTCCGTTCGCTACATTTTATTAGCAGTTGTTAGAGATCCCTACATGTACATAAATCAGTTTGTACATCTCTACAGGCAGCGGCATACATTTTACAAACATTTGTTAATACCATGGTACAATTAGAAAGGTAGATGCCTCAGCCCAGCTGATCGAATCTAAAACGTCAAAAAACTAGGAATTCGCCATGAAAAATCAAAACAAAAAACCATATGATTTGGTAAGTATGAGATAGCATGTGTTCACTTTATAGACAAACACAAGCGATAAAAAGAGATCATTTGGCGAAAATTTTGACATTTTACATAAAAAAAGAGTTGCTTTCATGGTACCATGGTACAATTACTTAGGTAGATGCCTCAGCCCAGCTGATCGAATCTAAAACGTCAAAAAACTAGGAATTCGCCTTGAAAAATCAAAACAAAAAACCATATGATTCGGTAAATAAGAGATAGCATGTGTTCACTTCACTGTACAAACACAAGCGACAAAAAGAGACAACAA
Source organism: Musca autumnalis (assembly GCF_047663935.1). Lineage (NCBI taxonomy): Eukaryota > Metazoa > Arthropoda > Insecta > Diptera > Muscidae > Musca > Musca autumnalis. Next base: position 31,020,247 of record NW_027411755.1, read on the forward strand.
GAAACCATTGGGCGAAAATTTTGACAGTTTACATTACAAAAAAAGTTTCTTTGTTGTAGCAATTCGCCGATGTTTCTACCTAAGTAATTGTACCATGGTTGCTTTGTTGTAGCAATTCGCCGTTGTTTCTACCTTTTTAATTGTACCATGGTTAATACAAACTAAGAGGTAGCTTACACTATCTATCAATGTCATATGACACGAAATAAAAACATTCCATATCTACCACGCAGGCTTGGATTAAATGGAGAGCGGAGGAAACACGCATGTTTGCGATTGAATTCAATGGAGCATTTTCATAATTTGTGTTAATGCCAGAGGGTCAGTTAAAATGCAGTGCCAAAGGGTCAGTTAAAATGCAGTGCAATGGAGTGCCTCTTTCAGTAGTCACGCTCTTGTAAAAATCATGAGTGAAAATGCATAATTTGATGCACTTCCAGATCACTTGTACATATCATTTAACTGCCTCTTTGGAGGCAAACTTTTTGCTGGGTCCCCAATTTCAACGCGACTAACTTCTAGAACATTCAAATCTGTTTTCAACTTTAAGAAAACTAACTTTCAAAAACTGAATCTTCTCATTACTACCACAGAATGGTCCTCTTTGATTCACTGTAATAATCAATTTGACCTGTTAATAAATTTTATGACGTACTGAATAATTTTCTTAATGAACGTGTACCAAAAGTTAGAACAAATTCTTCTAATAAATTGTCGTGGATTACATCCGAATTTTCCGCTCTAAAAAAAATCTAAAAATAGACTTTCAAAAAATTAAAATAGTCTGGATCTACTATAGATTATTAAAATTATTCCATTGCTAGATCAAAGCATGCCTTTGTTTAACTTCCCAGCTAAAATCTTGTTAATATTTTGTTCTTTTTAATACTTTATTTTAATATTATTGCTCTGTTCCAGAACCTGCATGAAGCTACTACTTTTTACTACGAAAACTTTTTTTTCTTTATGTTATCGGAAAAAATAGTACAAATTAGTAGATTCTTGCAGTTCTGGAACAGACCATATGTCTTGTCTAGTTTAAGTGGTGTTTACACTATCTATCAATGGCATATGACATGAGATTTTCCATCGTTATACAGTCGTTGTCCTTACGCCATTTACTGTTTGCGTCCAAATCAACAGAAATGTAACGAAATTACGCCTCCAAATTGTCTGTTGTTTTTATTTCGTGTCATATGACATTGATGGCTAGTGTAAACACCACTTTACTAACTAGAATAGTATAGGTTAAGATATTTTCTGTAATATAGACTGCTTTTAAGGCTTGGATCAAGGTAATTTGCCTTGGCTTGGATATAAAAATAATGTGAAATAAATTGAATTTCAAAGAATGATAAACTTTAAAATAAACCTAAAATTCATTTGGATTTTTTTTTTAAAATACTGTCTTGGATATAAAAGTATGAAAAATAAAATAAACAGAAAATTAATTTGGAGTTTTCAAACTAAGAATCAAACACTAACCACTATTATGTTGAGGGGCCGAAATTATCGTAAAAGCATCGGGAATATTGCCATTAAAACTTTCCAACAATTTAGTTAACCAGTCATCTTCATTGTTGAAACCCATTAACAGCATGGAATGTACAGAATTATTGATGCGTTCATCTAAAATAAAGATATTAAATATTATGGGTTCAAAAGTTATGCTACTCTTCAAACTTACCAGGATGATAAACAGATATGGTGGCTGGCGCTTTCTTTTTCACATGTTTTGCTGGCAGTGAAATTGAAAATATTCAAACTATTTAATGTTGTTGGTATTGTTGCTATGGCATTTGCAGAGGTTGTAGTGACAGATGATATTGCTTTGCTGTCCTGGAAGAATGGATTATTTAATTTTAAAAAGGGTTTTGAAACTCTTTTGTTGCATTCATTTTCGTTATCTTTTTCTTTGGCTCTCCATTATTTTCAGTTGATTTAGAGGAATGTGTTGCAGTATTTAATACATTCATGTATTTTAATGTATCATTGCCCTGATGAGTAGTATTTCCTGGTTCACGTAGATTAGTAGCAGATCGATGTGTAACCACCTCGACACTACCCTCAACAACTTCACCCGAAAGAGCTTCATGTATAACTTTGTTTGCAATTTCAGATGATTTCTCTTGGACTCTTTGTATTGCAACATTTGCGGCTTCATCTAATGGTTTCAAAATTAAATCATGATCAATTGTTTTCTCTGGAATTTTAGTATTGGTAGTGACACTATCAGTTCTGTTATTTGATGTGCCATCTCCAGTTGTTGTCTTTTCCTTTTGTTCGCAATCAATTGTCATAGAATCGGATTCCTTGGTTGCCAAAGTTTCATGTATAACTTTGTCTTCAATTATTGCTTCCTTTACAGAAATTTCATAGACATTTTGTCCCCCCGTATATGTAGTAGATCCCAAGGTTATCTTGCAATTGGAGTCTTGATTAACATTTGCTGTTGGAATTTTAGTAGTACCTGCCGCGGTTTCTTCTACTTTCCCAAAGTCCTTAACTAAATTATTCATCATGTCATATAAATGAGTTAAGAAACTTTGATGAACATGATCACTTTCCTTGGCCTTTTCACCATCTACATTGGATGAATTATATATATGAAATTGTTTTTAGAGTAGCTATGATATTTAGGTGGATTCTTTGTAATTATATAAATTGGCCTCAAAATTGGCTTCAATTGCAAAGCAAATAAATAAAATAAAAAACAAGTAAGAACGGCGTTAAGTTCGGCCGGGCCGAACTTGTTATACCCTCCACCACAAGTTGTATTGAAGTAAAATGGAATAATTAGTTTCCTTTCGTGTATGAAGAAGACTTAATACTAAATTTCAGCAATTTTGGTAAAACAATGTGAGGCACCATTCTATGGGGGCTATTTCAAAACGTCGATCTATACAGACAAATTTCTGACGGAAAGTTTTTAGGCTCAAAGAAGACTAAATACCAAATTTCCTATATTTCTGTAAGAGAATCAAGAAGTACACACTTTTATATCACATTGGAGACTAAATACCAAATTTCAGCCATTTTATGTGGAATATTAAAGACACAACATTCAAAATACGAAAAATCGGGAGATACCTTTCCATGGGGGCTATATATGGGCGTGGACCGATACTGACAAATGTAAAGGGGAAGTTTGAGTACCCCCAACGAAGTCTAAATACCAAGTTTCAGACATTTCGGTAGAATATTCAGGTCACAACGTTCAAAATACCGAAAATCGGGAGGTACCGTTCTATGGGGGCTATATGAAGGCATGGACCGATACCGACAATGTTCCGGGGGGAATGTTTTATACCACCAACGTAGACTAAGTACCAAATTTCAGCCATTTCGGTGTGATAATGTAGCTAAAACCTTAAAAATACCGAAAATCGGGAGGTACCGTTCTATGGGGGCTATATGAAAGTGTGGACCGATACCGACAAAATTCTGGGGGAAAGTTTTATACCCCTAAAGAAGACTACGTACCAAGTTTCAGCCATTTTGGTAGGATAATGAAGCTAAAACCTTAAAAATACCGAATATCGGGAGGTACCGTTCTATGGGGGCTATATGAAGGTGTGGACCGATACCGACAAAATTCTGGGGGAAAGTTTTATACCACTAAAGAAGACTACGTACCAAATTTCAGCCATTTTGGTAGGATAATGAAGCTAAAACCTTAAAAATACCGAAAATCGGGAGGTACCGTTCTATGGGGGCTATATGAAGGTGTGGACCGATACCGACAAAATTCTGGGGAAAAGTTTAATACCCCTAAAGAAGACTACGTACCAAATTTCAGCCATTTTGGTAGGATAATGAAGCTAAAACCTTAAAAATACCGAAAATCGGGAGGTACCGTTCTATGGTGGCTATATGAAGGTGTGGACCGATACCGACAAAATTCTGGGGAAAAGTTTAATACCCCTAAAGAAGACTACGTACCAAATTTCAGCCATTTTGGTAGGATAATGAAGCTAAAACCTTAAAAATACCGAAAATCGGGAGTTACCGTTCTATGGGGGCTATATGAAGGTGTGGACCGATACCGACAAAATTCTGGGGGAGAGTTTTATACACCTAAAGAAGACTACGTACCAAATTTCAGCCATTTTGGTAGGATAATGAAGCTAAAACCTTAAAAATACCGAAAATCGGGAGGTACCGTTCTATGGGGGCTATATCAAAACGTGGACCGATATATCCCATTTTCAATACCAACCATCCTGCAAGTAATAAAAACTTCTGTACCAAATTTTGACTCTCTATCTTTTAAATTGCGAGCTGTATCTTGATTTCAACAGACAGACAGACGGACGGACGGACGGACGGACAGACGGACATGGTCAAATCGACATAGAATTTTATGCTGATCAATAATATATATACTTTATAGGGTCTCCGACGAATATTTCGATGTGTTACAAACGGAATGACAAATTTAATTATACCCTCCATATGGTGGAGGGTATAAAAATAAAAAATTCAAAAATCTTCGGAAAAAATATGCGCACAATAACTCTTGAAGGGAGTGACTGATGTAATCCATACTCTGCACTAGAGTTGTGTAGTTCCGGAACGAACTAGTTCCAAGGAACTATTCCGAACAAGGAACTATTGGAACTATATCCAGCTCTTGAACCATTAATTTATATAGTTCCCTTCGTTTTTCTAGTTCCTTCAATATAACGCCTACGTCGATCTTAGGTTGTTTCTGTTTGTTCGCTGCAATTTATTTATTTTTATGTCAATTCATCCACCAAACCATGAAAAAATGTCGGTCTCGGAACTATTTGGAACGAAGGAAACAAAAAGAGCGACGAAAGAGAAGGATTAGTTGAACTATTTCAATCTCGGAACTATTTGGAGCGCAAAGAACGATGAAAGAGAAAAATTCGTTGAACCATTTCGGTCTCGGAACTATTTGGAATGAAAGGAACGATGAAAGAGAAAGATTCGTTGAAATATATCGGTCTAGGAACTAGTTCCTTTTGGGAAAATGAACTAACTAGATCGATCCGTTCCGGGAACTAGATTGCCCAACTCTACTCTGCACATCCTAATATATCTACCAGATATAGATCAGGTTCGAATTATGGACTATATTTGGGCACTCCTTTGGCTACCTCCCACACAAAATTTCGGATAAGTTCACTTTAAGACCTGCTCTCGAATCACTTTGATTTTTGTTGAAGCGATTTGCATTCGCTACCTCCATTACGACGGTAAAAGTTTTTTCAGGAGCAGGTCCCATATTTCTTGGGAAAACATCCCGAAAGGTGTAAAAAGCCTTATGTCATCATATGTGGCCCTGGAACTGTTCTACCGATTTGGTGCAACATTTGGTCTTCGTCATATTTCATAAAAAATTTAGTTTCTTGGGGCAATACCGGTTCCCAACTTCCGGAACTTCTCCCCAATATTTAAAAAATGTCACTAAAATGTTAGGACGATATCACTTGAATGGTGCAACCAATTTGGTCCAAACTTTGGATCTCCTAATATTTTGTCAAAATTTAGTTTAACTTCTAAAATGGCCCATATCGGTCCTCCCTAAGGGTACCTCCCCCACAAAAGTTCAACATTTGTGTTAATTCCTAATCCACATTTTTGTCGGCAAGTTCAAATGTTGAAAAAGGGCCATCCGTAGATGAAAGTTTCAATTCACATTGGCTGAGGGTATACCTCTGTCGGCAGAGCCGACTGACACTTTTTTACTTGTTTATTTCTAATTTGTATGGTAGTTTAATTTAAAAATAATATTTAAAAAAATATTTTTATTCACTTGCTTCTTTAAACTTACCAATCCAATAATAACGTAGTTTATGACTGTGCAGCTGCTTGAGATCGTTGCGTAGGTAAGACGACATGTTGTATTTGTCAAAATATCTAGTGTCAAAATATCTAGTAAATTTTGTTCCATTCAACAAGTTGTAGATAATCTTAATAAATTTAGGCTCTTCGGAATCATATTTAGTATCTTTTTGGCGAGGGATTTTTGGTGTTGGTTGAGGTGGAAGGTCCATTTGAGTGATTGAAGACTTCTTTAGACTAACATATACTTGGGAATATTCAGAGCATACCATTTCAAGAAGGGCGTGGCAATCATATAAATCGACTATATCGATTTTATCACCATAATCATCTAAAAGGAAATGAAATACAGTTAGGTTAAGGCATATTTGGACTTAATAGCATGTTTATATTATAGATTTTTACAGCGTTAACGCTTATGTGGATTTAGTTGAAGCATACACAATGGAATTGACATTTGAAACCCAGTGGGTTGATTATATCCATTTATATGTAAAAGAACAATGGGTTTTAGTTTTTTTTTTAATTTTTGCTACGTTAGATATTGCTGCGCTGATTACGGGAATGCATTTTTCGTGCGCTGATTATGTGATGCATATCGTGACTGGTTATTTGACCCGAAAGTCTTGGTACAAAAATCGAATTACTGCAGATATCTCGGAAACTATGGACTTCCGCTGGGAGGCCTTAAACATTTTGAAAAGTCTTCAGGTTTGCCCGCTATACAAGGTCTTTTTTTGGTATGGTATAAGTCCTTCAAGTAACCAAGTATTGAATATGCATTGTTATCAGCTTTCTAACGAAATCAAATTGACCTATATCGGTTGAAATAACACAAATTAGGGCAGCAACATCAACATATTTGTTGTAAATTTGAGGAAATAATTTTTACCACATGTACACATAGCCCAGGAAGTCTGCGTTCACCTCACTACTTTTCAAAAATGATACTAAAACATTAGTAAATGAGAACAGTTTTTCCTTTATAAATATTTTATTGGCACTCTTTAGTACCAGAATAAAAAGAAATATTCCAGAAAATATATTACTATTAGGAAGATAAGATACATTTGAGCCCCAAAAAGTCTGCGTTCACTTCGTATGTTGTAATAATACCGTCAGTTTTTTTTAAAATTTTTTGCAGTTTCCTCCCTTTTTAATCAATATTGTCCCAACTGGTCATTTTATGATCTAGTCTGCACAAATAACTTAAAAAAGTAATTTATTTCAAGAATGGAAAACAAGGGCAAAGAAATTAGCATTTATAAAAGAAAAATTTTAGGTAAATAATGGAAAAAGCTTTCGAAATATTGGTGAAACTGAGAGAACAGAGAGTGATAATTAACTAAAAACAAAACGGAATTTTTAAGTCAAAATCCTAATCTGGACGGTCAATGCACAGATTTGGACGGTCAAAATATTATCAGAACGGGAGAAGCGCAACATAATTACTATAGTTAAAATAAACCGTCCAATAACTACTTCGAAAATTGTTGAAAATGTGAAAGTGACACACAAAAAAGTATTTGTGCAGAAACCACCAGAAAAGTATTGCATAAAGCTGGATATCACGATAGAGCCGCACGGCGAAAAACATACATATCACTAGTGAACAGGCAGAAGCGTATTGAATTTGCTAATGAATACATAAACAAGCCTCCAAACATGTTCTGTGTATTTGCAATGAAAGGACTTCAAATTGTTTGGAGAAAAGCTGGAACAGCGCTTGAAAAACAAAATCTTTTTTTGCACTGTAAAACATGGTGGGGGTGTTGTTATGGTTTGGGGTGTATAGCAGCTTCTGGAGTGTGCCAACTTATATTTATTGAATCGACAATGGACAAGTATGGTTACCTAAACATCATGAAATACAATTTGAACCCAAATGCAGAAGAACTTGTCTTAGGTACGAAATTTTTGGTTGCAACAAGATAACGATTCAAAGCATACCGCTGAGATTGTAAGACTTTGGCTTCTATATAATGTCCAGATCTGCGTTTTGACGTACAAATTCCGGTTTGTTTATAGTTAATTATCGCTCTCTGTATGGACTAGTGTGCTCTATCTACAGTTTCACCAATATTTCAATAGCAGGAACAACTCTAGCTTAGTAAAAACTCTCCGATTTTTTTGAAAAATTTTCCAGAGGTAGATATTGTTGCGCTGATCACGGAAATGTATAATTTTCTTGGGGGACGGACCCGGTTACCCGGTTATTGGACCCGAAAGTCCGGGTACAAAACCCGGGTTGGACCCGGCTCTACTGAACCGCGACTGCTACAAAATGAGTATCATTGGAAAGCAATTTGGAAATACCTATCCAAGAAGTGGTCAAATGATGGGGTTATTTTCAAGTGATATATACCCAGCAAAAAAAGTCCTCCCAAAATCATGGGTTTTGTAAGGGATTTTTTGGAAGCCGTAACTACTCGCAAACCACCTTTCTTCCCCATTATTTTTACAAGGGCATGTCGCACTCAGTTTGTAGTTATTTTATGACCACTAGAATAGCTAGTTATTCTGTGGCCACTAGAAGTTGAAAAGTAAGTTGAAAAAAATTCTATTTTTAGAACAGTTGATGTGGAGATTTTTTTATTTCAACACACTTCTTACTTTCATTTTACTTTATTTTAATTCGCTGTCTGCCCGAATTGAACCCACGAACCCTCTGATTTCTGGCCGAAGACACTACACACTGTGCCACGCACACGAACATTAAGGGATGCTTAAGAACTTAAATGTGCAGTGCACATGTGCACCACGAACTGTTATTTTTTAATTAAAAAAAACTCGCGTGCCGACAGTGAGCGTTGAACACACAACCCTAGGATTTATAGTCGGACACACACTCACTGTGCCACCGTCCTCATTACTTAGTGAGGAGCAAAGTAAGTAGGTTTGCTTTGTAATTTTTTTAAGAAGTATCCCATTACTTTTCAGATTACTTGTAATGGGAAAAGAAGCTTGTTTACATTACTTTGTAATGGGCTACGTAATGACTACCGGATCCAAATTTTTGCTGGGTATATGGTCAGGTGATATAACCCAAAAATTGATTTTTGGACCCGGATTTTTCCATAAAACCCTCAAAAAGTCGAAAATGGGTCCATTATGGGAGACCGCTTAATGTATGTCAGATTATAGCTCGCACGTTAACCTTTCCAAAATGGTGCTATATGTTGTAATACCTTCTCTGGATCCAGAGATATGGCCCTTAGAATCTTCAGAACTCGTAGAACTGTAGCAATCGGTTCAGTAGAGCAGGGTCCAACCAGGGTTTTGTACCCGGACTTTCGGGTCCAATAACCGGGTCCGTCCCCTAAGAAAATTATATTTATATATATATATATATATATATATATATATATATATCGTCTGCTCCGTCGGAAAAGGTCGTAAGTCCACTTTTTTTGGAAATCGCGTTTTTGTTACAGGATGATAGTACAAGTCAAAACACGTCGTATGATACAAAGAAAATGGTAGTATGTCGCGTTTTTCTATACGTTTTGCCCTTGTCGGAAAAGGTCGTAAGTCCACAAAACGTACAAATTTGAGTTCGAAAAGGTCGTAAGTCCACAGGAAATCGTATACTTTAAAAGAATACTACAACTAATGTAGTTCAGATATAATGTTTAACGTCATCCATGGTTGGGGTACAATGTAAAGAACTAGCCTACACCTTTGGATGATAATCGGATGATATTTGGTGGACCCTGTGGACCAAACTTTTGAACAAAAATGTGATAATTTTTATATTGCAACGAAAATTTACATTTGAAATCTATTTTCCTCTATAAGCGCACTGATTATGAAAGATGGACTTCTGGCTTTTCATTGATACCAATTAGGATGCTGTATGTGTACAAATGCCTAACATATTGAAAAATTTGTAAAAAAAAAATCATAATTTTTACTGTTTTTTCTGTCGTATATCTTACTTAACTTTATCAACTGGTAATTTGTGGTTTCTCTAGGGACATTTATTCACAAAACGAGATTAGTTTGTATTCTGAATTCAATAAATACCTTCTAACGGACGGGTAAGTGCAATGTTTATATTATTAAATGATTCTAAAATAATAATTGATTGAAATGTTATTAAACTAAGAAGACATCATGATTTTTGCTAACAAAGAGCAGTATGAATTTGGAATGGAATTAGACGATGGTGTCATGGGTCTAGTTCTCTATGCTTTTCACGGTGATTCTGAAAGCTCTGATAATAAACTTCCTAAACGCAGGAAGACATTACATGCTGCAGATTCTACATGGTTTGCAGACAAAAACAAAAGATGCAGTGAGTTGGGGCAGAAATACTTGGGAAGAAAAAACGACACTATTTGGGATTACAATGTAGCTAAGAAACCACGTACATTAACGAAATTAATCATGAAATTTAATTGAAGGAAAAGGTCGTAAGGCACAAATACAAGGTCGTAAGTACAACGTGTCATGTTTTATATTAAATATTAGCTGAACCGGTCCACATTGCTGGCCCTTGAAACAGTTTATGTTACCTTTTCTTATGTCAATTAAATTATTTTGCATCGCAAATTAGTTCGGATATGCAAGTGAATATCAATAACAAGTAAGAACGTCGTTAAATTCGGCCAGGCCGAACTTGTTATACCCTCCACCATGAGTTGTATTGAATTTTACTTCAATTAGTTTCCTTTCGTTTATGAAGTATACTAAATACCAAATTTCAGCAATTTCGGTAAAACAATGTGGCTAACCTTTAAACTACCGAAATTCGGGAGGCACCGTTCTATGGGGCTATGTGAAGGCGTGGACCTATATAGACAAATTTATGGGAGAAAGTTTTATAGCCGAAACGAAAAATAAATACCAAATTTCAGCCATTTCGGAGGAATATTGAGGCCACACCTTCAAAATACCGGAAATCGGGAGGTATATGAAGGCGTCAATACCAAACATCCTAGAAGTAATAGAAACTTCTATACCCAATCACGAAGATCTATCTTAAAAATTGCGAGCTGTATCTTAATTTCAAAAGACGGACAGACGGTAATGGTTATACCGACTTAGAATTTTACTCTGGTCGGGTCTTATTGCTAAAATATATACCCAAGATTGGGGAAACGGAATCGTTCGTAAGTTTTATATATAGCGCATTTAAAAAACAGGGCACAGGTGTAACCCGCTCCTCCGAAATTCAACTAAATATATAGCTTACTTCCACCAAGGGACATCCCTGTGCATAATCTGAAAATTACATGGAATAAGTACTTAGGGTCGGAGATTCAACAACCGTTGCCTCGCAAATTAATTTTCTGACCGATACTTTTATAACTTTTGCAAAAAAAGCGTTTTTTAAAAATAGGGCCTGCCCCCACCCCCTCCGAAATTCAAAAAATATAAAGCCTATTTGTCACCTCGGTTGTTCCTTGTATATTCTCTGAAATTTTCAAAAACATCGGTTTAGCCGTTTTTGAGTCTATGCGGAACATACAAACATACACACATTGTCTTTTATATATTAGATTTCACACAAAAGTTTTGGTCCATTAAACCCGCTAATAATTATCTCATCTATTAGAAATGAAAGGCTGGTTTCCACAATTTAATTTACAATATAATAGGGCTTTATTAATTAATTTAGCGGGAGACTTTAAAACTTGATGAAAGGAACAACTGATCAGACAAGAAGAATAAGAGGAATGAGAAAAAGGCAATACATAAATATAATACAGTGTTGCCGTGTACAAAGGTAATTCATAGAGTTACCATACTACTAATATAACAAAGTGGGAATTCAATACATTTAGTAGGTAGTATAAAATAATTGCTAATTTGAAATTGTAAATTCATTAGGAAAATTTCCAACATCATCACCATGTTAAATTGCAAGCTTATTCTTTGTCTTAAAATCAATTCATTCTTAAAATTTCGCGCCGATCGGAATATTACTGCGATCTACAGGACAGCTACAAAGTCGGGTAAAAATTGTGGGTTTGGTCCATTTCACACCTTTCGATCATAACTAACATCCAATGGGGTCACTTCTGGTCAGAACCCGACCTCTCCACAAAATTTCGTGATGATCGGTCCAAAATTGAGGTCTGGAGTTTTATTACAATTGTTAATGGATGGACGGACACACATTGCTAAATCGCTTTATCTCGTCAAGATATGAAAAATGGCAAGGGGAGGGGGTTTACGACGAATACTTCGCGATGTTACACGAATATTGAACAAAACAAGCTTATAATACCCTTTCCACATTGTTTTGTAAAGTATAAATATTTTATTTTAAAAACGTCCGTAAATTGTAGGAAAAGGTCGTAAGTCCCTACAAAAATACAAAACTGTACAAGGAAAAGGTCGTAAGTCCAAAGACATCCAATTATCTCCCAAACGCGACGGAATTGTATCAAACAAAGTACAGGTATTGAAGCGGAATAAATAAACGAAAAATACTGCCTTTACCATCATAATAAAATGTGTGTTCGTTTACTCAAAATTTGTACAAATTGTTACTGGATGTTGTTCGTTTACTCTACAGTACAATGCAAAAGACCTTAGCCGATTGCAAGAAGTTACTGAACTTGTACAAATTTGTACAAATTGTTGAGTAAACGAACACACCTAAAATCTTAAATACAGAAAGCGCTGGAATGTTTTTTCTTCCTCCTGAAAAATTTATTGAGAGGGACTTACGACCTTTTCCGACGGAGCAGACGATATATATATATTATATTTATAAAGGTTTTAGTGGTTTTAGTATCATTTTTGAAAAGTATTATGGTGAACGCAGACTTTCTGGTCTATGTGTATAAAACAACGTATCTCTACCGGGATTAAAAGCTTTCTCCTCCTATGGACAGGCGCAAATTTCGCCCACCAGGTTTTGTTCTCACACTTTCGGGTCAAATAAACGATTTCGTTCCCCAAGAAAATATGCATATGCGCATCTACATTGCCTATCTGGAGGCCAGTCGCCTCAGCAAATCAAATTCGGAACAAATTGAATACTCTACCAGCTGATGGAAAAAATCTGAAAATTTTTTTTAAATTGTAAGTTTTTTCTATGTAGCCGGCCTTCGGCCGGGAATTTAAGACTTTCTCCTATGGACAGCAGCCAATTTAGGGCACGAAAACAACATTTTTTTAATTTAAATTTTTTTTCTTACTTTAACAAGGGAATTTTCGGAACTTCAGGGGCCCATATCTCGGGAAACATGGACTTCCCCCAACAAACTTTACATTTTTGGAATCAGGACGTAAAGATCGCCTGTGGTAAAAATTTCCGCCTCAAATTCAGCCATTGACTTGATCATATGCACGAAATGATCCTTTCCTACTGATTTTGTTCAATATTGAACTTCATACTTACCAACCCAATAATAACCCAGCAAAATTTTATGGAAGTGGTTCCATGGGATGCCATGATTTCACTGGATCTTTTGCATTGGTTCAAATGAAGTCGTGAAAGATCCGATCTTTTCATCAGCATTTGAACCCATTCGAAGGAAGTCGTGAAAGATCCGATCGATCACTCAGAGCAAGCTGTGCGATAGAACAGTGATAGTGACACTTCATTTAGCAAAGCCCTTTGATATTGTCAAGCACCCTCGTTGTTTGATGTCATCGAGCAGACTACGCACCGTCCAAGTTTGAAACGTTGGATAATAAATTTTAAGTGTGGATGACAGTAGTACGTAAAAATTAGGATCAAGAAGTCCAAGTCCAAACGCTGCAGACGGCATTGATATCGTAACGTATCCCAGCAAAATGTTCGATGACAAATCATGAGTTGAATCATGGGTGCAAGTGACATGTCATAGGTGAAAATTTAGGTGAATCACCAATGAAATTTACAAGGGAGTGACACACACTTTCACCAATTCATTGTCATAGCATTTTGCACCAGTTCATTGTCATAGCATCTTGCACCAGTTCATCAACATAGCATCTTCCACCAGTTCATTGTCATGTCATTTTGTACCAGTTCATTGTCATAGCATCTTGCACCAATTCATTGTCATGGCTTCTTGCACCAGTTCATTGTCATGGCTTCTTGCACCAATGCTTTGGATCCGGTTTTTCGCAAATCAGAAATAAAATTTGCAATACAATTATGTAATTGGTTGAATTAATAAGAATACAATGAACAGATGTTATTTTTCTTTATTTTGTATAAAATTTTCAAAACTATATATTATATTAATCTGCAATTTGATATTTATCTCTTCCGATGGCTGCAAGATACTTCTTTCAACTTGGGGGTTCCGTTTTTCCAATATTCGATAAATTATGTGTCAATCTCTGAACCAAGCTCATCGTTTGGGAAATCTAGTATAAATTTGAATTCTGTTATTTTATTTCAAAAGAAAAAGCTTATCCTGTAATAGTTACCACGTTATGGTCTCTTTTATACTTATTTTACCGATCTCCTACTTTGCTTCTCTCACTTTGCATGCCATGCTTGTGATATCGTGATCTTTCCATTGGAGTTTTGTTCCCTCGGGTCGCATAACTTCAAATGGCTCGTATTCATATGCCGGTGGCATCTTTATCCATCCTGTTAACATGGCCCAACCAACCCAATAATTGCAGCTCGATATGTTTTACTATATCAGTGTTGGTCGGCTGGTGGAGCTCGTGGTTTATAGACCGGGTCTTTTCCATACTTCTTTTTAATATCCACAAAACGAAGCAGGTTTCCAAACAAAAAATATATTTTTCTTTTGTTTTATATCAATTTACATTGTATTTTTAATTAAAATATATAAATTCTGGCACCATCGATCACTTTAATCTGACTTTTATTTTAATTTTAACAATTACTTCAGCAAGTACACAATTATTCGGGTACATATTTGATAATTTATTGTGCTGGTAATTATCAATTTATTTAACCCAGATATGCCCACTGTCCTATATATAGGACACACAAAATTCTTGCTAATTTTATATTTTATGTTTATCAAAGTACCGTTTATTTTGGTGATATACTCAGTAAACATCTGTAGCTATTGGGATATTATGTGATTCCATTATTTTGAGCTACTATTTTTGAGTTTTGAGGTCTAGTTCATCGAAGTTGCCACCTATCGCTTAGTTTTTACAATGATTTGCGTTATGACCGATTAATTATTGGGTAGTTTTATAACGAAAACATACACGATGTGGAGCCTACTACGAAAAACCGTTAACTACATGCCGAAAAGGTGTCTTTGGACTATATGTCAAATGTTTTGTGTCCCATAACTCCCAGTTATATGATAAAACCCTGTGTCCAAAAGCGGCCTCAAAAACCACTTTTTTCAAGAATTTTTTAAAAAACATATAAACATACTGTTATTATTTCACATTTGCTTCTAAAATAATATAGAAATACTTTTAAAATGATCACGATCAAGCAATGGGCATATCTGGGTTAAACTCATGACAATATTATGACAAAGATCGGATCTTTCACCACTTCAAATTCACTCATGAAAATTCTATGAAAAAGATCGGATCTTTCACGACTTCAATTGCACTAATGAAAATTCGATGAAAAAGATCGGATCATTCACGACTTCAATTGCACTCATGAAAATTCGATGAAAAAGATCGGATCTTTCACGACTCCTTTCGCACTCATGCAAAACAACCAGTGAAATCATGATTTCACATGGAATCACTTCCATTTAATTTTGCTGGGATGCGAATGATTGTACTATCTTGGCGTCAGGTGCCTTCAATGACGACATTTGTGAAAGACTGAGCTCCTTTTTGTCTGATCTTACCATTTTTTCCACGCGAGGAATATGCAAATACCAGCCAATAAATCTGCGGCCTCTCTGTTCACTACCTGGGCGGCCGAGTTGGGAACAATAGAGTTGAATGTCATGGTCGATGATAGCAGAATTCAGGCCCAGGCAGCCAGGGGGTCTTCATAATCTAGAAAGAGAAGTCTAACGTTACAAGAGAGAACCTCTAGATCAAAAAGCCTTTCAACCAGGTTTAAATAGCATTCACACGAATGCAGTCGCAGATGCAGTAAACTGTTATCGTGTGAATGCGGTCCTTGGAGAACATCCACCATCTATCGCAGCTGAGAAGCGCCAGCTGTCAGGACAAACCAGAGTAGTTTTGGGTCAATACGCTCGGGATGGTGCAGCCGTCAAAATTCCTATAGGGCAAGTACTGATGACACCGTGGAAAACATCTGCCCAACATACAGCACAGGCCCCCACGACACACTGCTCCTTTTCAATTGCCCTACCAAACCATATAAATAGCGAAATAGCCACATTCTTACGACTGATAGACCAAGAGTCGGATTAAGCAGAAAAATGAGAATACAAACAAGTAAGAAAAGCGTTAAGTTCGGTCGGGCCGAACTTTTTATACCCTCCACCACAACCTTCAAAATACCGAAATTCGGAAGGTACCGTTCTATGGGGGCTATATGATGGCGTGAACCTATACCTACAAATTTCTGGGGGAACGTTTTATACGCCTAAAGAAGACTAAATACCAAATTTCACCCATCTCGGTGTGATAATGAGGCTAAAACGTTCAAAATATCGAAAATCGGGAGATATTGTATTATGGGGGCTATATCAATCAACACGTGGACCTATATAAACACTTTATGGTAGAAATGTTTCTTAGCCTCTGGAAACACAAAATACAAAGTTACAACCGATTCTTTGGTCAAATGGGTCTAATACATTCAAAATATATTAAAATGACGCGTACTTTATAAGGGGCCTTATGTGGGGGCTATACCAAAACGTGGACCAATATAACCCAACTTTGGTAGGAATGTTTTCTGGCCTCTGAAGACACAAAATACCAAATTACAACCAATTCTGTGGTCAAATGGGTCTAATACATTCAAAATATATTAAAATGACGCGTACTTTATATGGGGCCTTATATGGGGGCTATACCAAAACGTGGACCTATATAACCCAACTTTGGTAGGAATATTTTTTGGCCTCTGGAGACACAAAGTACCAAATTACAACCAATTCGGTGGTAAAATAGGCCAAATATCTTAAAAATTCCTTAAAACGACGACGCGTCACGCGTCATTTTGTATGGGGGCTATACGAAAGCGTGGACCTACATAGCCCTCTTTCAATACCAAAAGTCCTACGTAAATATAACATATTTTCCCAAAATTTCATCAACCTACGTCAATCCGTTCGGACGCTAGAGTGATTTCCACAGACGGACAGACGGACGGACATGGCTATATCGATGTAGAATTGCACGCTTTGTGGGGTCTACAATGATTATTTCGAGTAGTTACAAACGTAGTGACAAACTTAATATACCCCCATCCTATGGTGGAGGGTATAAAAATGAGAATACAACGAGAACAAACTGCAAATATAGATGTAAACTTTATGATGATAAATAAATTATAGTTATTTCATTAATTCCTTTGAATTAATAAAATAAAAAATTAAAATAATTTTTCAATACAGCATTTTCCATTTTCCGAACAAGACGTGAAAATTACATGCCAAAGGGTTGGTGAAAATGACATGCCAAAGATTAGTGAAAATGCTATTCTTGGGAATTGGTTAATATGGCATGCCAAAGGATTGGTATAGATGCCATTCCAAAGAATTGTTGAAGATGCCATTCCATCGAGTTAGTAAAGATGACATGCTTAGGATCTGAAAATGAATTGCATCTTTTGGGGGTCACGCTCTTGTAAAAAGAATGAGTGAAGATGCTGAAGAAATGACATTCCATTTCACTTGCACCCGTTCTTGAATAGCATCTTTGGCATCGAACATTTTGCTGGGAACGTAGTTCGCCTTTATTCTTCAGCTCACTGGGCAGTTTGGAAAAAACGGAACGGTTAAATGATACAAAATCAAAATCCATTTTAGAATAACATAACGTATCTTCATAAAATGTTGTTCCATTCGACAAGTCGAAGTTAATCTTAAAACCTTTGAAAGTCATATTTCGTATAGGTATTTTTTCTCTGTGAACAAAAATATTTCAATTTCTTACGAAAATGAATTTTTCCGTTTTTACGCGGTACGTAAATCGCTCTCTATCAGAGTCGGTTGAAGGAGGGCGGTGCGCCGCTCTTTTTTACGGAGACATCGACTTTGTCGGCTTAAATTGCCGCCGTCAAATCTTGAAAAAAACGTCGCAAACCGATCATTTTCAACAGACATCCATCGGAATAAAGACAAAGTGCTGCCAAGTTTATTTTTCTTTATTCTTCTAACAGAAATGGCACAAAACTTTACTCAAACGTTCGATGTGTTTAGCTGAAAAAAAACATCCAACGTTTGAGTAAAGTGTTGTGTCTTTTCTGGTAGAAGAATAAAGAAAAATTTAAACTTGGCAGCACTTTGTCTTTTATTCATTTTGTTTTTTTTTTTCATTTACAAGAAGTGACACAAAACTTTACTCAAACGTTGGATGTGTTTTCAACTAGAGGCAATTTTAAAAGGGAACGAGAAAAGTTGCCTATTGTCAATTTGTGCTCTGTTCCAGAACCTGCAAGAAGTTACTATTTTTTACTACGATAACATTTTTTCTTTATGTTATCGAAAAAAATAGTAAAAATTAGTAGATTCTTGCAGTACTGGAACAAACCAAATGTGTACTGCTCTTTAAGCGGGGTACACACGATCAGTTTTGACTGTCGATTTTTCGGAATTATCGATAACTGTCCAACCGTCCAGCAACCACAAAAAATCGACAGTCAAAATTGATCGTGTGTACCCCGCTTAACATTTTCAAAAAATGCTGGCTGGGGATGTGTTTTGGGCATAAATTGGGATTTTACAGAAAATTATAGGGTCGCGCCGTGTTTTCGGTATTTGACGGCGGTGATTTGAGCCGACAAAATCTAAAAAAAAGAGCGGGACGCCGTCGATTTTTAGCCGACTTTGATATAGAGTAATTTCGTACCGTCTAGAAACGGTAAAATTCATTTTCATAAGAAATTGAAAAATATTTTTTGTTCACAAAGAAAAAATTAAAGGAAATAACTGTACGAAATATGACTTTCAAAGGTTTTAAGATTACCTTCGAATTGTCGAATGGAAGAATATTTAATGTGTATATTTCAAGAAGGAACTTGTGTTTTGAATCTTTTCAAAATTCTGTTCGTTCCAAACTGCCCAATGAGCTGAAGAATAATGGCGAACTTCGTTATTATTGGGTTGGTAAGTATGGAGTTAATATTAAACAAAATTCAGAAAGGAAAGGATCATTTCGTGCCTTAAGGGGCTCAATTCTGTTTCTATGCAAATGTGAAATGAAAACTATTATAAAGGAAAAAACTGCCAAATGAAAAAAAAAATATAAAGGAAATATGTACATATTTTTCATTTCAAATTTTCATAGAACAAGAATCCATCCCCAGATGGCTAACTTTGAATTGCTTCGCTGATGCCAATAGGCAATCGGTTATTTGAACCGATTTATACTCAGTCCCCTTGTCCAGGCCCAAATCTGGACATGTTCATATTTGGTACACAATGCAAAAAATTATAATTTCATCAAAACAAATTTTGGGGCAATTTTAGTTTATTATAAAAAAATTTAGATTTGTGCAGATGAAGATATTGCTGCGCTACTTGGGGTTATTTGAGCAGAAATAAAGGAAAGGACTTCTTCCTGTTCGTAAACCTGTTTTTGGAAAACCCTTGTATAGCGCTCCAATTTTAACACTAGCCTTTCAAATAACCGGTCACGAAATTCATCCCATAATTAGCGCAAGAAAAATGCACAACAATATCTACGGCTGCAAAAAATTAAATAAAAAACGACGAGTAATAGGCTTTCAAATCCAAATATGCCTTACGCCTTATTATTATGCCTTATTTCATTATTTTTAGATAGTCATGGTGATAAAATCGATATTGTCGAGCCTTGTGATTACCATACCCTTTTTGATATGGCATGCTCTGAATTTCTCCAAGTATATGTTGGTCTAAAGAAGTCTTCATTCACTCAAATGGACCTTCCACCTCAACCGAAACCAAGGATCACTCACGAAGAAAGAGATCGATATTATTCCGATGAGGATCCGGAGCCAAAATTTCTTAAGATTACCTACAAATTATTGAATGGGACAAAATTCACTAGATATTTTGACATCTGTTACACACTCTTCATAAACGATTACCTATTCCAAAATCTCAAGCAGTACAGTAATAAACTACGTTATTATTGGATTGGTAAGTTCAAGCAAGTGAATTAAAAAAAAACACTTTTCAAATATACATGAAAATTTTATTTTAAATAAAAATACCATATAAATTATATGGCTTAAATTTCATTAACCGACCCACCGCAGATAATTATTAAAATTTTACTACAGATAGCGTTTTTCATACTGATTCCAACGATTATTACTTTTTTTGGGAAATTTGTACTTCCAGAGACATAGACCCCCAAAATTTCGAAAATTACCTTGTAGGTGTACAAGGTAAAAATTTACGATTTAAAAGAAAATTTAGTTAGCGTAGACGAAATTTGCTCCTGTCCATAGGAGAAAGTCTTAAATCTTTTTAGAAAAACTTACAATTTTAAGGAATTTTTATTATTATTTTCTGCGACGAAGGGTCGGTAAAGGAAATTTGTCCCAAAGTTAATAACAAGAAGGTACTCCTTGAAGTTTAATGATCACTTTTAAATTTAAATTAACCCAGGACGCTAAAAATCTGTTTGAAAATCCAAACTAAACAAAAGAAGACTTAGTTTAGATTTCAAACTTTGATTGATATCATAAAAGGAAACACTTGGAACTTGTCTGGATTTCTTTAAAGTGCTCTTTAAGAATAATACCGATATTATAGTGCGTTAATGAAATTATTTTGTTTGTAGAGCAAGCAAAGAGTATTCCAAAAAAAATTGGCAAAGCCCGTTCCAAAATATGTAAAATTAACAGATATAATAAATTCAATACATATCTGAAATATCGTCAATGAGAAAATTTTATCCGAAATATTTCGCGTATAGCTTAATCGACACCATAGTCTTCCTAAAATCAAAAAAAAACAATTATTTACAACACTATATTTTCTTCTATAGATAGCCACGGTGATAAAGTTGATATTGTCGATATTAGCGATTATCATGCATGTAGAGGGGCTAGACCAGTTACATCAGTACCTCATATATACATTGTTCCTATGCCTCGATCAACAATTGAAAAAGACAATCCCGCCACAAGAACTAATAATAGTACACCCAAAACAGCTTGCCCTACTGTTTTTGAAGGTCAAATTGCAAAAACTAATGTTTCTCATGATGCCAATATCGTCCCTTCAAATGTCAAATGCGACTCATGTGTTATGGAACCTATAGTTGGGTTTCGTTACAAGTGTACTCAATGTCCCAACTATGATCACCTGATGATACTCAAACCCAATGTAGATGGTGAAAAGGACAAAGAAAGTGACCGTTACAAAGAATGTAGTCATGGTCATCAACGTTTCTTAACTCATTTATATGAAATGATGAATAATTTAGATAAGGATTTTGGAAAAGTAGAAACCGCGGCAGATACTACTACTAAAATTCCAACAGCAAATATTATTCAAGACTCCAATTGCAAGATAACCTTGGGATGTACTACATATACGGGGGGACAAAATGACGATGAAATTTCTGTAAAGGAAGGAATAATTGAAGACAAACTTATGTTTGGTTTACATTCGGCGTCTTTTCGTGATTTCGAAGGCGTTTCGTGATTTCGCGCGGAATCAAGCAAAAATTATCATGATTTCGCATACAAAAATGAAATCATCTCATTTCGTGATTTCAGCGAAATCAACATCGAAATCACAGTACACATGATATACAACCCAGTTTGTGACTGAAAAAGTACCAAAAGTTGCAACACTTTTCACGTATCACAATAGACAAGGTAGATGGTCAATTGCTGCAACAAAAAATTTTAGAATCAAAATTTTTAAACAATGTGAAAAAATATTAGATTACTTTGTTACAATGCAATTTTTCATTGCGTTCTCGTACTTTTTTAATGGTAATGTTATAAAAAAGAGCGAAATGTCTAAAATTGCTTCCCCATACAAATTTCTTAAAAAATACGGGAACGAAAAAATTACGGAAATTGCAAAACTGCAGCAAATCAACGTATCAGCTATCGTATTTAGATGATAATGAACATGTTGCTAGTTTCTACTATGCCAAAATTGTATGGCAGAAAACAGGAGAATAGGGTGTTATTCGGCGCTATTTTTGTTTAAAGAGAAGTGTAAAGGCCTGCGTACATAAGCTGCTTTGCCTGATTGCCTTGCTTACCTGCTTCATTTCTGACGTAATAAAAATAATAGAATAAAGACGAAATTTCGAACTGGGTTGCCATCAGTTGGAAATTGGGTCGGCCTTCTTTGTTCTTTTATTTTTTTATTGAAGCAGCAAAGCAAGGCAATCAGGCAAAGCAGCTTATGTACGCAGGCCTTAAGTCTTGCTAGACTTCGGAGTACGGGAACGGGTTCTATACACAATGAATACGATATATAGATAGTTTTAGGATAATTTTCGAAATAAAGTTGTAAAGTTCTATATTGTCGTATATTTTTGATGACTAATTCAATTTGCAACAACTTGTTTTGAAAATTCATGTTCGATCAGCTGCGCGTATGCATCTACCTTGATCGTTGTGATATGTATAAAATCAACAAAAAAATAAGTGTAAACACCGGGATGTATTTCAGGATTTCGTGAAATCCAGTGGATTTTAGAGCGCAAGTATAAACTTGGCATTATACATGAAACTTCAGTAGCCAAGGAATCCGATTCTAAGACACCAATTGATTGCGAACAAATGGAAATGGAGACAACAGCAGTCACTGAAGATAACACATCAAATAACAGAACTGATAGTGCCACTTCCAATACTGAAATTCCAGAATAAAACTATTGATCATGATTTAATTTTGGAAGCAACCTCTGCTTATGCCACAGCAACAACACCAACAACTTTAAGTAATTTGAATGTTTTCAATTGTGGTAAGTTTAAAGAGCAGGGGCCTAATTATGTGAGTCGATATCGAGTTTTTTCGAACAGAGTACCCATAGTTGGTATGATAACATTCGGTATCGAGTAAAATTATCGAGTTATCGATCAATTTTCTGCGAGACATTTCTCGTTGCTACATTACCAATCGTAAACAAGCAAAAGGAAAGTAAATGCAAGAAAAGTAATGTGCAAATTGAATCTTGCTTTCGTTTATGCAAAAAACAGATAAATTAGTTAATAAATGTGAAGATTTCTGAACAAAGTAAGAATAAAAAATTGTGTTGAGAAATAATAGCAAAACTGAAACAAAAATAATTTTCGTATTCAATTTAGGAAAATTTGTGTTTGCAGTCGTTTAAGGAAATAAGAGGAACATGTAAGTATTTCTGCGAAAAACAATGAAAACAAAATTGAAGTTTTTATTTTTTAGGACTACAAAAGTAAACAGAATAAATTTTAAACAAAAAGCGATTATGGCAGAATTCATGTCCCAACACCCATCTTTGGCCAAAGGAAAATTTAGTTGTCCAGAAGCTCGGGCATATTCAAATCGTTTATGGGAGCAACTTGCATCTAAATTAAAATGCCGCTGGGCCCCCAATTAAGAATACAATATTGTTTAACAAATTTTGATGTAACACTCTGACACAGACCTAAAAGGAAATCATTCCCTACAGTATATTGGAAACCGCCACTTCCCAAAAGGGACAACGTTGCTGCCAACTGCAAAATTGGGGGGACAGATTTTGAACTTTGGCACGAAAATTCCAAACAAGAAAGTACATAACGGAAAGCCTCTTTTGTCAGCCTGAATCTTTGTAGAAATCTGCGAAGAAATATAATATACATTTTAAATTGATCAATTTATGATTTATACTTTAAAACACGCAGCTTACGGTAAAGATGAAGGTTCACTGTGTGAACGAATTTGTTTACGAATTAAATTAATGTTGTCATCTTCTTCGTCAGAAGAAGATAACAAGAATAACACAGATGGATCCATTTTATTATTATATGTTCATTTCTTATAAAAATTGCGCCAATGTTTCTAATAATTCTGCCAAAACAACCGTACGTTTATTAAGGTAGATGCATTAGCAATATGTCACAACAATTTAAAAAAGGATTTCCAAACATTAATAATGTTCTTATTTTCTTACCACAACTTTATTCCGAAATTATTATTCAAAGTATTTTTCAAAAAATTTCACAAAAATTTAAATTTTTTCATTCATAATGCTTTTTTTCGTTTTTGTTTTAAAATAAATACTTTTTCGGCATCTACCTATAATTATGTTAATTAAAGAAAATATAGGCTTTCACAGTTCGATTACCGGTTTTCACAGTTCGATTACCGGTTACTATCGATAACAATGCTTAAACGTTTTCGATCGAGACTTATAATGCCGTTTCTTTGTCGTGTCGAAAACAAATTCACGAGTAATTTCTCGATCAAATCGACTGACATAATTAGGCCCCAGCATAACTTTTGAATACCCATAATATTTAAAATCTTTGTTTTAGATGAATGCATTAATAATTCTGTGCATTCCATGCTGTTAATGGTTTCCAACAACGAGGATGGCTGGTTAACAAAATTATTGGAAAGTGTTAATGGCAATATTCCCGAAGATATTACTAAAATTTAGGCTAATCAACATAACAGTCGTAATGTTTGGTTCTTAGTTTAAAATCCCCAAATGAATTTTTTGTATTTATTTTAATGTTTTTCATTATTTTTAATTCAATTTACTTAATTTTTTATATCCAAGCCTTGAAGGCAGTCTATATTACACAAAATATCTTATCCTATACTATTCTAGATACATCAAAATAAAGTATTAAAAATAACAACACATTGGAAAGATATTATCTTCATCGTCCGGAAATTTATAATTTTAAAGAATTTTTTTGGTAACAAAAGTTAATAGAATTATTAGTATATCATTTTTAAACTATTAATTCAGAAGAACAACTAACCCTACAGTTTTTACAATCAAAATAAGTGTTCGGCGTAGACGTGTTTGTGGTCGTTGGCGTAGTCGTAGGGATATTTTTTGGTACCACAACGACAACTTTTTTAATACAAAATTAAAAAAAATATATATTTTTTTAATTTTAAAACAATTCGTTTGAAATCATTTCTTGAAGAAAATCTAAGAAATTTGCATTGCATGAATCATTATATGAGGACTCTAATAGATTTTCAATAGAAAGTTCGTCATCTGATAAAAACACGAAATTTATCTTATGCAAATGAATAAAAGTAGTAAAGTTTGTATTTATTATAGTTATTTTCCAATATATTTTAATAATCATTGCCAAAAAATCTTTTGAAATTGATTTGTTTCTATTTTTATATGCTGTCGTTTACAAAATCGGTTACGACTCTTTCCTCGTATTTCAACGCCATACGTAATACCCATTTGTCGTATTACGTAATACCTATTTGTCGTATAAAAAATAAATGTTATAGTACGTTTATATATAACCGGATTTAACAAACCCACTGGGTTTTAAATGTCAATTCCATTACATATACGTCGAATAAATCCTCATAAAGAAGGTTAACCCTGCAAAAGGCTATAATATAAATACGGCCTTATATTTAAATCGAGAAATCCGTTCTGGGAATTACGAATGTATTTCTTTCGATATATTACTCTTGTGCCAGACACTGAAAACAACACATGAAAATATTTTAGCTTTTAGGAGAGAGCGGCGGTTAAGGATATAACATGCTATAAAAGTCAAAAATCGTCGTTGTATATCATTTTTCATCACATAAAAAATGTAACTTACGACTACGCCTACGACAACGTCTACGACACTTGAACGTCTACGACTACGCCAACCGTAATAAGGGTGTATATTTTTCGTATTTGACATTATTTTCATTGTTGTGAAAACAAAACTTGTCGGAACAGAATTGCCTTTTATAAACAAGTTTAAAAAGGCAAGTTTAAAAAGGAAGGAGAAAAATTGCCACAAGTGAACTCGCCTGCCATTTTTAACCTGCAAAGCGTTCCTTTACTTTAGAATGAATACAATTTATATGAGAGCAGTTCACCACTTTTACCATTGTTTGCCACTGTTACCATTTTTAAAAGTAAAGGAAAAGACCAATTATTTTCATTGTTGTGAAAACAAAACTTGTCGGAACAGAATTGCCACAAGTAAACTCGCCTAATGTAAATTGGGACAATGTACAAAAATCGTTGCTCGTTCTCAAAATTTTATTTCATTTAAATTAAATTAAATTTTATTCATTTTGTATGGGAAATGAAGTAATTATTATAACGTAATTTGGGTTCGAATAACGAATGGAGAGCGAATTAGCCGTAGTATGAACAAGGCATAAGGTTTGGAATATCGATAGTTTGCCTGCTCTAGGCTCGCGTGTTTTTTTAGGATTTGACGGCGGCGATTTGTGCTGACAAAATCGACGGCGACTGGTAAAAATAGAGCGGCGCGCCGCCGATTTTCAGCCAACTCTGACGCACCGTAGAAACGGTAAAATTCATTTTCATAAGAAATCAAAAAATATTTGTTCACAAAGAAAAAATAAATAAAAGGAAATAGTTATACGAAATATAATATGACTTTCAAAGGTTTTAAGATTAACTTCGACTTGTCGAATGGAACTACATTTTATGGAGATACATTATGTTCTTCTAAAATGGATTTTGATTTTGTATCATTTAAACGTTCTGTTCTTTCCAAACTGCCCGATGAGCTAAAGAATAAAGGCGAACTACGTTATTATTGGGTTGGTAAGTATGAAGTTCAATAGTACACATAATCAGTAGGAAAGGATCATTTCGTGCATAATCAGGTCTAAGGCTCAATTTAATTTGCTGAGGTGACTGGCCTCCTAATAGGCAATGAAGATGCGCATATGCATATTTTCTGGGGACGTAGTCGTTTATTTGACCCCGAAAGTCGGAGTACAAATTCTGCTTTTACTGAACCGATTTAATAAATTTAAATATAAAGTTAAAGACCATACTTCCCGAAAATTGTGCCTTGCAAGTTCCGAAAATTCCTTTGCTTTAAGGCATTGAAAAAAAAATATACAATTAATGCTCCCGAGCGTTAAATTTCCGTATTTCCATAGAAGAACGTTTTTAATCTTGCTGTTTATACATATGATAGTGTATTCCATAGGCTTGACAATGGTATCCATATTATCATTATCCGTTCAAAAATTGCGAAGTTATAAACTAGGGAATTTTAGGATTTTCTGAAATCCATATCTCGGCCGAAATCTGAACTTGCTCATATTTGGTACATAATAAAAAATATATGGGTTTATTCTGAACGAAAATCCCCTGTGAGTTTTTCACTTTCTCCCTTAAGTTGTAACGGCGGAAAGACAGAAACTCACGGGGAATTTTCGTTCAGAATAATCGCCATAATTTCTTCAAAGGTACAACAAATATGTTGGTATTGTGGCGCTATTTGGTTTTATTTTACCCAATACAGGCAAATTCGATTTCGTATGAAAGCTTATAACAGTGTATGAATATACATACATATGTGGTTACTTGAAGGACTTATACCAGACCGTAAGTTATAGCCCAAAAGCGAGTTTTTTTTTTTTGCAAAACTCTTGTTTAGTTGGCAAACTTTAAGAAATTTTAGAATGGTTAAGGCTCCCCAGCGGAAGTCCATACTTTCCGAACACCGGAAATCTGCACTAATTCGGTTTTTGCGGCCAGACTTTCTCAAATAACCGGTCTCAAATTTGTATCCCATAATCAGCACAAGGAAAATGGCTTTAATATTAACGGGCTATTAATTCTAAATATGCCTTAAACTGACTCTATTTTATTCTTTTTAGATAGTCACGGTGATAAAATCGATATTGTCGATCCATATGATTACCACGCCCTTCTTGAAATGATAGGCTCTGAATTTTCCCAAGTATATGTTGGTCTAAAGAAGTCTTCAATTACTCAAATGGACCTTCCACTTCAACCGACACCAAACAAATATTACGAAGATGAATTTTATGGCAAACAAAATACTAATTATCACTCCGAAAAGCCAAAATTTGTTAAGATTACCTACAACTTGTTGAATGGAACAAAATTCAATAGATATTTTGACACTAGATATTTTGAAAAACACAACATTGAGGGTTACCTATTCGATGATCTCAAGCAGCTGCACAGTCATAAACTACGTTATTATTGGATTGGTAAGTTGAAAATAGCAATTAATAAAAAACATTTTTAAAATATACTTGAAAATATTACTTTAAATAAAAATACGACAAAAATGTTGATATCCTTAAAGAAACACTGACTTGGGGCCATTATTAGATGTTTTCTTGGAACAAATTTCCTTTAGAGGCACCTGGCGGAAAAAATCGGCATTTTCCCCACACATTGCCCATTCTATTCTGATTCCAACGATGTATAATTTTTGTCCCGGAAATGTATACTTCCCGAGATATAGGACTCCAAAGTCCCGGAAAATCTGAAGTGAAGTTATATTGGAAATTATATTGGACAAATTAATTTTTAGCAAAGACACAAACCATTCACAGGGTGACTCAGAGAAAACATATTTAACTAAAATTGGAGAACAAATTAAACGCAAATTATAATTTATGGTCATTACTATTAAAATAACTATAAAATATAAATAATTTTAAACAACATGAATGAAGAAGGTATAAATATGTGTTTAATGTATTGAAAAAGACACTGAACAGAACAGCTCACTGTTCCAAAACTATAAAAGATGTGTGGACGAAACTTGGCTTAAATTAAAGGCCTCTTGAATAGCTATCAGCCCATATATAGGTTTTATCTGAAGTCATTTCCAGAGATCTGCATTTTGCGATCTACCTTGGGCCCATCTATGAAATATATACTGAACATAACAGCCCACTGTGCCAAAACTATAAAAGATGAATGGACGAAACTTTGCTTAAATTAAAGGCCTCATGAATAGCTATCAGCCCATATATAGGTTTTATCTGAAATCATTTCCAGAGATCTGCATTTTGCGATCTACCTTGGGCCCATCTATGAAATATATACTGAACATAACAGCCCACTGTGCCAAAACTATAAAAGATGGGTGGACGAAACTTGGCTTAAATTAAAGGCCTCTTGAATAGCTATCAGCCCATATATAGGTTTTATCTGAAGTCATTTCCAGAGATCTGCATTTTGCGATCTACCTTGGGCCCATCTATGAAATATATACTGAACATAACAGCCCACTGTGCCAAAACTATAAAAGATGGATGGACGAAACTTGGCTTAAATTAAAGGCCTCTTGAATAGCTATCAGCCCATATATAGGTTTTATCTGAAATCATTTCCAGTGATCTGCACTTTGCGATCTACCTTGAAATATATACTGAACATAACAGCCCACTGTGCCAAAACTATAAAAGATGGATAGACGAAATATTTTTGAAAAAATGGCGCGATTTTTTTTTTCAAAAATATTTTCGCCTCCGGCGCTTTTCGTTTTTCAGAATGTATTTGAATATTTTTTACAAAAACTTTTTATATTCTTAAACTCTTTCGTTTTTCAGAAAGTGTTTGAATATGTTTACAAAAACTTTTTATTTTCTTAAATTGTGAAAATATTTTTGTAAAAAATCGCACGATTTTTTTCAAAAATATTTTTGCCTGCGGCGCTTTTCGTTTTTCAGAATGTATTTGAATATTTTTTACAAAAACTTTTTATCTTAAACTGTGAAAATATTTTTGTAAAAATTTGCGCGATTTTTTAAAAATATTTTCGCCAGCGGCGCTTTTTTCTGAAAGTATCTGCGAATTTTAACAGAAACTTTTTATTTTCCTGTAGCCAGCATTTTTCGTTTAGGTTTGAAGGCAAATTTTGAATATAGTTCGATTTGAGGTGGCTACTACTTATTTTGTACTTAATTTTGTTAAAAATTTTAAATCAATTAAAAATTATTTTATGAAATGCATAAAAATTGTATTTAAATAAAAATCACTTAAATTTTAAAAACGGACATAACTCCCATTGGGGCTTATGTCCGCTAAGGGAGGTCGGACATAGCTCCCAAAAAATTTGGGAGTTATGTCCGCAAACTAAGGCGGACATAACTCCCAAAATCGTTTTGGGAGTTATGTCCGTTGGGAGTTAAGTCACGGCACCTAGATCTCAAAATGCAGATCTCTGGAAATGATTTCAGATAAAACCTATATATGGGCTGATAGCTATTCAAGAGGCCTTTAATTTAAGCCAAGTTTCGTCCATCCATCTTTTATAGTTTTGGCACAGTGGGCTGTTATGTTCAGTATATATTTCATAGATGGGCCCAAGGTAGATCGCAAAATGCAGATCTCTGGAAATGACTTCAGATAAAACCTATATATGGGCTGATATCTATTCAAGAGGCCTTTAATTTAAGCCAAGTTTCGTCCACCCATCTTTTATAGTTTTAGAACAGAGAGCTGTTCTGTTCAGTGTCTTTTTCAATACATTAAACACATATTTGTACCTTCTTCATTCATTTTGTTTAAAATTATTTATATTTTATAGTTATTTTAATAGTAATGACCATAAATTATAATTTGCGATTAAATTTGTTCTCCAATTTTAGTTAAATATGTTTTTGATATGTTTTAGTTAAATATGTTTGAATCTTTTTACGAGGAAATCGACGACTTATTAAGAATGACAAAAAGCCACGAAATAACAATAATTCAAGGTGACTTCAACGCTAAAATAGGAGCAGAAAAGTGTCAAGGTATAACAGGAAAATACGGTCTTGGCGAAAGAAATGAAAGGGGTGATAGACTAATTCAGTTTTGTCAGGAACATAAAATGATGGTAACAAATACAATGTTCTGTCTTCCCCCAAGAAGACTATACACGTGGAAATCACCGCAAGATAGAAGGGACACTATTGTGAGAAATCAAATAGATTTTATATTAATTAATACCAGATACGGATCTTCGGTTATGAAATGTTCAACGTATCCAGGTGCTGATGTTCCTTCAGACCACAATCTTCTGATGATGAAGTTGCGCATAAAAATTGCCACGAGCAAAAAACGGAAGATTCGCCGTAAACTCGATGTGGCAAAGCTTGAAAATACCACATTCAAAACAAATTTCCGAGATAAAATAAATCAAGAACTGAGAAACATAAATACTGAAAACGTTGACGACTTATGGAACGCACTAAGGACTACGCTCAAGCCCCTAGCGGATATTACCCTTGGATACCACAAAATATCTAAACAGAAAGAGTGGATGACACAGGATATTCTCGACTTGCTGGAAGAGAGACGAAAACATAAAAACATAAATTTTGAACGATATTGGGAACTAAATAGGGAAATCCAAACCGCTGTAAGAATAGCAAAAAACAACCACATAATTAAACAATGTCAGGAGATTGAAAGATTAAAAAGCCTTCACGACGATTTTAATCTCCATAGAAAGTTAAAAGAACTTGCTGGTGTATACCGCAAAACTCCCTCAAAAGTACTTTACAACAATAATAATGATCCTGTTTTTGACATAGAAGAAAAGAAAAATATCTGGAGAGATTATATAAAACAAATTTTTACAGATGAACATAGAACAACTTTTGAAGAACAGACGCAACATCCTCTTACAGGAACACCAATATGTAGAAGAGAAGTTGAAACTGCTATAAACAGTCTGAGAGATAAGAAAGCTTGTGGGCCGGACGAGATTCCCTCGGAAATCCTAAAACTAATAGATGAAGAAAATATAGAAATTATAACAAAATTATTTAACCATGTATATGATACAGGCCGATTCCCGCAAGATTGGCTAAAATCAACATTTATTACCATTCCGAAGAAATGCCATGCAAAATATTGTAGCGAATACAGACTTATTAGCCTTATGAGCCATGCTCTAAAAATATTTCTGCGTATTATCCACTCCAGAATATACTCGAAATGTGAAAAAGCCATGGGAACATCCCAGTTTGGATTCAAGGAAGGTATGGGAACCCGAGAATCACTTTTTTCAATACAAACATTGGTTCAGAAATGTAAAAACGCACAAAAAGACCTATTTCTATGCTTCATTGATTACGAAAAAGCTTTCGACACAGTGTTACACGATAAGTTGATTGACATCCTCATCTCCATTGGCCTAGATCAGAAAGAAGTACAATGTATTAAAAGTCTATATTGGAATCAAAATGCACAAATAGAAGTGAACGGGGAAATGACAAATAGTATTGATATATCCAAGGGAGTCAGACAAGGGTGCATATTATCACCTTTGCTATTTAATATCTATTCAGAAAAAATTTTTGAAGAATCGATAAACAAAATTCCAATAGGCATTCCTTTAAATGGAACATTTCTGAACAACATACGATATGCTGATGATACAACTTTACTGTCGCATAGCATATCTGGTCTCCAGAATCTTGTGAATAAGCTCACAATACACAGCGAGAAATATGGTTTGAAAATTAACATCAGTAAAACAAAATTCATGGTTATAAGCAAAAAGAATGGCCACAATAATGCAACATTGAAAATTCACAACACCAATGTGGAGAGGGTTAAAAGTTTCAAATATCTAGGAATTACAATAACTGAACAGTGGGACTGTTCAAAAGAAATACGATGCAGAATTGAACTGGCCAGAGAAGCATTTTCAAAATACAGACGAGTGTTTACGAGTCATGACATTAATCTTGAAACAAAGATTCGTTTTATCAAAACCTATGTCTGGTCAGTGCTATTATACGCAATGGAAGTATGGACCATAAAAACAGCTGATATAAGAAGACTTGAAGCTTTTGAAATGTGGATCTATAGGAGAGTTCTGAAAATTCCTTGGACAGCCCATGTGACAAATGCCGATGTTCTAAGAAGGATGCACTGCGAAAGAGAACTTATCTCAGTTATAAAAAGACGAAAGACAGCATATTTGGGACATATAATGCGAAATCAAAAATATAAATTACTGCAAATTGTAATCCGCACAAGGATAGAAGGAAGGCCTGCTAGAGGTAGAAAGGAGACAACATGGATCGATAACATCACAGAATGGACTGGCATCCGAGGCATTACAATCCTATTGTTTAAGGCTAGAGATAGAGAGGCATTTGCAGATATACTAAGCAATCTATAAACAAAAAAATATTACAAATATTGTATCCATATGTATTTATAAAAAAAAAATATTTGTATTGTATTGGTCGCTAACATTCGGAAAACGAATTAGCAAATAAAGAAGAAGAAGAATGTTTTCTCTGAGTCACCCTGTGAATGGTTTGTGTCTTTGCTAAAAATTAATTTTTCCAATATAATTTCCAATATAACTTCACAGCGGTGGAAAATCTCGGGAACGGGAACAAAATGTTCTCTTAAATTTTTAATTTTTTCCATAAATAGCCGGCCTTCGGCCGGTGATTTAAGACTTTCTCCTATGGACAGGTGCAAATCTCGGGAACGGGAACAAAATTTTCTTCTAAATTTTCAATTTTTTTCTTAAAATAGCCGGCCTTCGGCCTTCGATTTAAGACTTTCTCTTATGGACAGATGCAAGTTTCAGGAACAAAATTTCTTTTAAATTTACCTCGGGTAGTATGGACTTCCCCATATATATTTTTTGTACTGTTGTGTTCGGAGAGACAAGACTTACCTGTAATAACAAAATTTTAACACGAATTTAGTTTAAAAAATGTGTTTAACTTAAGTCCAACTTGGGGTTTTGGTGGAACTTTCGAGGCCTATATCTCGGGAAGTATATTATTATAGTTATACACCGTTGGAATCAGAATAGAAAGGACTACCTATGGTGCAAATATGGTCTTCCTACCTTAGGTGCCTCTAAAGGAAATTTAAGCCGTTTTCTTTTACTATTGGATGGATATAAAAAACACATAACAAAAGAAGACTTTAGATTTCAAACATTGATATATAACAAAATACTTGGAACTTGTCTAGATTTCTCTAAAGTGTCCTTTAAGAGTAATACCAATATAGTAATAAAACGTTAATGACATTATTTTGTTTGTAGAGGAAACAAAGAAATAAAAATAAAAATATCAATTCATTTGAAATTCCATATTCCATGTGGAAAAATAAAATAACCCGTATATCGTCGCGAGAAATGCCCGAAGCCATAACCCACATAAAGATCAAAATTCGTTTTCTTGATGGAACCTGATACACAAGGCTAAAGTACATGCTCTGGCAAAATTTCAAGCTACTGCGTTAAAAAATAATGATCCTATTCAGGGAATGTCATTTCGGAAAATGGGGTAACTTTGCAGATGTAGTTATAATGAAGGATCCCTGAACCAAGCGTTTCCGCGATTTTGGTTTTATTACTTTAATTATTTTTTACTATTTTTTCCATAACTTAAAGGAATCGTAGTAAAAAGTAGTATCTTCTTGTAGGTTCTAGAACAGAGCACAAAAATAGGCATATTTAGTAAAAATACATAATAAAAAAAACAAACATTGTTCCACAACATCCCATACGGGACAAGGGACATAATATGTATCATATTATGATACATTCTCATTGAACTAGAAAAAACTCACAGTGTTTTTTAGATATAATTTGTGTCACAGAACCATGCTTACGTTGAAATTTTCTTTTTACGCATTTTTACCAATTAATTATTTCTAAAAAAAAACAATTATTTACAGCACTATGTTTTTTTTCTCTTTAGATAGCCATGGTGATGAAGTTGATATTTTCGGACGTAGCGATTATAAAGCATGTAGGAAAGCGTCATCTATACCTCATATATACATTGTCCCTGCGAGTCCACCAACAATTGAAGAAGACAATCACTCCACAACAACTAATAATACTACGTCCAAAACGGCTTATTCTACTGCTTTTGAAGGTCAACTGCCAAAAACTAATGTTTCTCATGATGCCAATAACATCCCTACAAATGTAAAATGCGACTCATGTGTTATGGAACCTATTGTTGGGTTTCGTTACAAGTGTATTCAGTGTAGCAACCACGATGACCTGATGATACTCAAACCCAATGTAGATAGTGAAAAGGCCAATGAAAGTGATCGTTACGAAGAATGTAGTCATGGTCATCAAAGTTTCTTAACTCATTTATATGAAATGATGAATAACTTTGTTAAGGGCTTTGGGAATGTAGAAACCGCAGCAGGTACTACTAAAATTCTAACAGAAAATATTAATCAAGACCCCAAGATAACAGCAGTCACTGTAGATGGCACATCAAATAACAGAACTGATAGTGTCACTACCAATACTAAAACTCCAGAAATTATTGAACGTGATTTAATTTTGAAAACATTAGATGAAGCCTCAAATGTTGTTGCATTACAAAAAGTCCAAGAAAAATCATCTGAAATTGTAAACAAAGTTATACACGAAACTCTTTCGGCTGAAGTTGAAGATGGTGTCGAGATTACACGTCGATCTGCTGCTAATCTACGTGACCAGGGGAATTCTTCTCAGCATATCATTGATACATCAAAATCCACGAATGTTTCAAATACTACAATACATTCCTCTAAATCAAGTGAAAATAATTGAGAGCCAAAGAAAAAGATAACGAGAATGAATGCAAAAATAGAGTTTCAAAACCATTTTTAAAATTAAATAAAGCAACATTAGCTGTTGTCACTACAGCCTCTGCTGATGCCACAGCAACAACACCCACAACTTTATATAATTTGAATGTTTTCAATTTCACTGCCAGCAAAATATGTGAAAAAGAAAGCGCCACCATATCTGCTCATCATTCTGGTAAGTTGAAAAGCAGCATAACTTTTGAATACCCATAATATTTAAAATCTTTATTTCAGATGAACGCATCAATAACTCTGTGCATTCCATGGATTTCAAAAATTAAGATGACTAGCTAACTAAATTGCTGGAAAGTGTTAATGGCAATATTTCCGTTGCTATTACAAAAATTTCGGACACAACGTTAATGTTTGATTCTTAGTTCAAAAACCCCAAATGAATTTTATGTTTATTTTAAAGCTTATCATTATTTGAAATTCAATTTATTTCATAGTTTTATATCTTAGACTTAAAACCAGTCTATATTACAGAAATATCTTATCCTATACTATTCCAGTTACTACACTAGACTAAACATCTTAATCTTAAATAAAGTATTAAAAATAACAAAACATTGAAAAGATTTTAGGTGGGAAGTTAAGCGTATGCAGCTTGTGGCAGTGGACATGCATGTATGGGTATCGTGTCATCAATTCGGGCCCAATATAAATTTGAGGCGGCTGCATCGTCCGGATCTTAACGGGGCTAAAACCACTCGAGTTTGCTTGCAAGCTGTCGTTCTTCTTCTTCCGAGAACGGCATTAACACGGTCGGGTATGTGATGAAAACCGAATCGACTCGATTTGCAGAATCGAAATGGTATATATCGGAGTGCCGTTGATGATATACATATATAGTTTTGCTTCCCAAAAGCCCCTTATTTGAATAATATTTTTAAAATCCATTTTCAATTTCATTAAAATATTCACCAAAATTAGAGATATACGATTTCGATTTATGGCAAAACGAGTCGAATCGTTTTCCATCACATACCCGTGTATCTTTGTACTGCATGCGGAACTAAATCAGTATGAAAACTTTTCAATCCTGCTTGATAGGCACGTTGATATAGAGTAGCCATGCACGCGTCTTTACGAAAAAGTTAACTACAAATCTCTTTCCCATACAAAAACCCAAAATAGCATTCTCTTCTTGTGCACCATTGATATAGAGCATAGATGGGCTTTCTCGCACGCCAGCGTTGCTGTGGTTTGTTTCTCTTTTTCGTTGTTACAACATATATTATAGAGCATTGATGCCCAAAATATTTTGCTCATTAGTCTCTCTGAGAGTGTCTTTCCTTTGCAAAACCACGACAGATGAGAATAAAGAGTACGTATGTTGTTGTTGCAGTCACGTTAACGTATATGGGTGATCTTGGCTGATATAGAGGTTCTTGCTTGTACCTTTCTAGATCTCTCCTGGCGTTCCCTGGGTGGGGAAGCCTGTCCACTAGATTTCCTTTCGTTGGTGATGACAAATTAACGATAATATTGATAGCCATAGATTTTTTGAAATAGAATCAGTTTTGCTCAAATAATCGGTTGCTGGCTAGTGCTCAATCGGTTGCTTGCCGCTTAAGTGGGTTACACACGATCAGTTTTGACTGTCAGTTGTGCTCAAATAATCGGTTGCTTGCCAGTGTGGCCGTTAATTTTTGTCAGTCATCAGGCAACCACAAAATATTTTGTGGTTGTTAGAGAGTTTTGCCAAGTTTACACTTGGGCTCCAAAATCCACTGGATTTCACGAAATCCTGAAATACACCCCGGTGTTTACACTTATTTTTCGTTGATTTCAAACATATCACAGTAATCAAGATAGATGCATATGCGCAGTTGATCGAGTAATACATTTCAAAACAAGTTTTTGTAAATTGAATTAGTCCCAATTTACATTAGGCGAGTTTACTTGCGGCAATTGTCAGTTTGTAGGTGAGAGAGGGTGCTGATAGGCAAAGGGTTACCATATGCCTCACCTCTCTCTCCCACAAAATGACAATTGCCGCAAGTAAACTCGCCCAATGTAAATTGGGACTTAGTCATCAAAAATATTTGACAATAGGTGTGTACGATAACCCAATAATTTGTACAAATTCTTGCTGAATGCTGTTCGATAACAAAATTATCCAGCAAAAGAGAGCGAGTTTGGAGAGATTTTTGGAGAGTTTTGTGACTGAGAACTTGCAAATTTTTGCTGGGAAAATTTGTCCCGCAAAAATTTGCAAGTCTGATCAGCTGGTTTTTAATCACATGTTCAATGTAAACAAATCGAAATGTTAACATTTTCGACCAAGAAAATTTCACGATTGCACATTTTTTTAGATTCTAAAGCGTTGTGGATAGGATTAAAGCATTAAATAAGTAAAGTGCAATTTTAAAATTTATGTTTTTGTTCCGTTTGGTTTAAAATATCAAAAGAAACAAAAACAAATTTCATACATTTTCGGAAACAGCTGACTTTCTTGCAAGTTTTTGCAAAATGCTGTTCGACAACTTTCTGCAATTTTTCTTGCTTGAGAGAGTAAAATTCACTGAGAGAGGTTGCTGGAACTGACTGAGTAATTATTGCTGGGAAAGTTATCGTACACACCTAATATAGAACTTTACAACTTTATTTCGAAAATTATCTATCGGGTATGTGATGAATTTCGAATCGATTTGCAATGAAAACGATTTGCCCAAAACGAGTGAATTGTTTTAAGATGTGATGGGATCCCAATCGAATTTCAATTCCACGTTGTTTCAATTTCATTAAATTCTCACAAACAAAAAAAGGACTGGTGATCCCTATTCTGGAGTTGAAAGAAGAAAAATGGAAAGAAAAAACCATGGCCCAATTATAGGTCCTCCGGCAAAATCAGATGATTTCGATTTGAGCTGTCAAAATTCATATTTGACATTTGAATTCGCTGTGAGGTATTGAAATGTCGAACTGTATAGAAACAGGTAGATGTATCTCGAAAAAGGAAAACAAATAAACTTAATGTTGTACACGTAAAATGTCAACAATTGTTTTGTTTTTGTATGAGAATTTAATTTACAATAACTTATTTTAGCAGTTCAAGTTCGATCAGCTGGTATTTTCTGTTTCGTCAAACAAAAATAACTACGGTAACAACTTTATCTCGGAAAATGTTTTGTATGTATCTACCTGAATTGACAGAAAAGAAATTCGCCTCAAAAATTTTTTCGCCTCGGTTTATGAATTTT
Organism: Musca autumnalis; assembly: GCF_047663935.1. Lineage (NCBI taxonomy): Eukaryota > Metazoa > Arthropoda > Insecta > Diptera > Muscidae > Musca > Musca autumnalis. The sequence continues at coordinate 31,058,838 of NW_027411755.1, forward strand.
GACATTTAAAATCTTCGTTTTTCTTTGAATTCGCTTGATGGAGGACCTATTATTGGGCCATGGAAAAAACACTTTTTTAGTCTTGGCGATGGCAAAAGCCGAAAAAATGTAATAACAAATAAAATAAATTAGTGTTCTTGTTTAAATTGGCCTATATGGAAGTTTAGTGTGGAAATTCTTGTCCAATTACATGAGGAGAACTTTACAAACAGTGCAAACTAATATGTTGTTTGCGGATGTCTTCACTAATCTAGAGGAAAGAAACATGTTCAAAGTAGATTTTTTGATCCGTGTTTTTTTATCGAAATATCAAATATTTTCTTAACAAAATATACTAAATATAAGGCAAATAAATGTAAATTTATCTATTCTATATCCGTGTTTAAATTTCAAGCTTTTTTTCCTAAAAAAATATCATAATTCATTACATCGTTTATAAATCGACCACAAAAATATGACCGTTTTCAAACCGAGAAAAATAAACGATTATCGAATTGCATCACACGTCTTTTTGATCAATTTTTCCATAGAACAACATGGAATATGAAACCGATATCGAATACAATTCGATGTCGGAAAATGTACATGCATCACACCTACAGTCGTTTTTGACTCGTTTTGAGCTCGAAATCGATTTCCATCACATACCTGTATATATCGTATTAATTGTGTATAGTACTAACAAATGAAAAAATAAAAAATTATTTTATCGTTGAGACATCATAATAATAAAATTTGATAGATAAAAGTTGGGTTCAGAACCTGCAAAAATAAACTACTTGCAGTAGTTTTCCCGTTTAGTTCTAAAAATGCGTTCCCGTACTCTCAAATCAAGCAAGTCTTGCACTTATCTTTAAACAAAAATAGCGCCGAATAACACCCTCTTCTCCTGTTTTCTGTCATACAATTTTGGCCTAGTAGACACTAGCAGCATGTTCGTTGGCATCTAAATATGATAGCTGATACGTTGATTTAGGCTAAAGAGGGTATTTACACTTTGATACGACCAAAAATGTGCCTCATCGAAATAATGGTTTTAGACCCCAAGTATGTTTGTACGATATCCGTTTCAGACAATTTTGAGTCGATCTAGCAATGTCCGTCCGTCTGTCTGTCCGTCTGTCTGGCTGGCTGGTGCGCACGATAACTCTCGAACGGATCAATCGATTCGGTTCAAATTTTGGGTATCGAAATATTTTGTCCAGATTCGATTTAAGTTCGAAGATGGGCCATATAGGTCCACTCCTTCAGTTACCTCCCCCACAAATTTTCAAAAATTGTCGCAAAACTTGTGCGCACGATAACTCTTGTAGGGAATAACCGATTTGGTCCATACTTTGCACATCGTGTAATTTCTACCAAACTTAGATGAGGTTTCAATATGGACTCAATCGGTTCACTCCTTTGGGTACCTCCCACACAAAATTTCGGAAAAGTTCAGTTTAGGACCTGGTCTCGAATCGCTTTGATTTTTATTTACGCAAGTTGTATTCGCTGTCCTCTATACGACGCTGTAAGTTTCAATAGGGGCGAGTCCATACTTCCTGAGAAAATAGTATGGAAGTTACAAAAAAACCCTCTGACACCGTGTGTAGTGGTTGGAGCGCAAGATAACTCTCGAACGGATCTGCCGATTCGGTCCAAAATTTGGCTTTCGTAATATTTTGTCCAAACTTAGTTTAAGTTCAAAGATGTATTATATCGGTCCACTCCTTCCGGTACCTCCCCCACAAAAGTTCGAAAATGTTCGGAAAATTTGTGCGTACGATAACTCTTGAAGAAATTAACCGATTTGGTCCATACTTTGCACATTATGAAATTTCTACCAGACTTAGATGAGGTTCCAATATGGACTCAATCGGTAAAGTCCTTCGAGTACCTCCCACACAAAATTTCGGAAAAGTTCAGTTTAGGACCTGCTCTCGAATCGCCTTGGTTTTTGTTGTAACATCTTGTATTCACTGTCCCCTATACGAAGGTACAAGTTTCCTCAGGGGCAAGTCCAAACTTCCTGAAAAAATAGCCTGAAAGTTAAAAAACAAACCCTATGACGCCATGTTTATGGGTGGAAGCGCAAGATAATTCTCGAACGGAAATGCCGATTCCGGCCAAAATTTGGCCTTCGTAATATTGTTTCCAAACTTAGTTTAAGTTCGTAGATAAGCCATATCGGTCCACTCCTTCAGGTACATACCCCACAAAAGTTCAAAAATGTTCGGAAAAATTGTGCGCACGATAACTATTGATGGGAGTGACTGATTTGGTCCATACTTTACACATTCTCATAATATCTACCAGATATAGATCAGGTTCGAATATGGACTATATTTGTCCACTCCGTCCGGTACCTCCCACACAAAATTTTGGATAAGTTCACTTTAAGACCTGCTATTGAATCACTTTGATTTCTGTTGAAGCAACTTACATTCGCTGCCTCAATTACGATGGTAAAAGTTGTTTCAGGGGCAGGTCCATACTTCTTGAGAAAACAGCCCGAAGGGTGTAAAAACCCCCTATGGCACCTCCATGGTTTATGTCGGTCCATTCCTTTAAGTAATCAACATTTTGTCGGTTTATACGACCCAAATTTTGAAACCCCCTAATTACATAAGTTTGATGTGAAAAAAGTGATTCAATTTGCACAGGCTGAGGGTATATCTCTGTCGGCAAAGCCGACTGATACTTTTTTACTTGTTTCCTTTCCGGTATTTTTTACGAAATTTGTATGGGGAAGCAATTTTTGACAATTCGCTATTTTTTCTAACATTACCATTAAACAAGGGGAACACAATGAAAAATAGCATTGTAACAAAGTAATATGTCTGTTTGTTTACTCAAAATTTGTACAAATTGTTACTGGATGTTGTTCGTTTACTCTACAGTACAATGCAAAATGCCTAAGTCGTTTACAAGAAGTTACTGGACTTGTACAAATTTAATTTAATATTTCTTTCACATTGTTTACAAATTTTGATACTAAAATTTTTTGTTGCATCAATTGACCATCTACCTTGTTTATTGTAATACGTGCAACTTTTGATACTTTTTTAGGCAAAAACAGGGTTGTATATCATGTGACTGTGATTTCGATGTTGATTTCGCTGAAATGATTTCATTTTTGTATGCGAAATCATGATAAATTTTGCTTGATTCCGCGCGAAATCACGAAATAACGCCGAATGTAAACCAAGCATTTAACACTTATCGAGCAAAACTGACAGTCAAAACTGATCGTTGGGAATATCGATAAAATCGATTATTTTTTAAAAGTTAAATATCGATAGATAGTTTTGCCTATCGATATTATCGGAACAAAAATCCCCAATTGTAGTCGAATAAAGTAATGAACACACCTAGTTTAAGTAAAACACATATCGATAGTGGTTATTAGGTTGAATACAACCATGTATTTAAGTAATCGATAATTGTACAGTAGATAATAAGGGTTGATAAGAATAAATAATCGCGTCATGCAGACATTCATTGTGTGATCGGCAAACTGAACGGACATGTTTCAACACAATCTAAAATTCATTGAAATACATAGAAATTTCGCTGCTTTTCGGGTTTGTGTGTGTGAGAAAGTAAGTCCCTAGTTACACGTACACATTTTTCGGAAAAGTAAAATTCATTTTTTAATATTTTTATAAAATAAAAGCAATTGTTTATTCTCCTTTACATTTCTTTCAAGAAAAGCATTTACATTTCTTAACGGTAATATCGATAGCAATCGATATTTTAAAATATAATATCGAAAATATCTAATGTTGGAAATATCGATGGTTTGCCAGCTCTAGCTCTAGGCTCGCATGTTTTCGGGATTTGACGGCGGCGATTTGAGCCGACAAAATCGACAGTGGCTCGACTCGTAAAAAAAGAGCGGCACGTCGCCTATTTTCAGCCGACTCTGATAAAGAGCGATTCGCGTACCGCGTAGAAACGGTAAAATTCATTTTCATAGGAAATTAAAAATATTTTTTGTTCACAAAGAAAAATACCTATACGAAATATGACTTTCAAAGGCTTTAAGATTAACTTTGACTTGTCGAATGGAACAACCGTTTATGGATATATTTCAAGTTATTCTAAAATGGATTCGTATTTGGGTTTGGATTTTGATTTCGCATCATTTAAACGTGATGTTCTTTTCAAACTGCCCAATGAGCTGAAGAATAAAGGCGAACTACGTTATTATTGGGTTGGTAAGTATGACGTTCTGACGTTCAATATTAAACAAAATAAATAAAGAAAGGGCTTAAGTCTCGTTTAGGGGCACCTCTCGGATCGGGCTGAAATTTTCACCATAGGTAGTCCTTGGGACCCTGATCACAACTATATATATACATATTTCCATGATACCCATATTGCCCAAGTAAACATAGTAAAATTTCAAGACCCATATTTCGGGAAGAATGGACTTCCCCAGGGAAATATGTATATATATAGTTGTGATCAGGGTCCCAAGGTCTACCTATGTTGAAAATTTCAGCCCGATCCGAGAGGTGCCCATAAATAAAGTAATGGTGCTGAAGTAGGACTTTCCCGAAATGTCAAGTCCCATATCTCGGGAAGTATGGACTTCCCCCGTGAAATATATATATAGTTGTTATCAGGGTCCCAAGGACTACGTAAGGTAAAAATTTCAGCCCGATCCGAGAGGTGCCCATAAATAAAGTAATGGTGTTAAAGTAGGACTTTCCCGAAATGTCAAGACCCATATCTCGGGAAGGATGGACTTCCCCCGGAAAAGATATATATATATAGTCGTGATTAGGGTCCCAAGGACTACCTATGGTAAAAATTTCAGCCCGATCGGTGAGGTGCCCCTAAACAAGACTTGTTCCAAAGAAAGTATCATTTCCTGCATAATCAGATCAAAGAATCACTTTGAATTGCTTCGCTGATGATGCAATGAAAATGCGGTAATGCTATATTTTATAATAAGTCCGGCTACTTAAAAAAACAATAAAAAGACAATGGAACAAGTGTCGTTTATGGGCACCTCTTGGATCAGGCTGAAATTTTTACCATAGATAGCCCTTGGCACACTGAACACAACGATATATAATTTTCTGGGTGGAAGTCGATATTTCCTGAGATATGGGTCTTGACATTTCGGAGATTTTGTACTTGTAACACCTTTAGGTTGTTTATGGGCACCTCTCGGATCGGGCAGTAGATAGCCCTTGGCACACTGAACACAACGATATATAGCTTACCTTGGGGAAGTCCGTACTTCCCGAGATATGGGTCTTGGATTTTTTACTTTTATCACCATTATTTTTAAAACCTATGCAATATGGGACTCGTTTTAAAGCTCACGAAAAGTACTTTCCAATGCCGCCAATAATTAATAATGGTAATTAGATTTTCTAATAATAATTTATTAAGGTATTATTGGGCTACACGATCAAAACTCTCTTTTAAATTGAAAGTGTTCTTAAGTAGCCGGCCTTCGGCCGGGGATTTAGGACTTTCTCCTATGGACAGGGACAAAAGTGGGCTACGCAAACAAAACTTTCTTGTAAATTTAAAGTTTCCTAAGTAGCCGGCTTTGAACAGGAATTTAATACATTCTCCTATAAACAGATGTAGAAATAGGTCGCCTGCATAAAAGTACTCTCCATAAGATTTAAAACGATGCCCATATTGCCACAATAGAATTATAAAATGTCAAGACCCATATCTCGGGAAGTATGGACTTCCCCCCGGAAAATTATATATCGTTGTATTCAGGATGCCAAGGGCTATCTAGTGTAAAAATTTCAGCCCGATCCGAGAGATGCCCCTAAACGACATTTAAGCCAAGACAATTTTGTGGATGTGCACGAAGTTTTTGCATGTCCATAGGAGAAAAAGAAATATGCTTTCGCGTAATCAGCTGCAAAAATTAAAAAAATTGCGTATTTGTCAAATAAATCCTCAAAATAGTTAACGCTGTAAATAAGTATAATATAAACGGACTATTAAGTCCAAATATGCCTTATCCTAACTGCATTTCATTCTTTTTTAGATACTCATGGTGATAAAATCGATATTGTCGATCCATATGATTACCAAGCCCTTCTTGAAATGGCATGCTCTGAACTTTCCCAAGTATATGTTGGTCTAAAGAAGTCTTCAATCAGTCAAATGGATCTTCCTGCTCAACCGATACCAAACAAACCTCTTCAACGACAATCGCAGCACGGCAGCGGGTTTTTTCGTACCGGATTGACCCAAAACCAAAGTGTTTCGACCAGCGGCTGCCAACCCAGCATTAAAGAAAATACTAATTGTGACTCCGAACAGCCAAAATTTATTAAGATTACCTACAACTTGTTGAATGGAACAAAATTCAGTAGATATTTTGACACTAAATATTTTGACAAATACAACATGGAGGGTTACCTATTCCAAGATCTCAAGCAGCTGAACAGTCATAAACTACGTTATTATTGGATTGGTAAGTTCACAATAGCAAGTGAATAAAAACATTTTTCAAATATTCTTGAAAATATTATTTTAAATAAAAATTCCATATAAATTAGACGAGCTTTTTGCGAAACGACAGACGTCTTCTTGGTAACCTTAAAGAAAAGCTGACTTAGTATCATTATTTGATGTTTTCTTTTACTATTGGATGGATTTGAAAATGCAAAATAAACCAATTAGGAGGCATTAAAATTTTTCACAATAAGAGTTAATGATAAGTAGGTACTTCTTGAAATTTAATGATCCCTTTTAACTTTAAGTTTACCCAGGACGCTGAAAATCTGTTCGAAAAATCCAAACTATAACAAAAGAAGACCCTGTTTTTGTAACTTATTTTTGCTTGTTCGTCTATACTCGTAATCTTTTAGGCATCCATAGCACATCCTACGGATAACATACAAATTTAATTTTTCTTAGATGAGTTTCATTTATAGTTAAGAATTCCACATTTATTCGTGTGAGAAGAATATCCCCCATTGTTATAAGTCTTCTTTTGTTAATGTTTGGATTTACCGAACAGATTTATAGCGTTCCGGTCAACTTAAAGTTAAAAGTGATAATTGAATTTCAAGGAGGAGCTTCTCAAATTAACTTTCAATGTAAAAATTATATTTTTAATGCATCCAAATTGGTTTATTTTGCGTTTTGAAATCCATCAGATAGTAAAAGAACACATATGGGAGTTAGCTAAGATTTCAAACTTTGATATCATATAAACAAATATTTGGAACTTGTCTGGGTTTCTCTAAAGTGCTCTTTAAGAATAGTCCCGATATTATAATACGTTAATAAAATTATTTTGTTTGTAGAGGAAACAAAGAGAGTATTCCATAAAAAATTGTCAAAACTCGTTCCAAAATACATACATATGTAAAATTAAAAAAGATACAATACATATCGGAAATATCGTCAATGAGAAAATTTTATCAAAAATATTTCGCGTATAGCTCGATTTATTCTTTCTAAAAAACATTTATTTCCAACACCATATTTTTCTTCTTTAGATAGCCACGGTGAAGAAGTTGATATTGTCCAAACTAGCGATTATGAAGCATGTAGGAAAGCGACATCCATACCTCATATATACATTGTCCCTGCGAGTCCACCAACAATTGAAAAAGACAATCACTCCACAACAACTAATAATACTACGTCCAGAGCAGCTTATCCTACTACTTTTGAAGGTCAACTACCAAAAACTAATGTTTCTCATGATGCCAATAACATCCCTACAAATGTAAAATGCGACTCGTGTGTTATGGAACCTATTGTTGGGTATCGTTACAAGTGTATTCAGTATCCTAAACACGATGACCTGATGATACTCAAACCTAATGTAGATGGCGAAAAGGCCAAGGAAAGTGATCGTTACAAAGAATGTAGCCATGTTCATCAAAGTTTCTTAACTCATTTATATGACATGATGAATAATTTAATTAAGGACATTGGGAAAGTAGAAACCGCGGCAGGTACTACTAAAATTCCAACAGCAAATATTATTCAAGACTCCAATTGCAAGATAACCTTGGGATGTACTACATATACGGGGGGACAAAATGTCGATGAAATTTCTGTAAAGGAAGGAATAATTGAAGACAAAGTTATACATGAAACTTCAGTAACCAAGGAATCCGATTCTATGAATCCAATTGATTGCGAACAAATGGAAATGGATACAACAGCAGTCACTGGAGATTGCACATCAAATAACAGAATTGATAGTGTCACTACCAATACTGAAATTCCAGAAAAAAACTATTGATCATGATTTAATTTTGAAAGCAACCTCAACCTAAGGCCACAGCAACAACACCAACAACTTTAAATAATCTGAATGTTTTCAATTGTGGAAAAGAAAACGCCACAATATCTGTTTATCATTCTGGTAAGTTTGAAGAGCAGCATAACTTTTGAATACCCATAATATTTAAAATCTTTTTTTAGATGAACGCATTAATAATTCTGTGCCTTCCATGCTGTCAATGGGTTTCAACAACGAGAGTTGGTTAACTAAATTGTTGGAAAGTGTTAATGGCAATATTCCCGATGATATTACTAAAATTTCGGCTGATTAACGTAACAGTCGTAATGTTTGATTCTTAGTTTAAAACCCCACAAATGAGTTTTATGTTTGTTTTAATGTTTATCATTATTTTAAATTAAATTTATTTCATTTTCTATATACAAGCCTTGAAGGCAGTCTATATTACACAAAATATCTTAACCTATACTACTATTCTAGTTACTAAACTAGACCAAACCATAATATTAAAATAAAGTATTAAAAATAACAAAACGTTGGAAAGATATTATCTGGGAAGTTAAACATATGCAGCGTGTGGCAGTAGACATGCATGGCATGTATTGGGTATCGTGTCATCAATTCGGGTTCAATATGAATTGAGGCCAAATTGAGTCCGGATCTCAAGTGGGCTAAAACCACTCGTGTTTGCCTTGCAACCTGACGTTCTTCTTCCGAGTACGGCATTCTCACTGTATCTTTGTATGCATCAGTGTGAATACTTTTCAGTAAGGCCAAACTAAAAACAAATAAAAAAGCAACGCATTGAAAAAATAAACTATATATAAATATGTTTTAAAATAATATTAGCAAGTAATTACAATTGGAATATCTAATACATACTGAAAACCTAAGTAATAATATATAATAATGGTTCCACAAACATTCCAGACGGAACAAGGGAGACTTCTTTCATATCAATGAGTGCACCCCGTTTCATATTAGCTCAATGATATGGGACCTACAGTTTATCGCCGAGTCCGAACGGCGCACAGTGGTTCAGAATCGTTTTTTCCTGGTCAAAATTCTGTAACTTTTGAACGGATAGAGATATATTCAAAATTCTTTTTTTGTTAGACAGATAACACAATCAGCTTTCAGACGAATTATAAGCGGTCAAGTTCGGTCTGGTAGTTGCAGAGAAATTCAAGGTCAAAGTTAAACTTTTGAGTTTTTTAACTATTTTTCATCAAAATATGAGTGTTTTTGTGGTTTTTATATCTTGCTATGTATTAAAGATGGTCAAACGCCAACAATTAAACAAAATAATTACTAAAAAAACTAAAAAAAATCGAAAAAATGTCGAAATTTTTTTTTCAAAAATTTGTAACAAAAAATGTTACCGAAAAAATTTAAATTTTTTCAAAAATTAAAAAACAATCTCCTTCGGTTTTAATAAAACTTATATAACTCGTATAAAAACTTATGTACTCAAAAAAGTTGTAATTTGTGTCAAAAAACTGTAATTCATATGAAAACAGTATAGAAAAACACAAATTTTTACCCATGTAATTTCAATAAATTGAAAAAAGTGTTAAACGGACGGAACGGGACGGGTACAAAAGTACATATGGGCTGGGAGTGCAGACTTTTGGGCATCTTTCTGTGAAAACAGAACTTTGTTCCATGTTGTTCCACAAAAGTTCTAGTCCACTAAATTTGGAATTTCATAAAATTTAGTACCCGAGGAAAAATAAAATAGATCATGTTGTGTAAACGCTACGGTAATTTACTAAAACGATTTTTAAAGGCCACAATCCTACCTACCTTATAAAAAAACAATGAACACAATAACTGTTATAGTTTCAGAGAAATAGCTTCGTCTTTCTCCAGAAATTTGCAAAAATTACGTATTTCCCAAAAATGGGGAAAATGCTCGTCTTTAGGGGCACGCCACGCCCACACCTTCCAATATTTGGGCCTAATTTTTTGGTTTTCTTAGTTTCAATATGTTTACTATCGAATCCCATATAGAAATTAAATATCTTTGACAAAACAAAATTTTGATTTTTAGCCAGGAAAATCGATTCCTGAACCATTGTGCGGCGTGTCTTACGACAGCACTTGTATAGAAGTGTTAAATGCAGGGCATACAGAAGGGCGGCCATTCAGAGTTCTGTTAACAACTTCTTACAGCAAAGCAACCTAGTTCGAAAATTGGCTAGGTCTTCTTTATTCTTTTATCGGAAGCAAGCTGGCATTTAAGGCCTGGGTACATAAGCTGCCTCGCCTGATTGCCTTGCTTTCCTTCTTTATTTCTGACATAATAAAAATAAAAGAATAAAGAAGGCCGAGCAAATTTCGAACTGGGTTGCCCTTTTCTTTTTTATTCTTTTATCAGAAGAAAGCAAGGTAAGTAAGCGAGGCAGCTTATGTACGCAGGCCTTTAAGTCCTGGGTACATAAGCTGCCTCGACTGATTGCCTTGCTTTCCTACTTTATTTCTGACATAATAAAAATAAAAGAATAAAGAAGGCCGAGCAAATTTCAAACTGGGTTGCCCTTTTCTCTTTTATTCTTTTATCAGAAGCATGCAAGGCAAGCAAGCGAGGCAGCTTATGTACCTAGGCCTTAAATGTAGAAACACAATGACTTTTGTTGCTTGCTTCACGCTCAATTTCATGTAAATGAATAAAGGCCAGGTACTACCTAATTCAAATTCGATTTTGGATTTCTTTATTCCTTTACACAAATACAGGCTTGACTAAGCACGAATTTCTCATTGTGTTCTCACCTTAAAGGTGTGAACAGAATGAAATACGCCGCTTTTTTCACGCTCAGTTTCATGTAAAAGATTAAAGGCCACGTACTACCTAATTCAAATGCTGCCTAATTCATTTGAATTAGGTAGTACTTGGCCTTTAGTCTTTTACATAAAACTGAGCTTGAAAAAGCGGCGTATTTCATTGTGTTTCTACCTTAAGTCCCAATTTCTTAAGTCCCAATTTACAGAAGGCGAGTTTACATGCGGAAAGTCTCAGTTGGACAGACAGGTAAGGTGTATGGAAGTGGAAAAAAATTGCTCGTACCGGCAATATTCAGGCAATTCCTTTTATATTTTTCGTTTTTGACGTTATTTCTAATGTTTAGAAAACAAAACTTGCCGAAACAAAATTGTTTGTATAAACGCAAGAGGCAAGTTTAAAAGAGATCGACAAAAATTGCCGCAAGTAAACTCGCATAATGTGAATCGCGACTTAAGGCCTGGGTACATACATAAGCTGCCTCGCCTAGAGGCCTACGTACATAAGCTGCCTCGCCTGGTTGCCTTGCTTGCTTCTGATAAAAGAATAAAAAAGAGAAGGGCAACCCAGTTCGAAATTTCCTCGGCCTTCTTTATTCTTTTATTTTTATTATGTCAAAAATGAAGCAGGAAAGCAAAGCAATCAGGCAGAGCAGCTTATGTACGCAGGCCTTAATTGCCTTGCTTTCCTGCTTCAATTCTGACATAATAAAAATAAAAGAATAAAGAAGGCCGAGCAAATTTCGAACTGGGTTGCCCTTTTCTTTTTTATTCTTTTATCAGAAGCAAGCAAGGTAAGCAGGCGAGGCAGCTTATGTACCCAGGCCTTCAGAGAGCGTTGTTGCGGTAGGTTGGTGAATAATTTTTGTACGTCGCGCTGAGATTTAGGTATAGCTGTTAAGCTAAAAACACATCCAAAGTTGTATGTCATTTCTGGTAGAAGAATAAAGGAAACTTAAAACTTGGCAGCACTTTGTCTTTTATTCTTCTACCAGAAATGACACAAAACTTTACTCAAACGCTGGATGCGTTTAGGGCTTTAAAGACCTAAAGGTAGAAGCTCAATAAATGCCTGAGTACATAAGCTGCCTCGACACATAATAAGCCTCGTCGGCTGGCTTTTTTTTTTGCCTGGCTTCATTTATGACATAACAAAAATAAAAGAATAAAGAAGGCCGAGCCAAATTCGAACTAGGTTGCCATTTCCTCTTTTATTCTTCTATCAGAAGTAAGCAAGGTAAGCAGGCAAGGCAGCTTATGTACGCAGGCCTTTAAGCTTGTTGCTTGCTTTGCTCCAGTAACTAGGCGTTTACACTAGACAAATCGTTCCCACGACGATCGGATCTCTGTTCCGAAACGACCCGAGCTATCGGCCAGGGTTCGTCACCTCAGCAACAGCTGTATCAACCGCCCGCTTTTTCCCCCCAGATGAGCAATTCACGCCAGCAGTTTTGCTCTATATCCTCCTGCTTATTGTTGGCATTGAACAGAATCCTGGCCCCAATCCACCATATGAGGTCACAATCTGTTCAGTATGTCATACCCGTATTAACCATAACATCACGCAAGTACGTTGCAATGGTTGCCATCAGTGGTGTCACATGCGACGATGCACACGACTTATCAGTCATAAAGATTACACTGATTCGTTCGTGGCAAATTGCTGTTCGCGACAGCGGCGCAGCAGAAACAATATTCCTGCCAACACCTCCATAAGACACACACCAGCTAGTGTCCACGGGGCCCCAGATTACTGGGTGTGCTCTGTCTGCCACGAAGTAATATACAGGAACATTGCTTCTGTCAAATGTAATAGCTGCAGAAATTGTTGTCATTTGCGCAGATGTACCAATTTACGTTCTCACAGGCAGTGGAACAATGAATTCGTGGCAACCTGTTGCACTGGCAATGCAACACCTTCGTCACCACAGTCAAATTTGAGAACAACGCAACAGCCTTCCATCCAAACTGCCACAAATCCGTCGCATGTGACCATCACTCAATCAACATCCAGCACAATACCTGTACAGTCTCCAACTCATATACAACTAACCAGCAATAACCAATCACCTACCAATAACACTTCAGTAAATTCCAACAATAATACAACCATCAACTCATCCGCACAAGCGTGCACTTCTTCAATAGCCCCGAATATCAGCCTTAACAACGCACATTCCCTACAATCCAAACATCCTCACACACAGCCCCGCAGTCTTTCCAGATCCTGCAGCTTAATTGCAATGGGATCCGGAAGATGATTGCGAAATTAACCAATTTCATGCACCTCAATAACATACCAATCGCAGCAATACAGGAGACCAAACTAACAACTAACTGCAGGTTAGCGAGTCATAATGGTTATGTGATTGTCAGACGGGATGGAGGAAGAGGCTATAGTGGTGGTCTTGCGTTCATCATTTATCGTGACGTAAACTACAGGATCATAGATCTTCCCGACCCTAACCCATCTGACGACATAATCGAGGTAATGGCCATCTCAGTTCTGACGGGAGATTCAGAGCTGGAAATTGTTAATGTCTACATTCCGCCAGTGAACAGCCTTGGCCCCGGGTTATCAAACCTCAATCTCACATCTCCTCGAGGGTGAAAACCGAATGATACTTGGCGCTTTCAATGCTCATCATGAGCTATGGTTTTCTCAACTGGCTCCCGACTCGCGTGGCAGCTTAATTGCGGACCAGATTGACTCCTCGAAATTCTCGCCCATAAATGATAACTTCCCCACCAGGATCACGGCTCATTGCACTAGCTCCCCTGACATCTCAATCGTCATTGCGCCGCTCCTGTCTCTAACAACTTGGCAAACCCGGATCACTATGGCATCGGATCATATCCCGATTATCATAACGGTGGAGAAGCCTAGCGACTTCGTGGAGCCGGAGAGAAAAGCTCATTCATCAATTATAAGAAGGCCAACTGGCATGGCTTCATGAATGAGATCGACAATGCCATCAGTCTTTTACCGCCCCCCTAATGTGCCAGACAGGGAGAGAGAACATTAAGAGCTATAATTCTCCGGGCGGCGTTTCATCCCAGCAGGCAGAATCCCTCATTGGAGGACCAGTTTTCCTACTCCAGCTGCACGTCTCGCAGAACAACGCGTTAAGACGGACGTGCCCAGATGACCCCACAATTCCCACTCTCACATAGGAAATAAATAACTTGGTGAACCAGCACCGAAGAGATAAATGGCTGAGTCATCTTGAAAGCTGTGAAGGTGGTTCACATAAACTCTGGGCCACCATAAGGAATCTAACTGGTGCCAGAGTACAATCGGGGTATGTAAATTTCGGAGGTGCTGATGTAACAGATGCCAAGAAGTGTGCACTGAAGTTCTGCCTATAGTTTGTCGTACACCCCACTGTGCAGAACAAGGCAAAAAGATCTGCCCTCAGGAGAGCAAAAAGACCACCACTGAGGCTCCCCTCCTCTTTTCCTCGGAGGAAGTCAGTGCAGCGATAACCAGAGCAAAACCATCTAAGGCAGTGGGTCCCGATGGCACCTCGATGCTCATGCTTAAAAACATTGGTCCCGCTGCAAAAGCGTTTTAAGCGCAAATCCTGACACTTTCCATCAACACGACAGTGATACCAGAGATATGGGAAACGGCAAGAATTATTCCACTTCCAAAACCGGACAAATGTGCTAGGAGGGGAGATTCCTATCGTCCGATCTCCCTACTTTCACCCCTAGCCAAGGTTTTGGAGTCTCTGCTACTGCCCAAGAGAGCACCAACTTGGATTCCGGAAAGCACACAGCACCACCACTGCCCTCACAAGCGTAGTGAACAACATCGCGAATGGCCTAAACCACCGCAGACCTGCCCATAGGACAATTGTCGTGGCCCTGGATCTATCTAAGGCCTTCGATACTGTCGATCACGCCATTCTTCTAGACGACATCCTTAATTCCACTTTACCTCACACAATCAAGCGTTGCTTATGTAATTATTTAAACGGCAGGCAGGCTCATGTGGAATACATACGTAAGAATAGCTGCCTCGCCTGCTTACCTTGCTTGTTTCTGATAAAAGAATAAAAAAGAAAAGGGCAACCCACTCCGAAATTTGCTCGGCCTTTTTTATTCTTTTATTTATATTATGTCAGAAATGAAGTAGGAAAGCAAGGCAACCAGGCGAGGCAGCTTATGTACGCCGGCCTTAAGATGGGTGGACCTTAGGGTGGGGTCATCTCCCCACTGCTCTTTAATCCATACGTTGCCAATTTTCCTGCACCTCCAGAAGGAGTAAAACTTGTTACTTATGCAGACGACTGCACAATAATGGCAACAGGGGTCAACATCCGCTCGCTGGAGGCAAAAATAAATTGCTACCTCAACACCATCTCGCAGTTTTTGCAGAATAGACATTTACAGCTTTCGCCGCCAAAATCAACGGCAACTCTCTTCACAACATGGACCAAGGAGGTGAGAAGGTCCCTGAACATCAAAGTCGGAGATCTGGAGATACCAACTGTCCGGAGCCCAAGAATTCTTGGTGTTGTCTTCGACAGCCTCCTCACTTTCTCCAAACATGCAGCCGCCATAAAAACGAAAGTTCAGAAGAGGAACAAAGTGCTAAAAGCCATCTCTGGCACGTCCTGGGGTAAGGACAAGGAGGTCCTGCTGACTACATACAAAGCAGTCAGTCGCTCAGTTTTAAACTACGCTGCCCCAGTCTGGACGCCGTTTTTAAGCAATACAAACAAGGTGGAGAGCTCTGCAGACTACACAGAATAACGCCATTCGCGCCGCTACCGGATGTGTCCATATGTCGAGTGTGGACCATCTACATCAGGAGGCAAGGATGTTGTCAGTGAAGCAACATAATGTGTTGCTCTCTCGACAGTTCCTGCTGGCATGTCATCAGCCAACGCATCCCAACCACGATAAAGTGGTTCAGGACTCACCCCCTAGACGCATCCGGAAGGACATCCGGCGATACAGCCCCGACATCCAGGATGTCATTCCATCGGACATCGACCGACTGTCACTGGCAGCATCGATGAAGACCAATTATACCCGCGCAGTCCAGCAAGCAGTAGAAGGGTATGAACATAACCGTGTCCTACAGCAACATCCTCCTGAGAAGTCCCTACCCAGATGCACAAGAACCATCCTGGCACAACTACGATCTGGCTGGTCTACCATCCTCAATACCTACCAAGCCAGAATCATACAAGGTGTTGAGGACCTGTGCCCGCATTGCAGACGGGGACCTCACAATACTAAGCACTTGTTCTCTTGTTCAGCTCGGCCCATAGACCTGCGCCCTATTGTCCTGTGGTGCCGACCAGTACAAGTTGCGGCATTCCTCCAACCTCCTATCCAACCAGACTAAAATAGTTCCACAACCCACTAACCCCACACGTCATCCTTACACAAATACAACCAATCCACATACACAACTCATCCATAACCCCCCGTTTACACATGCAAGTGACAGTTCGAAAAACACCAATACACTCACACATATTCACTGCCACACCAACTAACAACCTCACTGCCGACAAAATTTCCTTGTCAGTAATCAATGTAAGTGCTTTGTCCCAATTTACATTAGGCGAGTTTACTTGCGGCAATTGTCAGTTTGTTGGTGAGAGAGGGTGCTGAGAGGCAAAGGGTAACCATATGCCTCACCTCTCTCTCCTACAAAATGACAATTGCCGCAAGTAAACTCGCCCAATGTAAATTGGGACTTTGAAAGTAACTTCAATTTTTTTCCGAACGTTTACCCCCGTTTACACATGCAAGTAACTTGCAGACAGTTGTGTATACATATTATAGTCGAAACTTCAATTTTTCGAACTGACACTTGCGTGTGTAAACGTTCGGAAAAAATTTGAAGTTACTTTCAAAGCACTTACATTGATTACTGACAAGGAAATTTTGTCGGCAGTGAGGTTGTTAGTTGGTGTGGCAGTGAATATGTGTGAGTGTATTGGAGTTTTTCGAACTGCCACTTGCATGTGTAAACGGGGGGTTACACATACAAGTGTCAGTTCGAAAAAATTGAAGTTTCGACTATAATATGTATACACAACTGTCTGCAAGTTACGGGGAGTAACCCACATATAACACCAATAACACCTTACTCATCAACCACTTCCCACACATAATAGTCACTACCAATATTAACATTCTTATGTTGTTTTAATCCATATCAGCTTCTCATGAATTTTCAGGGGAAACAAGACGAAAGATACATTCCACCTGTTACATCAACAACAACAAGTAGACAAATTGTCTTCAAATACAACCCTGATTTACTAACACATACATACATTTGTCGCTTGCTTCCCAGCTGTCCATCGTTTTTTCACAGACAGTAGGGGCTACAAATTTTTGACATTTTTTGTAAAAATAAGTGAAATAGTAATTGAAATGTGTTGAAAACAAAAGGAAATGAACAATAATAAAATATGTGAACGGAAAACAAAAATAAATCGATGATTTTCATTCATAATTTTACAACTGTTTTTGCAGTTGTCGGGACGCCTACGTAACTCAGGCAAGTTTTGGGTTTTGACAATCAATAGATGAATTCAACTGTCCCGTCATGTATAAACGCAAGGTAAAAGAATAAATGAAAAAAAAAACAACCTAATAGGCCGTTTACATATAACCGGGTTAACCCAGTGGGTTTGGGTTTCAAATGTCAATTCCATTAGGTATACGTCAACTAAATCCTCATAAAGAAGGTTAACCCGGCAAAAAAGCTCTAGTGTGTACGGAGTTTAATTCAAATTCTTCTTGGAAAAATTCATTGCGTTTCAACCTTGACGGTCAAAAAAGTAAGAAAAAACATAATTATTGATTGGTCTCTTTCAGAACTCCAAAAATATACATTTTTTACTATTTTTTCGATACCATAAAGGAACACTTGTTATCGTAGTAAAAATATGTAGAATCTTGCAGGAACAGGCATTATATATAAATAAAAATACAATTGTCATGGTATAAGTAAAGAGGTAGATTTAAATGAAAAAAATCTCTAGAACCCTTGTTTTTCCTGAATTCCAAAAACTTCAAAATTAGTAAACACAAAAGCAACAAGTGATTTTGTTTACAATCCTCAAAAAAGATACGCAGTTGAGGAAGTGAAGGCCTCGTCACATAAGCGGGCGGCATGGCTTGTTAAGTCGGCATCATCGGCTGGCACATTCGTAAATGAACAAAAGGAAAATGATAACATAGTTACCATATGTTACCATTTTCCTTTTGTTCATTTGCCGAATATGCCAGCCGATGACTTAAGCCAGCCAGAAATCCTCTAATGTGACGAGGCCTTAAGTTGTCGATATTTTACAGTACATTTTTATGGTTTTATCAAGGGGTAGTTTACACTATATGTAAATGTCATATGACATGAAATTTACCATCGTTATATATTCGCTAATATTTGCAATATTGGAGATTTCCCTTACGCGATTTACTCTGTGCGTCCACACCAACAAAAAGTAAAAAACTACGTCTCCACATTGCCTCCGTGGGTAGATATGGAATATATTTACAAAGACATAAATACAACAATTGGTTTGTCTTTTTACGTACTGAACTTTACTGAACATTTTTTCTTCAGTAAAGTTTTGACAATTGTATAATTGAAATGTTGCTAAACATTACTGAAGAAACAATGTTCAGTAAAGTTCAGTACGTAAAAAGACAAACCAAATACAAGACGGATTTTGTCTAGTCTTACCCCCTGTTTTTGTAACTTATTTTTGTTCGTTCGTCTATATTCGTAATAATATAGGCATTCATAGGCATCCATCCAGAAGACATACACATCTAATTTTTCGTATTCCCGTTCCATATATCGTTAAGAATTCCTCATTTAAAAATCAGCGCTCTACAATAGCGCTAAAGCGAGTAAATCGGTCTACAAAATTTGACAATTCGTGTGAGAAGAATAAATATTTTTACAAAAACTGGGGGTTAGTTGTTTTTAGGTCTTTGATTTTTATTTCGTGTCAGATGACATTTACATATACAGGTATGTGATGAATTTCGAATCGATTTGCAATGAAAACGATTTGCCCAAAACGAGTGAATTGTTTTTAGATGTGATGGGAACCGCATCGGATTTCAATTCCACGTTGTTTCAATTTCATTAAATTCCCACATACAAAAAACGGACTAGTGATCCCGAATCTCCAGCTGAAAGCGACATAAAAGAATTTTTGTTGTGGCGAAGGCAAATGCCGAAATAAAATTTAATGGAAAATAAAATAATTTGTGTTCTTATTTAAATTGGCCTATATGAGAGCTTAGTGAGGAAACTCTTGTGCTATTACATGATGAGAACTACAAACAACGCATAACAACATAACATAAGCGGGTATCTTCCAATTTGGAGAAAACACAGATGTTAAAAGTAGATTTTTGTTCTGTGCTTTTTTATCAAAATATCAAATATTTTGTTAACAAAATATTCCAAAAATAAGGAAAATAAATGTTCATTTATCTTTTTATTCCCGTTCTTACATTTCAAACTCTTTCTCATAAAAAATCTAACCAAATTTATTACATCGTTTTTCAATCGACCACAAAAATATGACCGTTTTCAAAACGAGAAAAATAAACGATTATCGGATTGCATCACACGTCTTTTTGATCAATTTTCCATAGAACAAAATGGAATATGAAACCGATATCGAAAACAATTCGATGTCGGAAAATGTACATGCATCACACCTACAGTCGGTTTTGACTCGTTTTGAGATCGAAATCGATTTTCATCACATACCTGATAGTGTAAACTACCCCTAAGCAAACACATGCAGTTTTAAATATTTGTAATAATTTCGTTATGTTGAAGTTTTAAAACCACTACGTCGACCTGCTTTAGATTGAGATTTTCCTCACAAAATGACACCAAATTCTTCCACAATTCAAGATAGAGAATACATACCTTTTTTCTCATGGGAACAAATTCCCAATTCGAACTTCATTCAGAATGAGGCGAGAAACCAAAATGGGAAAAAATTCCCATCTCCCACGCATTCAGAATAGGGTTGTATTTGTTTTTTTTTTTTTTTTTTTTTTTTTTTTTTTTTGTTCGGCCTTTGTTAGGTTAATCTTTGGTTAGTTCCATAACTGCATGAATCTATTTTTACCATTTTTTCGACATCATAAAGGAAAAAATTTTATCGTAGTAAAAATTAGTAGCTTCTTGCAGGTTCTGAAATAGGCATATAATTTTAATGGGCCGGATGGCTTTAAATTACATCGATATAAAGTGACCTGTTACAAAATAATGGGCTAGAGTGTGGTAAGCTATGTGGCGTCCGTGTGGTATGTTAATGTTAGTGCTACGCTGTGGAAGAATATTCAAACCTGTCATAATATCGTCTTGAGGAATGTAACATGAGGAGACGAACATTTTACCGGTATATCAGCACAGGAGATTTCTTCATAATCTAAAGAGAACGAGGGAAGTCCAAAGTTACAGGCGAGAACCCCTATATCAACGTGCCTATCAAGCATGAATGAAAAGTATTCACTGATGCAGTTGCGCAGGCAGTACAAAGATACAGTGTGAATGTGGTACTCGGGAGAAGAACGCTAGCATGCAAGGCAAACAAACGAAAGGTTTTAGCCTCAATTCATATTGGGCCCGAATTGATGACACGATACCCAATACATGCCCTGCATGTCCACTGCCACTCGCTACATTTAAATTCCCATAAAAGCTTTTCAATATTTTGTTATTTTTAATACTTTATTTTAATATTATGGTCTAGTTTAGTGACTAGAGTAGTATAGGTTAAGTTATATTCTGTAATATAGAGTGCCTTTAAGGCTTGGATATAATAATATGAGAGATTGAATTATAAACTTTAAAATAAACATAAAATTCATTTGTTGCTTTTAAACTAAGAATCAAACATTAACGACTATTACGTTGAGTGGCCGAAATTATCGTAATAGTATCGGGAATATTGCCATGAACTCTTTCCAATAATTTAGTTAGCCAGTCATCAGCATGGGATGTACGGAATTATTGATATGTACATCTAAAATAAAGATTTTATTTATTACGGGTATTTAAAAGTTATGCTGCTTTTCAACTTACCAGTATGATAAACAGATATGGTGGCGCTTTCTTTTTCACATGTTTTGCTAGCAGTGAAATTGAAAACATTCAAATTATTTAAAGTTGTTGGTGTTGTTGCTATGGCATTAGCAGAGGTTGTAGTGATAGCCTGGGATGAATTATTTTTCAATTTTAAAAATGGTTTCGAAACACTATTTTTAGATTATTCTCGTTATCTTCTTCTTTGGCTCTCCATTATTTTCAGTTGATTTGGAGGAATGTGTTGTAGTGTTTGAAACATTCATGGATTTTAATGTATCATTGCCCCGATGAGAAGTATTTCCCTGTTCACATAGATTAGCAGGAGATCGACGTGTAACCTCGACACTACCCTCAATTTCACCCGAAAGAGTTGCATGTATAACTTTGTTTACAATTTCAAATAATTTCTCATGGGCCTTTTTAAATGCATTAGCATTTGCGGCATTTGAGGCTTCATCTAACGTTTTCAAAATTAAATCATGATCAATACATTTTTCAATTTTAGTATTGATAGTGACACTATAAGTTCTGTTATTTGATGTGCTGCTGCCTCCAGTGACTGCTGTCGCCATTTCCTTTTGTTCGCAATCAATTGGTTCTATGACACCATCAGATTCCTTGGTTGCCAAAGTTTCATGTATAACTTTGTCTTCAATTATTCCTTCCTTCACAGAAATTCCATCGACATTTTGTCCTCCCGTATATGTAGTAGATCCAATGGTTATCTTGCAATTGGGGTCTTGAATAATATTTTCTGTTGGAATTTTAGTAGTACCTGCCGCGGCGGTTTCTACTTTCCCAAAGTCCTTAACTAAATTATTCATCATGTCATATAAATGAGTTAAGAAACTTTGATGAACATGACTACATTTTTCGTAACGATCACTATCTTTGGCCTTTTCACCATCTACATTGGGTTTGAGTATCATCAGGTGATCATAGTTGGGACATTGAGTACACTTGTAACGAAACCCAACAATAGGTTTCATAACGCATGAGTCGCATTTTAAATTTGAAGGGACGATATTGGCATCATGAGAAATATTAGTTTTTGTTACCTGACCCGCAACAGCCGTATAATTAACTGTTTTGGATGTAGTATTATTAATTGTTGTGGCGAGATTGTCTTTTTCAATTGTTGATGGACTCGCAGGGACAATGTATATATGAGGCACTGATGCCGCGTCCTTACATCCTTCATAATCGCTATGATCGACAATATCAATTTCCTCACCGTGGCTATCTAAAGAAGAAAATATCGTGTGGTAAATAATTGTTTTTTTTTTTAATTGTAGAAAGACTAATTTGGTAAAGATGCGCAAAAAGGAAATGATTTTATGAAGTGCTATTAAATCTTGCAGGTTCTGAAACACAAATTATGTCCAAAAACACTGAGTTTTTCTTGTTCAATGAGAATGTATCATATGTATTTCTACTAAGTTTTGGTTATTTTTGGTTTAACCTCAGTTCCCTTTATATCAAGGCAACTATACAAGCTAGTGTTTTCAAGCCAGCTGGTTGAAAATGGCAAATTATATGAAAATTCTTTATAACGTGACCTGAAATGCCCAAAGCCGTAACCCACAACACCATACGTTTACAGGAGAAACAAAAAAAAGCGTTAAAAAACGAAAACTGTTCGTCACAATATAAATCTTATGAGGGTATTACCAATCATGTACGAATGGTAGTAAGTAATAAAATGGAGACCGCGGAAACGCTTGGTTTTGGGATCCTTTATTACAAAAAATCAGGGCAATCGTGAATAAAAATTCCGTGCCGAATTTGTTCCCTTTCTCCAATTTCACAGCATTTTTTTCCATATTTATGTCCAAAAAAAGAATATTTTTGTCGATTAGGCGAGAATAATCCATAATTAGGTGACTCTAGTAGTTTTCCACGTTTTAAAATATTGATTTAAAAAGAATTTCACTCTTTTAAATTATTGTCCGTGAGAAAAAATTTCGAGGGAAATATTCATGATTGCCCTGCAAATACCCGAAATGACATTCCCTGAATATGTTCACTATTTTTTAAGGCAGAAGCTTGAAATTTTGCCACAGCATGTACTTTAGCTTTAGGCATCAGATTCCATAAAAAACGAATTTTGATTTGTGTGTGGGTTACGGCTTTGGGCCTTTCTGTAGACGATATACGGGTTCTTTTATTTTTCCGGAATATGGAAATTCAAATGAATTGATATTCAATTTTTAATATTCAATTTCGAAGTCATTAGCTTTATTGAAGCATTTGAGGGGGACAAGCTATAAGCGAATATATCTGATACATTTTCTCATTGACGATATTTTAGATATTTATTGGATTTATTATTTTTGTTAATTTTAATGGGTTTTCGCCATTTTTTGTTTTAATATTCTCTTTGTCACCTCTACAAACAAAATAATTTCATAAACGTATTAAAATATCGGTATTATTTTTAAAGGGAACTTTAGAGAAATTTTATCATTAACGATATTTCAGATATTTATTGAAAAATAATGTCATTAACGTATTATAATATCGGTATTATTCTTAAAAAGCACTTTAGAGGAACCCCGACAAGTTCCAAGTATTTTGTTATATAATTGGTCTGTTCCAGAACTGCAAGAATCTACTAATTTTTACTACTTTTTCCGATAACATAAAGGAAAAATTGTTATCGTAGTAAAAATTAGTAGATTCTTGCAGGTTCTGGAACAGAGCAAATATCAATCAAAGTTTGAAATCTAACACCCATTATTATAAGTCTTCTTTTGTTATAATTTGGATTTTTCGAACAGATTTTTAGCGTCTCGGGTTAACTTAAAGTTAGAAGTGAACATTAAATTTCCTTTTCTAATTAACTTTTAATGTGAAAGATTTTAATACCTCCAAATTGGTTTATTTTGAGTTCTCCAACCCATCTAATACTAATAGAAAACATCTAATAATGACCCTAAGTCAGTGTTTTTATTTAAAATAATATTTTCAAGTACATTTGAAAAATGTCTTTATTCACTTGCTATTTTGAACTTACCAATCCAATAATAACGTAGCTTATGACTGTGCAGCTGTTTGAGATCGTTGCGTAGGTAAGACGACATGTTGTATTTGTCAAAATATCTAGTGTCAAAATATCTTGTGAATTTTGTTCCATTTAACAAGTTGTAGGTAATCTTAATAAATTTATGCTGTTCGGTTTCACTATCAGTATTTCGTTGGCGAGGGATTTTTGGTGTCGGTTGTGGTAGAAGTTCCATTTGAGTGATTGAAGACGTCTTTAGACCAACATATACTTGGGAAAATTCAGAGCATGCCATTTCAAGAAGGGCGTGGTAATCATATGAATCGACTATATCGATTTTATCACCATGAGTATCTAAAAATAATGGAATACAGTTAGGTAAAGGCATATTTGGACTTAATAGCATGTTTATATTATCTTAAATTGGAAAATTTTCACTAATTTGCCGGCCTTTAACAAGGGAATTTTCGGAACTTCAGGGCGCCCATATCTAGGGAAGTATACATTTCCCCAGAAAGTAGTGTTACACGTCGTTGGAATCAGGGCGAAAAACACTAAATGAGGTAAATTTTTCATAAAATTCTGCATACTTTCGGTAAAGGAGAGATAAGCCAAGGTAATTTTCGGAGCTTCCACGCATAAAATTTGCGAAGAATGGGATTCCCCCATTAAATTTTATATTCAAATTTATTAATTCGGTTCAGTATCTAGTTTGTACTTTCGGGTCAAAAAAACCGACTCCATCTCCCAAGAAAATAATGCATTACCACATTTTCATTGCCTATCACCATCAGCAAAGCAATTCCAAAGTCAACATTTGATTTGATTATGAACGAAATTATCCTTTCTTTCTGATTTTTGTTTAATATTGAACTTTATACATACTTACCAACCCAATAAAAACGTAGCTCGCCTTTATTCTTTAGCTCATCGGGCAGTTTGGAAAGAACAAAACGTTTAAATGATGCAAAATTAAAATCCATTTTAGAATAACATAGCGTAGCTCCATAAAATGTTGTTCCATTCGACAAGACGAAGTTAATTTTAAAACCTTTGGAAGTCATATTTCTTATACATAGGTATTTTTCTTTTTTTTTTGAACAAAAATACTTTTTAATTTCTTATGAAAATGATTTTTACCGTTTTTACGCGCTACGTAAATCGCTCTCTATCTGAGTCGGCTGAAAATCGGCGGCGTGCCGCTCTTTTTTACTAAGAGACCGCAGTCGATTTTGTCGGCTCAAATTGCCGCCGTCAAATCCCGAAAACACGCGAGCCTAGAGCTGGCAAACTATCGATATTTCCAAAATTAGTCTTATGTCAGACTATGAAAATTTTCATTAACGTGAAAACGAGTTTGTTGGTAAGAGGTGTGAAGGGGGTGAAACTCTGTACACAAGGTTCTGTAATCTGAAATTATTCTTTGTGTTTATATTCGTAACTCTCAAAGCAATGAAAATATCAAAATTTTCATATGATTTCAAATATGTGTGTAGATGTCAATGAATATTTGGAAGAAAATGGCAAAACTCTTTCAATGAAAATTTTCATAGTCTGGCATAAGACTTAAGGCCTGCGTACATAAGCTGCCTTGCCTACTTACCTTGCTTACTTCTGATAAAAGAATAAAAAAGAAAAGGGCAACCCAGTTCGAAATTTCCTCGGCCTTCTTTATTCTTTTATTTTTATTATGTCAAAAATGAAGCAGAAAAGCAAGGCAATCAGGCAGAGCAGCTTATGTACGCAGGCCTTTAGATAAGCCTTATGCCAGATTATGAAAATTTTATTAACGTGAAAATGAGTTTATTGGCATGAAGGGTGATGGGTACTGTACACAATCAGTAATCTGAAATTATCCTTTGTGTTTCAATTCGTAATTCTCTAAGTCCCGGTCCACACTAGAGCGATTTCATTGCAAAATTTTCATGAAATTATGCGTCTCCAGATCGAGTTCCGTAGTAGCGTAATATCATGAAATTGCTGTAGTGAGGGACTCGATCGAGAAACGCCTAGTGTCATGCAATTTTTGCAATCGCTCTAGTGTGAACCGGGACTAACCAAAGTAAAACAATAACAAGTGAGCAAAGGCTATAGTCGGGACGGGGCCGATCATGTGATACCCTACACCACTACCCCTGTGTATAAGCTGTTCACTGGTAAACATTTCTTTTAGGGAATATAATCCGACTACCACCAAACATAATATGCCTCTTTCTCTCTGGGACCTCCATAAACAACTAAAATTTCGTGACCATCCGATCAAAATTGCGACCTGTAGCGTGATTGCAAAAAATGGAAGAATTGGATGCATTACCACCAACTATTGTGGTATCTCCCTTGTTTGACCACCTTCGCCAATCTACCTTACACAAATGTACAGG
Source organism: Musca autumnalis (assembly GCF_047663935.1). Classification (NCBI taxonomy): domain Eukaryota; kingdom Metazoa; phylum Arthropoda; class Insecta; order Diptera; family Muscidae; genus Musca; species Musca autumnalis. The sequence continues at coordinate 31,085,342 of NW_027411755.1, forward strand.
TAATATTTTCTTCTTCCATTGACAGGCTTTGCCGTTGAAATACCCCTATTAGAAACCGATATATTCACGAAGAATAAAACTTTGAATTTCTCTCCACATGAGTTTTTTTCCCTTCCGACCACTAATTATTATCCGACTATCACCAAAATCAATAGGCTTCTTACTCTGTGGGTCCCCATCAACCCCCAAAAATTTCGTGACTATCCAATCAAAATTCCAACCTGTAGCGTGATTACAAAAAATGGAAAAATTGGATATATTACTGACTTTTGCGATATCTCTGTTGTTTGCCCACTTACACCAACATATTTTGCATCAATATAAAGGAGATATTTTCTTCTTCCATTGGCGCGCTTTCTTTTTGGAATACCGCTGGAGATATTCGCATAGAAAAAAAACGTTGACTTCTCTCCACATAAGCTTTTTGCTTATTCCGACTCCAGAATATTATCAGACCATCACCAAACTTAATAGGATTCTTCCTCTGTGGGACCCGCATCAACTCCCAAAAAAATCGTGACGATCCGATCAAAATTGCGACATGTACCGTGATTACAAAAAAATCGGAAAATCGGAGGCATTGCTGACTATAGCGATATCTCTGTTGTTTGACCACCTACGACAGCCAACTTTACATCGTTGTAAAGGTGATATTTTCTACTTTCCTTGCTAGGTTTTGCTTTTGATATACCTCTTAAAGAAACAGAGCTATTGACTTTGAAATAAAACGTTGACCTTTTCCCAAATAGGTGTTTGCCCATTCCGATACCCGAATATTATCCGACCATCATCAAAATCAATAGGCTTCTTGCTCTGTGGGACCCCCAATAACTCCCAAAATTTCGTGACGATCCAATCAAAATTGCGATCTGAAAAAATGAAAAATGGGATGTATTACCGACTATTGCTATATCTCTATTATTTGACCACCCACGCCAACCTACTTTGCATAATTTTAAATATGCGATTTTCTACTTTCTTAGTCAGGCTTTGCTTTTAGAAGGTCCCCAACCAAAGGTGTGATATCCGTCATTATTATTAAAATCGCAAAAATGAAAAGTTGTGCTTGGTTTACATTTACGAAATCCACTCGATTTCAACTGTCAAATCCATAGGCTAAACGTCAAATGAAATCTAGATGAGATTTCATTTGACGTTTGAGCTATGGATTTGACAGTTGAAATCGAGTGGATTTCGTAAATGTAAACTTAGCATTGGGTTATATTAGCGACTAATGCGATATCTTCGTTGTTTGACCACCTGCGACAACCTCGATGTAAAGGTCATATTTTCTACTTTCATCGCCAGGTTTTGCTTTTTGTATACCCCTTATAGACTCTGAGATATTTGCTTTGGAATAAAATGTTGACTTTTTCTCCAAATAAATTTTTTGCTCATTCCGACCCCTAAATATTATCCGACCATGACCAAAATCAATAGGCTTTTTCTCCTGTGAAACCCCCACTAACCCTCGAAATTTCGTGACGATCCGATCAAAATTGCGACCTGTAGCGTGATTTCCAAAAAAAAATGGAAAAATGAGGTAATACATGACTATTGCGATATCTCCGTTAGTAGGTCTCCTACGCTGACCTAGTTTGCATCATTGTAAAGATGGGACATTCTACTTTCATACTCAGGCTTTGCTTTTGGAAAGTCCCCAACCAAAGCTGTGATATTCGTCATTATAATTAAATCGCAAAAATGAAAATTTGGGTTTTATTTGCTACTATTGTGATATCTTCGTTGTTTGATCACTTACGAGCACCTACTTCACATCATTAGAAAGGTGATATTTTCTACTTTCATAGTCAGGTTTTGCTTTTGGTATACCCCATATAGAAGCTAAGATATTCGCTTTGGAAAAAAAGGTTGTCTTTTTATCCACCTAAGTTTTTTTCCCTTTCCGACCCCTAATTATTATCCGACCATCACCAACATCAATAGGCTTCTTCCCCTCCGGGACCCTCATCAACACCCAAAATTTGGCGACGATCCGATCAAAATTGCGACCTGTAGCGTGATTACAAGATTTAGAATGGACAGACGGACGGACGGACGGGCGGACACACATAGCCAGATCGACTCAGCTCGTCGAGATATTCATTTGGTATATAAGTATGGGTCTACGACCATTATTTCGATGCGTTACAAACTTTTTGGGCAAAATCAACTTATAATACCCTCCCCACATAGTGCTGTAGGGTATAAAAATATTTAATTTTTTTTTGACAAATACAGTAACCTAGACCATAGGGCCATGAGCGGTTCCAAAAACAGCTATACAAAAAAAAATCATATAATTTCATATAAGTGTGTGGACGTCAATGAAATTTTAAAAGAAAATGACAAAGAGTTTTCAATGTACATTTTCATAGTCTGGCACAAGACTATTTTCGATATTTTATTTCAAAAAATCGATGGATATCGATATTATCGTAAAGCTGAGTACACATTGCCAGTTTTGAATGACAGCTTTGTTGGTGCTTGCTAGTGTGGCCGTTCATTTTTGTCTTTCATCATTGCTATGTCTTGTGCCAGACTACGAAAATTTTCATGAAAATATTTTGAGCTAATTGGTAAGAAGAGAGAAAGGGAGCTCCTTCACCTCCGCTCTCTCCTAAAAGCTAAAATATTTTCATGTATTATTTTCAGTGTCTGACACAAGAGTATGTTCCAGAACCTGCAAGAAGCTACTATTTTTTACTACGATAACACTTTTTCCTTTATGTTATCGGAAAAAATAGTAAAAATTAGTAGATTCTTGCAGTTCTGGAACAGACCACATGCAACCACAAAATGTTTTGTGGTTGCTGGACGTTTGGATAGTTATCGATAACTGCAAGATATCGACATTCAAAACTGACAATGTGTACTGCTCTTTAATTTGTCATCACCATTATTTGGAAATAAAAACAGCTAACATGTACATATGTACATGCTTTTGTTGACATTTTGCTCAAGTACTCCACAGAAATATAAAGCAGACAAAAACAATTACTTTTTGGTAATAAAAAGATACAAAAATACAATTTTCTTTTCTGAATAATTTGTATTTGTAACTACGGACTTACATCCGCAAAACCGAAAAGCCGCGTAATTCTATTCATTTAAATAGATTTTCGGTTAGGGGTTTTTAATGCGACAAAACAATCTATCGATTTTGAATTTTGAAAAAAAAAATAATCAAAACTATCGATATTCTGCCAGCTCTTCTATAGACCGTGTTTAGACATTCAAACTTGAAAGAAAAATTTTCTTCTCAATTTCTTTTAAAATTTCCTTGTTGTTTAGACACTGAAATCATGTTTGTGTCAATTTTTTAATTTTTTTTATTCTTCTTCACACTCATTTTCTCATTGCGCCATTCAAAAACAAAGCCAAGGCAAAATTGTAATGAAAAGTAAAAAATGGACGTGTGTGATAAACAATTAATTATTAAAGGAACTCTTGAACTGCATTTTTGATATTTCCACTTATTTCGAATTGTTTTTTCTTAAAAAAAAAATAGTTTTTCCTCCAAATTGTTTTTTTTTTTTTTTAATTGTCTCCTGTTGTATGTTTCTCGACAGAGAAAATAAAATGAAAGAAAATGCAAAAACAAATCTGCAGCCAGCTTCAGGTTGTATACGAAGAAAAACGAAACAAAACAGAATTTGCCAGTACAGAGGTGTGTGTACCCCCTCCTATTCCTCTCTACTCCCTCGCCCATAAACTCAATTTTCTTTCCCATCAACTTTCCCTGTATAAACAGGGACATAGTGGCGATGGCAAAATAATGCAATGTACGTTTTTTATTTGTATGTTCGTCCCAATTTACATTAGGTGAGTTTACTTGCGGCAAGTCTCTGTTTGTAGGAGAGACACGTAAGGGGAATGGAAATGGAAAAAATTGCTCGTACCGGCAATTTTCAGGCAATACCTTTTATATTTTTAGTATTTGACATTATTTTCATTGTTTTTAAAACAAAACTTGTCGGAACAGAATTGCTTTGTATAAATGCAAGAGGCAAGTTTAAAAGGGAACGAGAAAAATTGCCGCACGTAAACTCGCCTAATGTAATGTGTATTTTTTTGAGGTTGTCAGCGCCCATGTTTATTTAGCAAATTTTATAATTTGACTGACGGCTTGGCATCCAACATGAATGATAGTGTGCCCGTCCGTAAAGCGGGGTACACACGATCAGTTTTGACTGTCGATTTTTCGGAATTATCGATAACTGCCCAACCGTCCAGCAACCACAAAATATTTTGTGGTTGCCTGATGACTGACAAAAGTGAACGGCCACACTGGCAAGCAACCGATTATTTGAGCAAAACTGATCGTGTGTACTCCGCTTTAGGTCCTAGGGAACAACCGAAAACCTAAATATGATCCTGCATTCAGGCAGAACTGAATAGTATTCACACTGATGCAGTTTTGCAGGCAGTACAAAGATACAGTGTGAATGACGTACGCGGAAGAAGAACGCCATCTTGTATGGCAAACATGAGAGGTTTTGTCCCAGTTAAGATCCGGTCGATGCAACCGCCACAATTAATATTGATAAGACCGCTTCCCAACATCTGCCCTGCATGTCCACTGTCACACGCTGCATTTGTTTAACCTCCCAGCTAAAATCTTTTCAATATTTTATTATATCCAATATTTTATTTTAAGATTATGGTTTAGTCTAGTTTACTAATTAGAATAGTAAAGGTTAAGATATTTTCTGTAATATAGGCTGCCTTCAAGGCTTGATTAAGAAGGCAAACTGCCTTGGCTTGGATATTAAAAATAATATGAAATAAATTGAATTTTAAATAATGATAAGCTTTAAAATAAAGAAAAAAATTCATTCATTCATTCACTAAGAATTAAAAATTAACTTTGTGTGTCCGAAATGTTTTTGTTGTTTTGTTTAGTATCGTGAAAATTGCCATTAACACTTTCCAGCAATTTAGTTAGCCATTCACCTTCGTTGTTGAAACCCATTAACAGCACGGAATGTACAGAATTGTTGATGCGTTCATCTAAAATAAAGATTTTAAATATTATGGGTATTAAAAAGTTATGGTGCTCTTTAAACTTACCAGGATGAAAAACAGATATGGTGGCGCTTTATTTTTCACATATTTTGCTGGCAGTGAAATTGAAAACATTCAAATTATTTAAAGTTGTGTGTGTTGTTGCTGTGGCATTAGCAGAGACTGATGTGGATTATTTAATTTTCAATTGTTGATGGACTCGCAGGGACAATGTATATATGTGGTATAGATGTCGCTTTCCTACATGCTTTATAATCGCTACTTTCGACAATATCAACTTCATCACCATGGCTATCTAAAGAAGAAAAATATCGTGTTGGAAATAAAGGTTTTTTTAGAAAGAATAAATTGGTTAATATGCGCAGAAAGAAAAATTTTAATGATTTTATGAAGTACCATCATAGCCGTTCCACAACTCTGATATATAATTCAACGTTAGCGAAACTTGCAGGTTCTGGAACACAAATTATATCTAAAGACAATGTGAGTTTTTCTAGTTCAATGGTTGAAAATGACAAATCAAACTCCATTCATTATCAGGGTTATCATGAATAAAAATTCCGCGCGGAATTTTTCCCTTTCCCCAATTTCATAATTTTTTATTTCCATATTTAAGTCCAAAAAGGGAATATTTTTGTCAATTCAGCAAGAATATTGCATAATTAAGTGATTCAAGTAGTTTTCAAATTTTTAAAATACTGATTTTAAAGTAATTTCACTTTTTAAAATTATTTTCCTCGCGGAAAATTCCGAGGGAAATATTCATGATAACCCTGTATATGAAAATTCCTTATAACCTCACCTGAAATGCCCAAAGCCGTAACCCACAACACCATAAGTTTTTAATATTCAATTTCGAAGTCATTATCTTTACTGAGTCTCACTGACGATATTATATATATATATATATATATATATATATATATATATATATATATATATATATATATATATATATATATAGGATTTATTTATGTTAATTTTAATGGGTTTTTGCCAACTTTTTTTAGAATACCCTCTCTTTCTAATTTCATTAACGTATTATAATATCGGTATTATTCTTACAAAGCACTTTAAAGAAACGCAGACAATCAATCAAAGTTTGAAATCTAATCTAAGTCTTCTTTTGTTATAGTTTGGATTTTTCGAACAGATTTTTAGCGTCCTGGGTTAACTTAAAGTTAAAAGCTATCTTTAAATTTCAAGGAATACCTTATTCTCATTAACTTTTAATGTGTTCATTTTAATATCTCCAAATTGATTTATTTTGCGTTCTCAAATCCATCCAATACTAAAAGAAAACATCCAATAATGGCCCTGAGCCAGTGTTTCTAAGGGTATCAAGATTTTTGTCATTTCACAATACGCTCGTCTTTATCTAATTTGTGTGGTATTTTTATTTAAAATAATATGTTCAAGTATATTTGAAAAATGTTTTTAATTCACTTCCTATTTTGAACTTACCAATCCAATAATAACGTAGTTTATGACTGTGTAGCTGATTGAGATCTTGGAATAGGTAATTCTCCATGTTGTATTTGTCAAAATATATAGTGTCAAAAAATCTAGTGTCAAAATATCTGGTGAATGTTGTTCCATTCAACAAGTGGTAGGTAATCTTAATAAAGTTTGGCTGTTCGTAGTCACAATTGGGATTTTGTTTGATGTTGGGTTTACAGCCGCTGGCGGAAACACTTTGGTTTTGGGTCAATCCGGTACGAAAGAACCCGTACGATTGCTGTTGGTGAGGTTTGTTCGGTATCGGTTGAGGTGGAACGTCCATTTGAGTGATTGAAGACTTCTTTAGACCAACATATACTTGGGAAAATTCAGAGCATGCCATTTCAAGAAGGGCGTAGTAATCATATGGATCAACAATATCGATATTATCACCATGAGTATCTAAAAAGAATGAAATACAGTTAGTTGAAGGCATATATGGACTTAATAGCCCGTTTATATGATAGCTATTTTACAACGTTAACGTTTTTGAGGATTTATTTGACGTATAGTACGCAATTTTGTAATTTTTGCTGCGGTAGATATTGTTGCGCTCATTACGGAAAAGCATTTTTCTTGCGCTGATTATGGGATACATTTCGTGACCGGTTATTTGAACCGAAAGTCTGGCTACAAAAACCGAATTAGTGTAGATAACCGGTGTTGAACATGCGAATTTTTAAAGGCCGATATCTCGGAAAGTGTGGACTTTCGCTGGGATGTCCTAACCATTTTGAAAAGTTTTAAACTTTCCAGCTAAACGTAGATTTAAAAAAAGAGAAATCCTGTTCCAAAAACAGGCTTTTGGGCTATAACTTACGGTCTGGTATAAGTCCTTCAAGTAACCCACCTACTGAATATACATTGTTATAAGCTTTCTAACGAAATCAAATTTGCCTGTATCGGGTTAAACAAAAAACCAAGTAGCGCAACAATATCAAAAGATTTGTTGTATATTTGAAGAAATTATAGGTATTTTTTTCATATGATCCAAAAATGATCAAGTCCAGGGGCTCAATTCTGCTTCTATGAAAAAGTGAAATGAAAACTTTTAAAAAGGAAAAAACTCATGGTACTAATACACAGGTAGCCGCATCGGCAATTGTTGGTAACATAAGGTGTCAAAATTTGACATCAATTCAATGCAGTTCATGGTACAATAATACAGGTAGCATTATCGTGTCAGCTGATGGTAACATAATGTGTCAATTGCATTCAATTGATGTCAAATTTTGACATCTTATGTTGCCAACAATTGCCGATGCGGCTACCTGTGTATTTGTACCATGATGCAGTTGACACATTATGTTACCATCAGCTGGCATGATAATGCTACCTGTATTATTGTACCATGAAAAAACTGTTAAATGACAAAAAAAATTACAAAGGAAATATTTTTCATTTCAAATTTTCATAGAACAAGAATCCAGTCCCAGATGTTTTTACCACATGTACTTCTTGAATTCTTGAGTACAACGGCTGAAAACCGTTTCTTCTTTTAAATTTCGAGGCCATACTTCCCGACATTGAACGGATAATGATAATATGGATACCATTGGGAAGCTTACGGAATACACTATCATATATAAAGAGCCGGCCTACCGCCGGGATTAAAAACTTTATACTATGTGTTACGCGCCGGCTATCCGCTGAATAAAATATAAGCATAAAATCGAATAAAAATGTATGAAAAATATACGAGGTCGGTTTGGGCATGGTAAGATAACAAATTTGCCTGGCTAGCTCATCCAGGAGGTAAGTTCTCAACCCGTTATTCTTCAGCGCGCGAACATATTTAAATAAACATTCCATGCCACGGAAACCAAACGTTTATTAAAAGTAGAGTTGATTTTAAATTATATTGCACAAGGTCAATTGTGAGTCATTGTTGTATCTTACCTGTGACCATTTGTGGTATGACGAGGTCTAATGTCATACCGAGGTACACTTGTCCCACCCTGTCGCCTATGACATTGTATGTACCTTTAATTTACAATGTCCCTTAATGTGACCTTCAAATCCTAAAAGCCTTGGTTACCCAACATTCCTTTAAATGCGAAGTCAGTTTAGCATTTCATATTCATAACAAAATTCATTTTATTGAACATAATTCATAATAAGATTAGGAAAAATAATTAAATTTAAAATTTGAAAATTAAATGCATATTTGCAATAATTATTAAATTAATTAAACATAAAATAAAAATTAAAAAAAAAAGATGAAAATAGAAAAAGGCTAAATGTCAAAAATATTGTTTAAAACAATAACCCCATTTTGTGCAATCGCACTAACCAAAAATTCTAATTAGAAAGCCTGATGATTGAGCTCAATAATCTAGCACTCGAAAAAAATACCCATAAAAATATTATATTTGGGTCAGGTCTAAAAATGTTTGCTGGGTTGTGTTCTAATATTTGACACTCATCTTCTTTTACAAAAACTCTAAACTATTCTTAATTCCTAACGGGATGTTGTTTACAAAAAAGAAATCTAAAAAAAATATGTATGTCTAATTATGTATGTACATGAAGGTCAACTAAGTACCGTTATGTACAGAAAGCGCAAGAAATTCAGAGAAAGCAAAAATTCAATAAGTCAAAAAAAAATTATGTATACATACATATGTATTACATATTTAACAATATGTAAATATGTCGTTTATGAACCGTTATTTGCAGCAGGTTAATTTTTATGGAAATGGCAAAATTTTAAGTGGAACGAAACTATTTTGTAAAAGTTTTATGATGTCTAAAATTTCCACATTATAATATTCTAAATTTCCACAAATCACTACATTTTAATTTCATTAATACATCACCGCATAAATTGTTTGTATGGTTATGTTGAGGAGTATGATTTAATGCTGGGAAGGATTTGGATTCTTTGCACTTGAATATGGAACTCGCCATCAACATTCCAAAATTAGCTGCAAGGTCATTTTGGCACTCGGATGATTGTGTGCATTATAACATCCAGGGTACACTTTCCTCAAATTCATTAATAATTCCACAAATCCAATAAATGTTTTTGTAGGCACTGTCCACACATGAATGTTTTTGGATGTCGCTACACATTTTGAAAAAAAAAATAAAGAAAAACATTTTGTTCACATTCAGGAAACACCGGTTTTATGTGGAGATGTCTTACCATGCATAGAAATGCAAATGCAAAAACAATCGAGTTAAAACTTTGCTTTGTTAGCCGAGGTCCTGTTGTAATGTATCACTGATCACTAAAGTCTGCAATTACCTTTATGGAAGGTTATGTCGTGGACTTCAAAAATTATTTGTCCTTGTGGTGATATATTTTAATATCAATTATTTATTTTTTTTTCTTTTCTTTTGCGTCCGCTCTGTTTGCTAGTTTTTATTAAATGATCACTGTGATGTGCAGATCCAATTTGACATTCACATACACATATGTGTTAGTGAATGCAAAAATGTCTGTGATGTCAATAACATTGTTGCCACTAGGTACGTCTTAATGTTTGACGTAGCGTATGACGTCAAACATGTTAAGGTCAACACACATTTGGTGCGCCACAATAAAATAAGGCGATCCGTTTCAAAACTGCTTCGTCTCTAGATCTATGATCGTAGAACGAACAGGCAGGATAGCCGAAAAAACGTGTGGCTCGACCCACGAAGCCGGGCTCTACTAAAGTCAGAAATATGGCTATGCTATGCTCGAAGATCCGAAGCATGGTATTTACCTATGTAATTTCCCTTAAGGTCTTCAATGTCATATAGGGCATTACCTATTTTCTTCCGAATTCGGCATTTGACATATTTTGGATTAAATTTCGCATTAATAGCATTTTTAAAATCACTTTGTGAGTGATTTACCCTAAAGACTTCCTGTCCTTCAACAAAATTAATCGGTCTGACTCTAGTATTATAGGTCTTGGCAGCTTTCTCATGAGCTAGGTCAAGATTCTTTCGGATTTTATCACGTATATTTTGTAGTCGGTCTGCATTTTGAACTCTGGTATCATCGTTTATCATATTTAATTGATTTAAAATTGAATATGTCGAACCATGCAAAATCATATTTTGACCAAATGCTGCAAAATATGGTGAAGTCTGAATGGCAGAATGATAATCACTGCGTAGTACCGATAAAATTTTATAAATGTCTCTATCCCAATTTGTATGGTCAGACTCATCTTTAAGGAAAAGTCTAATCTTCGAAATAATCTCTCTATTTGCTCTTTCGGAGGCATTCGCCTGCGGAGAGTAAAAACCTGTTGTTATGTGGGTGATTCCAAAAAGTGAAAAGAAGTCTTGCATCTCTTTGGAGACAAACTGTCTACCATTGTCACTGTGGACATATTGTGGAACACCGAAAGTGCAAAAGAGCTCATTCTGGAAGAAGTCAATGACGTTTATAGAAGTGGCCGATCTCATAGGCTTCAGAAAAATAAATTTAGTAAGATGATCAACCACAATGAACAACTGACAATTTTTCGACTTACTACATGGGTAAGGACCCAAGAAATCACAGTATAACCTCTGAAAAGGTCTAAAAGTAATAAATTGTTCACCCATTGGTGGTCTAGAGATCCGATTATTCGGCTTAATCATCTTACAATCATCACATTTCCTGATAAAGTCTTTAACATCACGTGCCATCCGTGGCCAAAAGAATTTTTGTCTCAGTCTATAGAGTGTTTTGTGGTAACCTCCATGGCAACCTTCTTCATGAGCTTTATTAATAATGTCATGAGTCAAGGTCTGGGGTAGCCATATCCTCCAAAGACTCTCTTCGGTTTCTTCTCCATCACGAAATTTAACTCTTTTGTGGATCACATTATTAGAAACACGAAGGTCAGGTAATGATTCTTTATTTTCCAGAATGTTATTTTTCAGTTTCGAATAATCAGGGCTGTCAAATTCGGGTGACGTAAGGTCTATGTCAGGTGGAGCTAAATTAAGGTCGAGTTCATCGACATCAAATCTTGATAGAGTGTCTGGAACTACGTTTAACGTACCTTTCCTATGCTCCATCTTAAAGTCAAAACCTTGGAGCTTGAGGCTCCATCTAGCAAGTCTACCAGAGAGGTCCTTTTGACTCATGAGCCATTTGAGGCTTGAGTGGTCGGTCACAATTTTGAAAGGAAGTCCTTCAATATAAGGTCTGAAACGCTGTACACAAGTGATGGCTGCAAGGCATTCAAGCTCTGTCACTGTATAATTGCGTTGAGCCTTATTCAGTTTTTGTGACACGAAAGCAATTGGGTGTTCTTTTCCATCATCGTCGACTTGATAGAGAACACCGCCTACCCCTACTCGTGACGCATCACACTGAACTACAAATTCTCTATTAAAGTCTGGCTGAGCCAATACGGGCGCGCTTGATAAGGCCGCTTTTAATTTAGAGAAGGAGTCAATGGCTTCTGGTGTGAGTTTAAAAGGTTTATTTGACTTTTGAAGGCAATCAGTTAGAGGTCCAGAAAGGTCAGAAAAATTATCGATGAATGCACGATACCAATTAGCCATGCCAACAAAACGTCTAACTTGGCGTGGGGTCTTTGGGAGAGGGAAGTTAACAATAGCCTCGACTTTGTCGGGGTCAACTTTCAAAATTCCACCTCCTATCCTATAACCAAGATATTTTATCTCTCGTTGACAAAAGTTGCTCTTTTTCACATTAATTGTAAGGCCAGCTGATTTTAGGCACTGAGCTACTTCGGCTAATAAGGTCATATGGCTTTCAAAGTCAGGACTACACACGAGGAGGTCGTCTAAATAAATAAAGACTCGGTCTCTTATCCTTGAAGGTATAGTTTTGTCCATAAGACGGCTCATAGTCTGAGGTCCATTGCAAACACCGAAAGGCATTACTTTATATTGATAAAGAGGTCGCCCTGGTACTGCAAAGGCTGTCTTTTCTTTAGAGGTCTCAGACAATTTTATTTGAAAATAAGCGTCTTTAAGGTCTATCCCAGTTATATAATGAGTGTCTTGAAGACGACTCAATAAGCCGTTGATATGAGGAAGTGGGTAGGAATCCTTTTTAGTTAAGGAATTCAACTTCCTACAATCAAGACAAAGTCTTATTTTCCCAGGCTTCCTAACTGTAACTATGGGACTACACCAAGGAGAGTTTGATTCCTCTATTACACCGAGGTCTAAAAGTCGATCTAACTCCTCGTAAACTTCTGCTTGTCTAGGGGGCGAAAGGGGGTAATGCTTGGATTTGACAGGAGTTGCATCTCCAGTGTCAATATGATGCTCAATAAGTTTTGTGCAACCAAGCCCTAACTTTTCGAAAGATGGGAAGTCTAAAATTCTGGTGTCGAGTTCAAGTTTTTGTTCTGGGGTGAGGTCGTGAAATAAAGCGTCTTTATTTTCTTTTATCTCCAAACTTGAAATGTCGGGTATAATCTTGGGAGCAAGAGCATATGCTCTCCAAAAATCCACTCCAAGATATCCCTCTTGAGATAAGGTCGGAACTATATAAAAGACGATATTTTTCTTCACACCTTTAAATATCACTGGAAGTGAACAAAAACCAAGAACTTCATTCTTCGTACCATTTGCTGTTGAAATTTTAGATCTAAATCTTTCCAATTTAATATTGTTTTTCTTTATAAAGTCTAAGCTACCCTTTCCTAAAACAGATACATTTGCCCCAGAGTCTAGCAAACATAGAAGGTCATAATCAAATATTGTAATCCTGGCATATGGTCTACCATCATTAGAAGTCGATAAGAATGATGATTCGATAGCTTTTCTAAATATTTTTCTCTTCTTGTACCTCTCTCTACATTTTAAAATCTGCCACGAAGGCTGTATAATTTCAAGTTTAGTTTCATATTTCGACTGTGAATGTTGTTCAGAAGACAAATGTTCCTGTGGAATATTTTCTTCTGACTTAAAATCTGACTCGGGATTTATTTCGGAGAACGAGAGTCCCCGGTTAACTTCTCGCTCCGACGGAAGTTTAAATTATGTGCATTCGTACACTTCGGTGTGGTTACTCCCCTATTTCCACATTTGAAACAAAAAATATGTCTTGATTCATCGGGACAGTAAATATAACTATGCCCCATTTGAAGGCAATTCCAACATTTAATGCCAGAATAATCTCGCTTATTTTGAGGTCTGGTTACCCTCAATGCCTCTATTTGTGGATCGGGTTCTTCATCAGAATCGTCGGAAATATTTTCAACCGAAATCTCATTTACATGTCCAGGTCGTGTAATTTGGGATCTATTTTCTTGAAGTACCTTTTCGGCCTTCCTAGCAATGTCCCTAAGCTCACTTAAATCCTTTGGGTTAGCTATGAAAAGCATAATCTTAAGGTCAGTATTCAAATTTTTCTTAATAATGTCTATTACTGAAGTATCAGGTAATGGTTGACCAAGCCGTTGGTTCATTTGGACTATTACTGAATGAAAGTCATCATAACATTCTTTAGAATGTTGCTTACGAGTAGACATCCTTATAATTACCTCATGATCACTTTCAAGATTTCCAAATTCGCGGGTCATGGCAGCTTTGAGCTGAGGGTAGGTTAAACCTGGATTCTGTTTTGTGTACATCCAGTACCACTCATCAGCTTTTCCACTCAGGAAAACTTGAAAATTTGCCATTAAATGATCATATGGGCACTGAGACCTTTCGGTAAGGGTATCTATTTTAAATAAGAAGTCCGAAACACTACCTGTACCATTGTATGTGATATTCCAATCTTTAAGATTTTTCGAAAATCCAGAAGAAAAGTTTGAAGGTATGCTCGTATTTGGAGAAGGTAAGTCCCCATCAATTCTGTTCTCAGAAGTCGCTCTAGAACCCGTAGGTTGGCTTAATGTCTGTCGAATCGAGCTAATTTCTCTCCTAAATTCTTCCTGAGTTTCCCTCATAACTTCTCGGAAATATAAAAGGAGTGACTGTGAGTCAAGGTCCTGATTATCAGGTCGTTTTGTCAATGGTGGAGGAGGTCTACCAGATCCCTCGTTATTTTCTTCTGACGCCATATTTGTTGGATTAATTAAGTCTTCAGACGAATCAGTATCTTCTGACTCAATAGATAAAAATAATGATTTACCTCGACCTCTAGTGGAAGTAGCAGAAGTATTTAAAATATTTTTAGAATTAGCTTTTGTACTGAAAAGTCCTGCACTACTAGTTCTATTGTAAATCCTAGTAGTTGGAGAACCTCTACCTCTGGTACTGGAAAATGGTGTATTTAGTGAACGATTACTTGATGTACTTGAAGTCGATCGTGTAACACGTTTGCTCATATTTCAAAAAAATATGTCAGAAAATAACTTTAAATGTATTAAAGTTTTCAAATAAATCGAAAATATTTCATAAAATTTCAAGGAATGTTGAGTAACTATACTAATAAGTCTTCAGGTCACACTCAAAAGAATTGCAAAGATACCGAAGTATACTGTCTATTCTATATGTCTTTGGCTCATCACTATCTCCCAAATGAAGAAATTAATTGATGACTCAAAGAGAAATTAATTTATATTCAGAAATCTGCTGTTCTATTTTTATTACTCTAATGCTTTAGCCTTATGTCCTAACATTGACCAGCGTCTATTGTCCAATATCTTATAAAAGACCAGACAAAAGTCTGAAGGAAAAGTCAAGACAAAATCGATTTACCTAGAAATGAATCCTTTATGCAACATAAACTGAACTACTCTTAGTCGTCAGTCTGGACTCTAAATTCCTCATCAAAAGATAAAAAGATCTAGGCATTTAAATATAGAAATCTGAATACGGATCTATTTATTTCAATTTATGTCATTTTATAGTCAATTTTACCAAGGGTATACAGATCCCAGTAAAAAGGTCTTATAAAAATGATAAAAATATCCATAAATAGGAAAAGAACAAATATGTCACTAAAATGTTCCAAAAGAAATCACCTGTATATGATTCAATTAAAACAATCGTTAATAAGATCCAATCAATGACTCAGAATTTTTTTTTATTTGTTCAAAGAACTGATTTTTCGAAAAAAAAGTGCAAAAATAATTTAAAATCAAAAGGTCAAAATACACAAAATGTATTTCGTTGGGCGCCATATATGTTACGCGCCGGCTATCCGCTGAATAAAATATAAGCATAAAATCGAATAAAAATGTATGAAAAATATACGAGGTCGGTTTGGGCATGGTAAGATAACAAATTTGCCTGGCTAGCTCATCCAGGAGGTAAGTTCTCAACCCGTTATTCTTCAGCGCGCGAACATATTTAAATAAACATTCCATGCCACGGAAACCAAACGTTTATTAAAAGTAGAGTTGATTTTAAATTATATTGCACAAGGTCAATTGTGAGTCATTGTTGTATCTTACCTGTGACCATTTGTGGTATGACGAGGTCTAATGTCATACCGAGGTACACTTGTCCCACCCTGTCGCCTATGACATTGTATGTACCTTTAATTTACAATGTCCCTTAATGTGACCTTCAAATCCTAAAAGCCTTGGTTACCCAACATTCCTTTAAATGCGAAGTCAGTTTAGCATTTCATATTCATAACAAAATTCATTTTATTGAACATAATTCATAATAAGATTAGGAAAAATAATTAAATTTAAAATTTGAAAATTAAATGCATATTTGCAATAATTATTAAATTAATTAAACATAAAATAAAAATTAAAAAAAAAAGATGAAAATAGAAAAAGGCTAAATGTCAAAAATATTGTTTAAAACAATAACCCCATTTTGTGCAATCGCACTAACCAAAAAGTCTAATTAGAAAGCCTGATGATTGAGCTCAATAATCTAGCACTCGAAAAAAATACCCATAAAAATATTATATTTGGGTCAGGTCTAAAAATGTTTGCTGGGTTGTGTTCTAATATTTGACACTCATCTTCTTTTACAAAAACTCTAAACTATTCTTAATTCCTAACGGGATGTTGTTTACAAAAAAGAAATCTAAAAAAAAATATGTATGTCTAATTATGTATGTACATGAAGGTCAACTAAGTACCGTTATGTACAGAAAGCGCAAGAAATTCAGAGAAAGCAAAAATTCAATAAGTCAAAAAAAAATTATGTATACATACATATGTATTACATATTTAACAATATGTAAATATGTCGTTTATGAACCGTTATTTGCAGCAGGTTAATTTTTATGGAAATGGCAAAATTTTAAGTGGAACGAAACTATTTTGTAAAAGTTTTATGATGTCTAAAATTTCCACATTATAATATTCTAAATTTCCACAAATCACTACATTTTAATTTCATTAATACATCACCGCATAAATTGTTTGTATGGTTATGTTGAGGAGTATGATTTAATGCTGGGAAGGATTTGGATTCTTTGCACTTGAATATGGAACTCGCCATCAACATTCCAAAATTAGCTGCAAGGTCATTTTGGCACTCGGATGATTGTGTGCATTATAACATCCAGGGTACACTTTCCTCAAATTCATTAATAATTCCACAAATCCAATAAATGTTTTTGTAGGCACTGTCCACACATGAATGTTTTTGGATGTCGCTACACATTTTGAAAAAAAAATAAAGAAAAACATTTTGTTCACATTCAGGAAACACCGGTTTTATGTGGAGATGTCTTACCATGCATAGAAATGCAAATGCAAAAACAATCGAGTTAAAACTTTGCTTTGTTAGCCGAGGTCCTGTTGTAATGTATCACTGATCACTAAAGTCTGCAATTACCTTTATGGAAGGTTATGTCGTGGACTTCAAAAATTATTTGTCCTTGTGGTGATATATTTTAATATCAATTATTTATTTTTTTTTTCTTTTCTTTTGCGTCCGCTCTGTTTGCTAGTTTTTATTAAATGATCACTGTGATGTGCAGATCCAATTTGACATTCACATACACATATGTGTTAGTGAATGCAAAAATGTCTGTGATGTCAATAACATTGTTGCCACTAGGTACGTCTTAATGTTTGACGTAGCGTATGACGTCAAACATGTTAAGGTCAACACACATTTGGTGCGCCACAATAAAATAAGGCGATCCGTTTCATATGGACAGACAAAAAAAAAAGAAAAAAATTCTAAATTGTATTTTTTTAAGTAGCCGGGCCTTAAAACCTCAGGGTTCAGTGCTGGGTCCCTTGTTATTCATAATGTATATTAATGATTTGTTTAGTCGTGTTAACTGTACAAACTGTTTGTCTTTTGCATTTGCAGATGACATTCAATTATTGTTTTTAGGTGATTTCGTCTTTATGGATGTTCTTCAGAGCACCATTAATTTTACAGTTAGTTTGTTGGTGGAGTGGATGACTTCGAATGGCTTGAAGATAAATACTGAGAAAACTCAGTGCATGTTTTTTGGCAACATAGCCGATGACGCAATTTCAGTTTCCATCTATAATAAAGCTATAGATGTTGTAAGCAAGTTAAATTGCTTGGGAATTATGTTGGACAATAAATTAACATTTGAGGCTCATGTAAGTTTAGTTTCGTCTAAAGTTAACTTTGCTCTGCGAAAGTTGTACTCGTTGGACATCGTCTTGCCTCGAAATATAAAAACTCGTGTGGTTCATGCACTTATAATGCCTATTTTTCTGTATGGCCTCGAAGTGTATAGTGGTAGTTGTGGTTATGTGTTGCGTAAATTGCGGTTGCTGTTCAATAGAGTTATACGTTATGTTTACTCTTTAGGTTGGCGTCAGCATGTTTCGTCCTTTGTAGGAGAATTTCTTGGTTGTAGTTTTAAAAATTTTGTAAATGTTAGGAATCTTTGTTTCTTTTATAAAATGTTTAAATTGCAAGTGCCTAAGACTGTTGTGAATTTATTCTCTGTTGGTAGATCGGTCAGAAACTTACAATTTGTGATTCCAAGGATGACACCGATTTTGGAAAAGACTTTTTTTGTAAGAATTGCGCGTGTGTTTAATGTCCTACCGCCTGAGCTTAAAACGTTTAGTTTTTCTTCCTGTACTTTTAAGAGGAAGTTTGTTGCTTATGTTCGAGCTAATGAAATTCAAATTTAACTGTGTTTTTATTTTTTTTTTTCTTTACGTTGCAAAACTGGGATTTTAAAGTTAACATTTTTATTGCGTTGTAATGTTAGGGAAATCGTATAAGTCTGAATTGTTTCAATTTTCATTAATGTATATTGTGAGTAGTTTAAGTGAAATACTGGGATTATATCCCCTTTTTATTTTTGCTAATATTTCATAATTTTCAATGCAATTTACTCTTATTATATTTATAAATTTTATTATTTATTTTACTATTAAGTTTCATTATTTTCAATTCAATTTATTAGTAGCATATTTCTAAATTTTATTTTTTATTATATTATTAAGTTTTTTGATCTCAGAGTAGTATAATTTCTGTTGTTTTGTGTAACTAGATGGCAAAATGTGCTTTGTTACTATAACGTTAAATAAATAAAAAAAAAAAAAAAATAAAACAATGGAATTTTCGGAGTCCTTAGTCACATTAGGGAGTTTTTGTTGAAACAATATCGTGAAATCAAGGGTTCCTAGGTCGAGTTTCATACTAGAGTAACATCATGAAGTTACTGTAGTGAAGAACTCGATCTATAAGTCCCGGGCCATACTAGAGTAATTTCAATGAAATTTTGACATGAAACTTTGCATTTTTTTGGAAAAAATCATAATTTCAAGAAACTAGTGTACACGGTTTCATGTGTTCTGCAATTTTGCTTTGTTGCATTATTCGTATGAAACCAACAGACCGTTTTATTATACATTTTCTTTTACTTTCATGTCAAAATTTCAGTGAAATTACTCTTAGTGTGGCCCGGGACTAAATAAGTAAAAGTTTCACGAAAACCACTCTAGCGTGACCTTCGACTAACCGACATCGTCCCCAAGAAAATAATGCATTACCACATTTTCATTGCCTATCACCATCAGCAAAGCAATTCAAAGTGAACATTTGATATGATTATGCACGAAATTATCTTAGCCCTTTCTTTCTAATTTTTCTTTAATATTAAACATCATACTTACCAACCCAATAATAACGTAGTTCGCCTTTATTCTTCAGCTCATTGGGCAGTTTGAACAGGACACGACGTTTAAATGATAGAAAATCAAAATCCATTTTAGAATAACATAAAATATATACATGAAATGTTGTTCCATTCGACAAATCGAAGGTAATCTTAAAACCTTTGAAAGTCATATTTCGAATAGGTTTTTTTTTGTGAACAAAAAATATTTTTTAATTTCTTATGAAAATTAATTTTACCGTTTCTACGCGGTACGCGAATTACTTTTTATCAGAGTCGGCTGAAAATCGACGGCGCGCTGCTCTTTTTTTACGAGTCGAGCCGCCGAATTTGTCGACTTAAATCGCCGCCGTCAAATACCAAAAACACGGCGCGAACCGATAATTTTCTGTAACAGCTATACCTAATTCTCAGCGCGACGTACAAAAAATTGTCACCAACCTACCACAACAACGCTCTCTGAGCGTCCGTATTACCCATATACGTTGAGTCCAAAATCACATTTAAAACACAAAATCCGCGACCGAAACTTACTTAAATATTTTCATTTGTAAAACAAATAATTTTCCTTTGCAATGAATTGTATTTCATGTTTTGTTGGGCTTTTGTTTTTAAAATACAAAACACACACACACACATGCAAAAAATAACGTTCTGTCAAAGTTAAATTTTTTCAACTTACAAAAAGTATACGCTCGACGTATTTCGGTAGTTCTCATAAGAATACATGTGTTCTACTTTTTTCACCACACACGCCCTGGGTATACGGACGTATGTAGGTATGGGCCCAAAATCCCAATTTATGCCCAAAACACAGCATTCTTTGAAATTTTTAATCAAACTCGAGTCTTCTTTGATCCGACTGGAAGCTGGAATATGAGCTCATTTTCTGATCATAAATGACTCCTTTGTCGGGAGAAAAACGTAACCTCTGGCGACTCTTCTAAACATATCACAAACGAGTCTTCCTCCGCATTACCCAGCGTTTACACATGACAGGGACAGTTCGAAAAATTCAATACATACACAATTGGTCTGTTCCAGTACTGCAAGAATCTACTAAAGTACAGTACACATTGTCAGTTTTGAATGACGATTTTTTGCAATTATCGATAACGGTCCAACCGTCCAGCAACCACAAAATATTTTGTGGTTGCATGATGAATGCCGAAAATGAACGGTCACACTAGCAAGCAACAACAAAGCTGTCATTCAAAACTGACAATGTGTACCCAGCTTAATGTTTACTATTTTTTTCGATAACATAAAGGAAAAAATTTTATCGTAGTAAAAAATAGTAGCTTCTTGCAGGTCTGGAACACAGCAAATATTTTACTACCACAATTACATTTTTTGAAGGCTTTACCTTCATATAAAAGGTGTTCAAAAAAGTCGGCTTTCACACAGTGTACTTTCGTAAAGGAGACGACGTCATTTCTTGCTCTCCGTTTTCGTTTCATTCGTATTTTTTGTAAGCAGGGTTGCATTTTTGCGGGATTTTTGTGCCAATCTTTACCTATTTATGTACCGAATGTGCAAAAATGTTTTAGGGCGAAACCTATAACTCTGCGTGTTGCGTGTGCGTTCAAAAATACAAAAACAAAATACATGTATTTCAAATTGAAGTACATGTATTTTGTTTTTGTATTTTTGAACGCACACGCAACACGCGGAGTTATAGGTTTCGCCCTTTATGAAATACAGTTAGTCAACTTAATTATTGCAAAACCAAAATTATTACAAAAGCTTCGTTCCCGTACTTTTTAATAGTAAAACTCGTAAAAGAGAGAACTGCAAACAATTTGTTGTCACACACAAGTTTTTTGAAATAGTTCGGGAACGGAAAAATGGAAAATACGTCAAAAAAACTGGAACAAATGTCAAAGTCGGCGTATCAGCCAATCAGACGCCGGCAACCATGTTACTATTTTTTTACTCGCCCAAATTTGTCGTGTAAAAAGTTTTTAAAGAGAGCGTCATTCAGCGCCATTTTTGTTTAAAGAGAAGTGAACATTTTACAACTTTTTTTGTGTACGGGAACGGTTTTTGGAGTAAAATGTGTAAAAGTCGTAAAAATTGTAAAAACTTGTTAGTTCTGGAACACAGCTAAAATTTGAAATAAAACATCATTTAATTGGTATAAAAAATATATGCTCTGTTCCAGAATCTGCAAGAAGCTACTAATTTTTACTTCGATTTTTTCCTTTATGTTATCGGAAAAAAATAGTAAAAATTAGTAGATTCTTGCAGTACTGGAACAGACCAAAAATTTTTAATATTTTTGTTAACAGTTGCTCTGTTCCAGAACCTGCAAGAATCTACTATTTTTTACTACGATAACACTTTTTCCTTTATGTTATCGGAAAAAATAGTAAAAATTAGTAGATTCTTGCAGTACTGGAACAGACCAATTATAATTCCTACAGATGTTTAATAATATAATAAAAAAGCAGCTAAATTTCACTAAACATTTTCTTAAAATTAACAAAAATGAAAACAACTCATTATTTGCACTGTCAACTAAAGAATTGCAAAATTCACAACTTTTCAGTCTTTTACGGTATTTTTCGAAAAGTTGGTTCTAATATTTTGCATGCCCACCTTTGGCATCAGAAACAGCTTGTAAACGTATCTGAATATAATAAATAAGTTTCGTAATGTCATATTCCAATGGTATTTTTTGCCATTCTTCCTTATTGCATTTTATTTAGTCCCCCAGGTTAGTGGGCGGCCTATTCTCGACTTTTTCCTTCAGGTGTACCCATGAATTGTCGATGGGGTTAATATCTAGACATTGGGAAGGGGTGTTAATGACTTTGGTACAGTTGTATAACAACCAAGTCCTACATAAATTAGATTTATGCGTAGGGGCGTTGTCTTGATAGTACTTATATTGCAATTTGTTTTAATTTTCAGGGCCAACAGGCCTAAATTTCTTGACGATTTTGGTTAAATCATGTTTTGAAACATCTAAATAAACATCCTCTGTCATTGTTTCCTCCAAAATCTGGATGTTACCAACGTCACTGCTTGGTATACAACCCCATACCATAAATAACAGTATTCAGAACTTTACGGCATGTATTAAATTTTTGTTTTCCATGGCTGTAAAGGGGTTTTCGCAATACTTTTTGAGACCCATCGTGATAGTACAGCATAATTTTAGTTTCATTAGAAAATATAACGATGGCGTGAAAAGTTGTCTGTAACAAGTCTGAATAGTTTCAATATATTGTGCTGGAAGGGCAATGGTTTTTACCTAGTCACTCGTGATGAGTGCTTGTTATAATGTAGCACTTTTCCATGTGACACACTTATTTCAAAATCATTTTTAATTAAAAAAATCAATTTTCTGGTGCTGCTTTGGGTTCTTTCGTCAATTTCTTTAATCATTCTCCTGTCAAATTCGCGTGGTTACTATTTTGGTTCTGCCTTGTAACGCCTTCAGTTTCAGCCTGTCTTCTTTCTCGGCGCGGTAAATGATGTTGTATACACTTCTCAGCTTACGAGAGGTGACTTTAAGGATTTCTCTTTCGGACTTACCATTATTATAATTGGAATAGACCAAATGTAGCATATTTTCCGCAACCCTTTACCAGACTTTTTCTTTTTCTGAATATATCGTCTATGTTACACACACAATAATTTATTTATGATAAAAAATTATGGATCTACATGTCCACATACCATAAAAGTCATAAAAATCCTTAATTGGAAAAAATCGCGGGGAAATCCCACGATTTTATTGCACATTCAATCATTTTGCAATTATTTAGTTGACACCACAAAAACCAGGTACCTATCCATTTTGCCCGCTGCTATTGTTATTTCCGACCGATTTCTGCATTTATTGGCTTGATGTTGTCACTAACAAGTAAATCAACACATATTTACAAAAAGCCCAACATTATTGAAAGAATTACTTGTAGTAATTCCTAATTAAATATCTAAATTTTTAAAAATTCATCGTTTGCAATAATATAGTTGACTAACTGTATGTTGAAATAGAGATAACAAAATATGTGTATATATTGATTCTGATGAAAAACATCATTACTGTAATAAAATAATAATTTTGTGTATGAATTTACATCAACAGTACTTTTTCGTACGTTTTCTTCCCACCCTGATAACATCTACGAATGAACATCAAAACGGAAACTGTGTCGTCAAAACGACACTGTGTGAAAGCCGACAAAGACGCATCCGCAATTTTTTTGCAATGGAAAAATTTGAAATGCTTGCTGTCATTAAATATTTTAGTATAGGTTATGATATATTCTGTAATATTGAGTGGGATATAAAAATATGTATTAAATTGAATTAAAAATAATGATAAACATTAAAACAAACATAAAATTCATTTGTGGATTTTTAAACTAAGAATCAAACATTACGACTGTTACGTTGATTAGCCGAAATTTTAGTAATAGCATCGGGAATATTGCCATTAACACTTTCCAACAATTTAGTTAACCAACCATCCTCATTGATGAAACCCATTAACAGCATGGAATGTACAGAATTGTTGATGCGTTCATCTAAAATAAAGATTTTAAATATTATGGGTATTCAAAAGTTATGCTGCTATTCAAACTTACCAGGATTTTAAACAACAAATAGGGTGGCGGTTTCTTTTTCATGTTTTGCTGGCAGTGAAATTGAAAACATGCAAATTATTTAAAGTTGTGGGTGTTGTTGTTGTGGCATCAGTAGAGGCTGTAGTGACAGCTGATGTTGCTAGAATGGATTATTTAATATTGCTTTCGAAACGCTGTTGTTAAATCATTCTCGTTATCTTTTTCTTTGGCTCTCCATTATTTTCAGTTGATTTAGACGAATGTGTTGTTGTATTTGAAACATTCATGGATTTTAATGTATCATTGCCCTGATGAGAAGTTTTTCCCTGTTCACGTAGATTAGCAGCAGATCGACGTGTAACCACCTCGACAACAACTTCACCCGAAAGAGTTTCATGTATAACTTTGTTTGCAATTTTAGATGATTTCTCTTGGACTCCTTGTAGTGCAACAACATTTGCGGCTTCAGCTAATGTTTTCAAAATTAAATCATGATCAATAGTTTTTTCTGGAATTTTGGTATTGGTAGTGACACTATCAATTCTGTTATTTGATGTGCCATCTCCAGTGACTGCTGTTGCCTTTTCCTTTTCTTCGCAATCAATTGGTTCTATGGCACCATCAGATTCCTTGGTTGCCAAAGTTTCAACTTTGCCTTCAATTATTCCTTCCTTTACAGAAATTGCATCGACATTTTGTCCCCCCGTATTTGTAGTAGATTCCAAGGTTATCTTGCCATTGGAGTCTTGATTAATATTTTCTGTTGGAATTTTAGTAGTACCTGCCGTGGCGGTTTCTACTTTCCCAAAGTCCTTAACTAAATTATTCATCATTTCATAGAAATGAGTTAAGAAACTTTGATGAACATGTCCACATTCTTCGTAACGATCTCTTTCTTTGGCCTTTTCACCATCTACACTGGGTTTGAGTATCATCAGGTGATCGTAGTTGGGACATTGAGTACACTTGTAACGAAGCCCAACAATAGGTTCCATAACGCACGAGTCGCATTTCACACTCGAATTAGCCATTGGTACTTGACATGGAGCAGCCGTAGGATTAACTGTTTTGGACGTAGTATTATTAGTTGTTGTGGCGAGATTGTCTTTTTCTATTGTTGATGGATGCGTAGGAACAATGTATATATGAGGTACTGATGTAACTGATCTAGCCCCTCTACATGCATGATAATCGCTAATGTCGACAATATCAACTGTATCACCGTGGTCATCTAAAGAAGAAAATATAGCGTTGTAAAGATTATGGGGTCGTAGACTTTACCTAGTAGTCGATTATGGATAGCAACCTAACTCCAGTAGCGTTGCACACAGCAATTTTTGTATTAGAAATTTCCTATTCCGCATTGAAATGCATTCCTTTTTTAAAATTAAATTAATAGCTGAAGGTTTGAAAAACTGATAATGAATGAATTTGACAACAATTTTTGTCGTTTCACTTATTACTTTCTATTCTGGCAACGCAACTACAGTTGAGCTGCTATCCACAATTGACCTATGAATTGGTAAAAATGCGCAAAAAGAAAATTTTTATTGATTTTATAAAGTACTATCATAGACCTTCCACAACTCTGATATATAATTCAAAGCAAGCTATATTTGCAGGTTCGGAAACACAAATTATATCTAAAAACACTGTTTTACTATCTTTGTTAATTTTACATATTTTGGAACGGGGCTTTCCAATTTTTAAGAATAAGTATCGCTTCCTCTACAAACAAAATAATTTCAATAACGTATTACAATATCGGTATTATTCTTAAAGTGCACTTTAGAGAAACCCAGACAAATTCCAAGTGTTTTGTTATATGATATCAATCATAGTCTAACGATCATTATTATAAGTCTTCTTTTGTTATGGTTTGGATTTTCGAACAGATTTATAGTGTCTCGGGTTAACTTAAAGTTGAAAGTGATCATTAAATTTCAAGGAGTACCTTCCTGTCATTAACTTTTAATGCCTCCAAATTGATTTATTTTGCGTTTTCAAATCCATCCAATAGTTAAAAGAAATGTCCCTAAGTCAGTGTTTCTTTAACGGTATCAAAGCTGCTGGCGTTTCACTATACGCTCGTTTTCATCTAATTTGTGTGGTATTTTTATTTAAAATAAAATTTTCAAGTATATTTGAAAAATGTTTTTATGTACTTGCTATTTTGAACTTACCAATCCAATAATAACGTAGTTTATTACTGTACTGCTTGAGATCATAGAATAGGTAATCGTTTATGAAGAGTGTGTAACATATGTCAAAATATCTAGTGAATTTTGTTCCATTCAATAATTTGTAGGTAATCTTAAGAAATTTTGGCTTCGGATCCTCATCGGAATAATATCGATCTCTTTCTTTGTGAGAGATGCTTGGTGTCGGTTGAGGTGGAAGGTCCATTTGAGTGAATGAAGACTTCTTTAGACCAACATATACATGGAGAAATTCAGAACATGCCATATCAAAAAGGGTATGGTAATCACAAGGCTCGACAATATCGATTTTATCACCATGATTATCTAGAAATAATGAAATATAGGTGGGTATGAATTATTTTTAGTTTTTTTTTTCATTTTTAGGTGTTGTGCTGATTACGGGAATGCATTTTTCTTGCGCTAAGTATGGGATGCTCTTTGTGACCGGTTATTTAAAAGGCTAAAGTGTTAAAATTTTACCACAAGGGTTTTCCAAAAACAGGCTTTTGTACTAAAACTTACGCACAGTAGGTCCTTCCACTAATCAACTATTGATATAAGCTTTCAAACGAAACCAAATTTGCCTGTATGGGTTCAGATAGCGCAGCAATATCTTCATCTGCAGAAATCTCTTTTTTTATAATAAACTAAAATTGCTCCAATATTTGTTTTAAAGAATTATAATAATTTGCATTATTTACCAAATATCCAGATTTGGGCCTGGACTCGGATATTTTCGTATGTTTTTACCACATGTACTTCTTGGGGTCGGTTCAGTAAACTTCGGGTCAAATACTCAACCGACTCAATCCGTCCCCCAAGAAAATAATGCATTACGGCATTTATATTGCCTATCAGCAAAGCAATTCAAAGTGAGCCTTTGATCTGATAATGAACGAAATTATCCTTTCCTTTCTGATTTTTGTGTAATATTAAGCTTCATACTTACCAACCCAATAATAACGTAGTTCGCCATTATTCTTCAGCTCATTGGGCAGTTTGTTAAAGACAGAATGTTTAAAGAATTCAAAACTTAAATTCTTTACTGAACAATACGAAATATATATATCAAATGTTCTTCCATTCGACATTTCGAAGGTAATTTTAAAACCATTGAAAGTCATATTTCGTGAGGTTTAAATATTTTTTTGTGAACAAAAATACTTTTTAATTTCTTATGAAAATGATTTTTACCGTTTTTTACGCGCTACGTGCGCTACGTAAATACCTTTCTATCAGAGTCCAACCGGCGGTGAGCCGCTACTTTTTACGCAGAGACCGCAGTCGATTTTGTCGGCTCAAATTGCCGCCGTCAAATCCTGAAAAAACGGCGCAAGCCAATTATTTTCGACAGTAATACATCGAAAGTTCTGGTCCACAGTAGAGTAATTTCACTGAAATTTTTACATGAAAATAAAAGAAAATATAAATGTCACGATCTACACTAGAGCACAGCCGACCAAGAAGAGCGAGCGCTTAAATTGTTTATGTGTGGGTAAAATTACACTGACAGAACAGGGTGATGATTTTCATATTGAGTGTGAAATGAAAAATATATTGTTGGCGCGTTCGCTTTGTATGACTTAAATTAAAAATAATATAAATAACTTCATAATTTGAAAAGTATTTTTCTTCATATGTTAATTTTTTTGAGAGAAAAAACAAATTGTATATAAAAATGATTTTTTAAGACTTTCTAAGCATACATACATTTTTTATTGTTGCATTGCAGACGAGGCATTCTGCGTCATTAAAAATATTAATACAAAACAAAAATCATTTTCAAATTCTTCCCTCCTCATATTTGCTGTACAACTGCAAAATCTTTTCTGTGTACCCAAAAATAAACAAATAAAGCGGCATCAACCTGCTTGCATGAAATTCAGTACAAGACTGAAGTAAAAAAATCAAAACATTTGCTCTCTTACTTTGCGTTCGGGTCGCGTGTGTGTGATTTGCCGAAAAACTTCGTAACCAAATCAATACCCACGAACGGGTTTGTACTAGAGCGATTTATTTGCAAAACTTTCATGAAATATTACGCTACTGCGGAACTCGATCTAGAAAATGAAATTTTTGCAATGAAATAGCTCAAGTGTGGAATGGGACAAATAAAACGGTCTCTTTGTCCCGGTCCACACTAGCGTGAATTTTATTAGAAATTTTTACGAAAATATGTCCCGTTCCACACTAGAAAGATTTCATTGAACAAATATCATGAAATTATGCGTTCGTAGATCGAGTTCCATAATAAATTTTATGAATTTGCTTTAGTAGGGAACTCGATCTAATAGCTCATTTAGACTAGCCATAAATCCTCGACTGGATTTAATAAATCCAGCACAAATCTTATTGAATTTAGATATACATTTTGGAGGTTTTAAATGGCAGTCAGCTGATTTTTGTTCATAGTACAATTACCAAGGTAGATGCATCAGCATATCTGATCGAATTTGAAACGTCAAAAGAATTTTTTGTAAGTTGAATTCGACCCAAAAAACATACGTAAAATTACAAATATATTGCTTAATAATAAAAATGTTAGCACATCCTGCTACTAATGCTAACTAAAGAGCAAATAAAGAATTATTCTATCGCAGTTTGCCCATCTAAAATAAATACACCAAGGCCTCGTTTTGCGTCGTTGATACGTTCCAGAAAACCACGACTCAAAGTGATACGACGCTAAGCGAATTAATGCTCAAACGTCAAATGAAATCTCATCTGAAATCAATTGGATTTCATTTGACGTTTAGCCTATGGATTTGACAGTTGAAATCGAGTGGATTTAATTTAGTGTTGTCAGTGTTAGTGTTGTCAGTGTTCTTCGGGTTTTAGTCCATTTTGTGAAATAATCGTCAAACAAAAGTCGAAAAATCAGTTCTGCCATTTTCTACCTGCAGAAATTTTGCTGGTAGCCTGTGGTAGAAGAGAAAGCCATTTTCGCTCTCTCTCCCCTCTCACTCTCTTAAAAATTGCTTCCTGTTTTGCCACTTTTCGGGGTTAAGGAACGCTTTGCAGGTTAAAAATGGTAACAAATGGTTAAAATGGTAACCTCAGGTAAGTAAAGGAACACAGCTTATTTTTTTGTTGATTTCAAACATATCACAATTATCAAGGTAGATGCATATGAGCAGCTGATTGAACATGAATTTTCAAAACAAGTTGTTGTAAATTGAATTAGTCATCAAAAAAATACGACAGTATAGAACTTTACTGCTTTATTTCGAAAATTATCGTAAAATTATCTATATATCGTATTAATTGTGTATTATACTAACAAATAAAAAAATAAAAAATGATTTTATGGTTGGGACATCATAATAATAAATTTTTATAGATAAAAGTTGTGTTCAGAACCTGCAAAATATTACTACTACAAATGCGTTCCCGCACTCCGAAATCTAGCAAGACTTGCACTTCTCTTTAAACGAAAACAGCGCTGAATAACAAACACCCTCTTCTCCTGTTTTCTGCTACACAAATTTGGCATAGTAGAAACTAGCAGCATGTTTATTGGCACCTGAATATGATAGCTGATACGTTGATTTTGACATTTCTGGATTTACTGCAATTTCCGTCATATTTCCTTTCCCGTATTTTTAAGAAATTTGTATGGGAAAGCAATTTTTGACAATTCGCTCTTTTTTCTAACATTACCGTTAAAAAAGTACTGGGACACAATGGAGAATATCATTGTAACAAAGTAGCTTAATATTTTTTTCACATTGTTTACACATTTTGATAATAAAATTTTTTGTTGCAGCATTTGACCATCTACCTTGTTTACTGTGATACGTGAAAAGTGTTGCAACTTTTGGTACTTTTTTAAGCAAAGACAGGGTTGTATATCATAAGTACTGTGATTTCGATGTTGATTTCGCTGAAATCACGAAATGAGATGATTTCATTTTTGTATGCGAAATCATGATAAATTTTGCTTGATTCCGCGCGAAATCACGAAACGCCTTCGAAATCACGAAACGACGCCGAATGTAAACCAAGCATAAGTTTACATTAACGAAATCCACTCGATTTCAACTGTCAATTCCATAGCTCAAACGTCAAATGAAATCTCATCTGGATTTCATTTGACGTTTAACCTATGGATTTGACAGTTGAAATCGAGTGGATTTCGTAAATGTAAACCAAGCATTATATTTGTTCTTCTTATGCACACAATTTTAGGTGGAGAAATTACTTGAACCACTTGTAACCCTAAATGCCAATAGCTATGTATTTTGTCCTAATTCGGCCGGAAAATGTAGATAAAGCTGTCAAATTACCTGAAATCGGACGGTATTATATGAGGGCTATAACAAAACGGGGACCAACATTTAAAATCTTTGTGGAGAAGTATCTAAATCACTGGGAACACTAAATGCCAAATTCTAGCTAACTCGGTCGGAATACCTGAAATCGGGCGGTACCGTTATATGAGGGCTATACTAAAACGTGGGTCGATGTAGTCTTTCTTTGAACTTGATCTTAGTTCAAACCAAATATGTGTGAACACAATTTCAGTCCTCTGTCTCAAATCATTCGGAAGACAGGGTGATTACAGCAAACGGACGGACGAACACTGCTAAATCAAATAGAATTTTACGCTGATCAAGAATATATATACTTAAGAAATTCACAAATGATAATTTCAATGCGTTTCAAAAGGAAAAACAATCTTAATATAAATCTTAATATAAAAAAATTGGACACTCAAACTTAAAACAACGCAGCATCGAAAATCGAACGACTCATAGTGAAAATTGGTATTAAGTAAGCAACGACGCAACTTCGAAAACAATGCAAAGGGAAACGACGCAAAGCGAGTCTTGGTGTAAACGAATTATTTTATCGTTTAGACATCGTAAATATTAATCTTGGTTGATTAAAATCAACTTTGTACATCAAAACAATTTTAATTTTTCCGCCTTGTTTACAAATTATTACATTTTAAATTATTTTTAGTGTAAATGTCACCAAAACAGGAGTTACTCTAAACATTGTATTATTTTGGACCACGCCAAATCGTACATGTATGAGCCCATATGACACCTATATTTTCACTGGCCATAGCCGTAGACCTCTCATGTATTTTCACATACAATATAAGGGGTAGTTTACACTATATGTAAATGTCATATGACATGAAATTTTCTATCGTTATATTTTCGGTGATATGTCCAATATTGGAGATTTTCCTTACGTCATTTACTCTGTGCGTCCACTCCAGCAAAAATATAACACATTTACGTCTTCACATTGCCTGCGTTGGTAGATATCGAGTGTTTTTATTTCGTGTCATATGACATTGATAGATAGTGTAAACTACCTCTAATAGGTCATTTAGATATGAATTCATTAGCCGGATTTAGTGCATTATCAGGTTTTATTTGCTAATGCTAAGTTTACATTTACGAAATCCACTCGATTTTAACTGTCAATTTCATAAAAATCCATTGTATTTCATTTGACGTTTAACCTACGGATTTGACAGTTGAAATCGAGTGGATTTCGTAAATGTAAACCATGCATAAATCCGTTCAAAATCTACAAGATTTCCCATACAAAAATAAATGGCCTGTTCCCGTACTTTAAAAAGTGGTAAAAGTTGTAAAAGTCGTAAACGATTTTCATATAAAATTTAGCTGTGTTCCTTTACTTACCTGAGGTTACCATTTTTACTCTTTGTTACCATTTATAACCTGCAAAGCGTTCCTTAACCCAAAAAAGAGGTAAAACTGGCAGCAATTTTTAAGAGAGTGAGAGGAGAGAGAGAGCACATTTGCCTTTCTCTTCTACCACAGGCTACCAGACAAATTTCTGCAGGTAAAAAATGGCAGAACTGATTTTTCGACTTTTGTTTGACGATTATTTCACAATGAAGGAAAATATGCACGAAAAACAGAAGAAAAAGTCGAATGCTGACAAAACTAAATTAAAAACTGTGAAATAAAAGACGAAAATTGATTTTTATGTTTCTTTTTGATATTGCTACCAGATTTACCATTTTTCCGTTCCTTTACTTTTCTGGTAAAATGTTCATGAGAGAGCAATTGCGAGCAATTTTGACACTTTTCTGTTTTACCACTCTTACCATTAAAAAGGTAAAGGAACAAAGCTTTCGTGTACGCAAAATGTGTAAAAGTGGTAAAAATTGTAAAAGCTTTTTTGTTCAGGAACAGAGCTAAATACTCGTATTGGGCGGATTTGTTTTAGTACGGTTACACTAGAGTTTTCTTTGCCGGGTTAACCCACTTCAAGAGGATTTCCTTGACGTTTGCGCTATGGAATTGACATTTTAAATCCGGGTAATCCGGTTGAGTGTAACCAGGGTATTAAATCCGGCATAGGCACTCGTATACAACTCTGTTTTTTGCAACATGTTGCTAGAAAATACAAAAAGGTGCAAGCTGCCACAAGAAACAAAAATAATTTTAAATGTCAAAATTTGTAAAAGATGCAAAAAAATAAATTTGATTTGATATACAAAGATGATTTTAATCAACCAAGACAAATATTTGCTATGTTTAAACGATAAAATAATTCTTTATTTGCTCATTAGTTAGCATTAGTAGCAGAATGTGCTAACATTTTCAATATTAAACAATAAATGTTGTAATTTGCCGTATGTTTTTTTGAGACAAATTCAATTTACAGAAATTTCTTTTGACGTTTCAAATTCGCTTAGATGGGCTGATGCATCTACCTACCTTTTGATAATAAAATTTTTTGTTGCAGCATTTGACCATCTACCTTGTTTACTGTGATACGTGAAAAGTGTTGCAACTTTTGGTACTTTTTTAAGCAAAGACAGGGTTGTATATCATAAGTACTGTGATTTCGATGTTGATTTCGCTGAAATCACGAAATGAGATGATTTCATTTTTGTATGCGAAATCATGATAAATTTTGCTTGATTCCGCGCGAAATCACGAAACGCCTTCGAAATCACGAAACGACGCCGAATGTAAACCAAGCATAAGTTTACATTAACGAAATCCACTCGATTTCAACTGTCAATTCCATAGCTCAAACGTCAAATGAAATCTCATCTGGATTTCATTTGACGTTTAACCTATGGATTTGACAGTTGAAATCGAGTGGATTTCGTAAATGTAAACCAAGCATTATATTTGTTCTTCTTATGCACACAATTTTAGGTGGAGAAATTACTTGAACCACTTGTAACCCTAAATGCCAATAGCTATGTATTTTGTCCTAATTCGGCCGGAAAATGTAGATAAAGCTGTCAAATTACCTGAAATCGGACGGTATTATATGAGGGCTATAACAAAACGGGGACCAACATTTAAAATCTTTGTGGAGAAGTATCTAAATCACTGGGAACACTAAATGCCAAATTCTAGCTAACTCGGTCGGAATACCTGAAATCGGGCGGTACCGTTATATGAGGGCTATACTAAAACGTGGGTCGATGTAGTCTTTCTTTGAACTTGATCTTAGTTCAAACCAAATATGTGTGAACACAATTTCAGTCCTCTGTCTCAAATCATTCGGAAGACAGGGTGATTACAGCAAACGGACGGACGAACACTGCTAAATCAAATAGAATTTTACGCTGATCAAGAATATATATACTTAAGAAATTCACAAATGATAATTTCAATGCGTTTCAAAAGGAAAAACAATCTTAATATAAATCTTAATATAAAAAAATTGGACACTCAAACTTA
This sequence comes from Musca autumnalis, assembly GCF_047663935.1. Classification (NCBI taxonomy): domain Eukaryota; kingdom Metazoa; phylum Arthropoda; class Insecta; order Diptera; family Muscidae; genus Musca; species Musca autumnalis. The sequence goes on from NW_027411755.1 coordinate 31,119,303, forward strand.
AAACAACGCAGCATCGAAAATCGAACGACTCATAGTGAAAATTGGTATTAAGTAAGCAACGACGCAACTTCGAAAACAATGCAAAGGGAAACGACGCAAAGCGAGTCTTGGTGTAAACGAATTATTTTATCGTTTAGACATCGTAAATATTAATCTTGGTTGATTAAAATCAACTTTGTACATCAAAACAATTTTAATTTTTCCGCCTTGTTTACAAATTATTACATTTTAAATTATTTTTAGTGTAAATGTCACCAAAACAGGAGTTACTCTAAACATTGTATTATTTTGGACCACGCCAAATCGTACATGTATGAGCCCATATGACACCTATATTTTCACTGGCCATAGCCGTAGACCTCTCATGTATTTTCACATACAATATAAGGGGTAGTTTACACTATATGTAAATGTCATATGACATGAAATTTTCTATCGTTATATTTTCGGTGATATGTCCAATATTGGAGATTTTCCTTACGTCATTTACTCTGTGCGTCCACTCCAGCAAAAATATAACACATTTACGTCTTCACATTGCCTGCGTTGGTAGATATCGAGTGTTTTTATTTCGTGTCATATGACATTGATAGATAGTGTAAACTACCTCTAATAGGTCATTTAGATATGAATTCATTAGCCGGATTTAGTGCATTATCAGGTTTTATTTGCTAATGCTAAGTTTACATTTACGAAATCCACTCGATTTTAACTGTCAATTTCATAAAAATCCATTGTATTTCATTTGACGTTTAACCTACGGATTTGACAGTTGAAATCGAGTGGATTTCGTAAATGTAAACCATGCATAAATCCGTTCAAAATCTACAAGATTTCCCATACAAAAATAAATGGCCTGTTCCCGTACTTTAAAAAGTGGTAAAAGTTGTAAAAGTCGTAAACGATTTTCATATAAAATTTAGCTGTGTTCCTTTACTTACCTGAGGTTACCATTTTTACTCTTTGTTACCATTTATAACCTGCAAAGCGTTCCTTAACCCAAAAAAGAGGTAAAACTGGCAGCAATTTTTAAGAGAGTGAGAGGAGAGAGAGAGCACATTTGCCTTTCTCTTCTACCACAGGCTACCAGACAAATTTCTGCAGGTAAAAAATGGCAGAACTGATTTTTCGACTTTTGTTTGACGATTATTTCACAATGAAGGAAAATATGCACGAAAAACAGAAGAAAAAGTCGAATGCTGACAAAACTAAATTAAAAACTGTGAAATAAAAGACGAAAATTGATTTTTATGTTTCTTTTTGATATTGCTACCAGATTTACCATTTTTCCGTTCCTTTACTTTTCTGGTAAAATGTTCATGAGAGAGCAATTGTGAGCAATTTTGACACTTTTCTGTTTTACCACTCTTACCATTAAAAAGGTAAAGGAACAAAGCTTTCGTGTACGCAAAATGTGTAAAAGTGGTAAAAATTGTAAAAGCTTTTTTGTTCAGGAACAGAGCTAAATACTCGTATTGGGCGGATTTGTTTTAGTACGGTTACACTAGAGTTTTCTTTGCCGGGTTAACCCACTTCAAGAGGATTTCCTTGACGTTTGCGCTATGGAATTGACATTTTAAATCCGGGTAATCCGGTTGAGTGTAACCAGGGTATTAAATCCGGCATAGGTACTCGTATACAACTCTGTTTTTTGCAACATGTTGCTAGAAAATACAAAAAGGTGCAAGCTGCCACAAGAAACAAAAATAATTTTAAATGTCAAAATTTGTAAAAGATGCAAAAAAATAAATTTGATTTGATATACAAAGATGATTTTAATCAACCAAGACAAATATTTGCTATGTTTAAACGATAAAATAATTCTTTATTTGCTCATTAGTTAGCATTAGTAGCAGAATGTGCTAACATTTTCAATATTAAACAATAAATGTTGTAATTTGCCGTATGTTTTTTTGAGACAAATTCAATTTACAGAAATTTCTTTTGACGTTTCAAATTCGCTTAGATGGGCTGATGCATCTACCTTGGTAATAGCTATATTACATTACGTGTATTTCATGTGTATGTTTTGAATTTTTTTGTCCTCATGTAATTCTTTGTGTGTGCGAAAAATGACATTTTACATACGATTTATAATGTTTGCTATTACACCAGTATATTTTTTTTGTGTGACATGACCTATAAATTGCTCTGTTCCAGAACCTGCAAGAAGCTACTATTTTTTACTACGATAGCATTTTTCCCTTTATGTTATCGGAAAAAATAGTAAAAATTAGTAGGTTCTTGCAGTTCTGGAACATACCAAATGTAAACAAATACTTTATTCGACACCCCAAGTAGTAGTTCTTATTTTTGACCGTTTTGTTTATTAATCGCAAATAAACTTTGCATATTTTGACGGAATATTTTTGTAAGGACCTATAGCAAGAGATTTGCACAAAAAACCCGTATAGTTTCTACATAATTTGTTGCCATAAGTCTCGGTCCACACTAGCGTGAATTTCATTAAAAAATTTCATGAAATTAGGTGTTCTTAAATCGAATTCCCCACTACAGCAATTTTATGATTTTACTCTACTATGGATGTCGATCTAGAGACGCATAATTTCATGCAATTTTTGCAATGAAAACACTCTAGTGTGGACCGGAACTAAACGAACAATTAATATGAAATTTTCTACAATTTGGTTTTTGCAATACATTTGTTTCCTAACTGTATATATTCACCACAAATATTTCAAAAGATGTATAAATGGAGCTCACAACATCTTCTGTATAAATTCACAACGAAAAACCATCAATATGATATTTATAGTGTCCAATCACAATGACTGCATGAAAATTTTAAAATATGACTCAAAACCCTATATCAAAAAAACAAGTGCTGCTACAGATTTCTTTTATTCAGAGACTCATAATGAAATTTCATTTGGAACATTTATTTCCTTAAGAATATCCCCAAAAAGTGAAATATTTAGCTAGATTTTAATCCAATATGGAATTATGTTAAATTAACTGTCCAAAATAAAAACAAATAATTTTATCCTAATTTATGTATATACATTTGTAATCTAATTTTTAATAGCAAGGTTACACTACAGCTTTTTGACGGGTTAACCCACTTCATGTGGATTTATTACTTAATCTGGTCAAATCTGACCAGATTTGCCATACAAAAATTAAATCCACTCACGATTGTGTTTATTTTAAATCCGGCACAAATCCACCAAAAATACAGCGTTGTATTCGGTATTTGTGCAAAAAAATCCAACTTTACCAAAAAAGTACCGAAAATTGCAACTGTTTTTGCAACAGAGTTAGTCGTGTTTTACACGTTTACGATTGGTCGCATGAGATTTTATGGAGTTAATAAGTTATAAGTTATTTTGAAATCATTTCATCATTTATTTTTTTCATTAGACACTTTTTTAACAAAAAGTACGACTGATACCATGATACAAAAATGTATCCCTGTGCGTAAAATATACCAATATGAGCAAAGGGGGACGATATCTCACACGAGAAATTGTAAAAGTGTAACACACGACTTTATTAGTTATTTTGTATGTATACGTAAACAAACATTATAACCTGGTTAACCCACTGGGTTTAATAGATCCAGTGGGTTAATCTTTGCTGGTTACACTTAGCTTTTCGAGGATATAAACTGTCAGCTGATGTTTGTTTTCGTATACATACAAAATAACTAATAAAGTCGTGTTTTACGCTTTTGCAATTTCTCGTATGAGATATCGTCCCCTCTTTGCTCATATTGGTATATCTTACACACAGGGATACATTTTTGTATCATGGTATCAAGCGTACTTTTTGTTAAAAAGGTTTCTAATGTAACATGGTTTAATAAGAAAGGTTAGCCAAAGCTTTATGTCAATTTAATTTTTTTCATTCGAGTATTCCTAAAACTTCAAAACAATAAACACAAACTGTGTATGTGTGTGTGGTGTTTGAATAAAATGCCAAACAATTTTAAAAACAATCGAATTCAATGATTTTTAAAATTATTTTTGGAACATTTGTATGGAAATAATTCGTCAGGTTATCATTGAAACAAACATTTTATCATATCCACAACTTGATTATGCGGAGAAACATTGGTCCTTCGTTCATTTTTCGCGATTTTTATAAAATGCTCAAAATTGGTGTTGTAAACAATCCCACTTGTTGCGTAATTTTGAAGTTTTAGGAATTCAGGAAAAACAAGGGTTCTATAGATTTTTTTCATTTAAATCTACCTCTTTACTTATACCATGTAATGTAAAAAAATAAATAATTTTATGATTTTCAAATAACTTTAGATTTATTAACTCCATAAAATCTCATGCAACCAATCGTAAACGTGTAAAACACGACAAACTCTGTTGCAAAAACAGTTGCAACTTTTGGTACTTTTTGAGTAGAGTTGGATTTTTTTGCACAAATACCGAATACAACACTGTATTTTTGGTGGATTTGTGCCGGATTTAAAATAAACCCAGTCGTGAGAGGATTTAATTTTTGTATGGCAAATCTGGTCAGATTTGACCAGATTAAGCAATAAATCCTCATAAAGTGGGTTAACCCGGCAAAAAACTGTACTATTAGCTGATAGTTTATATCCTCGAAAAGCTAAGTGTAACCAGCAAAGATTAACCCACTGGATCTATTAAACTCAGTGGGTTAACCTTCAATAGTGTAACAGGGGTATAAGAAAATATTATACCTAGATATATGATTTATTCTGAAACACATCATGAAATTTTGTGTAAAATTTTTCATATTTACTGATATTTTCATGCTATAAAATGTAAATAGACATTTCATTTCTTTGGTGACCCATAGTCCAGGTCCACACTAGAGTGATTTCATTGAAAAAATTGCATGAAATTATGCGTCTCTAGATCGACTTCCATAGTAGAGTTAAATCATAAAATTGCTGTAGTGTGGAATTCGATTTAAGAACGCCTAATTTTATGAAATTTTTAATGAAATTCACGCTAGTGTGGACCGGGACATAGTGAAATTTGACGAAGAATATTTTTGTCTCCGACATCATCTCTCTTAAATTATGTTTTGTGGGACAATTTTGAATAAACTCAGATGAAGTCCGACTCTAATCCTAAAACGTGCTTTTCATCTTTAGAGATTCATTGATTAGACAGGAGTTACAGATTTGGTGTATGAAATTTTATGACGAACAATTCTATAGAATATTTGGATGCGATCACATTTTAAAGGAGTTTTTGATAGATTTTCGAAAAAGGACAAAAAAGACCCCTTTGATGGACCGCATGAGGGTTAAAATTTTTAACAGAAATATTCCCCACACGCTCCTCAGTAAATTTGCCAAAGACACTATATACCAGAAATGCAAGGATTCCAAGATATCTTATATCGAATATTTCGAAAAAAAAACTATGTAGAAATCGGCTGAACTTGCCCCGAATACTTTGGTTACTTTCCGATGTAAACTTTAAAAACGCCGATACAAATGTCTCATATTTTTAGCTCTACCTTAATGCTGTTCGAATTGAATTTAAGAGACTTTTGAGAATGTCTTTTTTCTCAATATTTCAAAACATAAATCTGATCTAAAATCGTCCTTTAAATAAATTGTTATCAAATGAAAGCAGAAAATACATAACATTTGCTGTGTTCCAGAACCTGCAAGAAGCTACTAATTTTTACTACGATAACAACTTTTCCTTTATGATATCGGAAAAAAAAGTAAAAATTAGTAGATTCTTGCAGTTCTGGAACAGACCCATTAAATTTTATTTTTTATTACATTTGCTTTGGTACATGAATAGTACATTTTTGTTTTAAAAGTGCGTTTGTTACAAAAATACTGAAAAATGCAACCATTCTGTGAAACCAAGATCTATTTAACAGGTCACGTAAGCCCCGGTCCACACTGGAGTAATTTCATTGAAAAAATTGCATGAAATTATGCGTCTCTAGATCGAGATCCATAGTAGAGTAAAATCATGAAATGTATGTAGTGGGGAACTCGATCTAAGAACACCTAATTTCATGAAATGGTTTCAATGAAATCGCTCTAGTGTGGACCGGGACTAAGTAGCACAACAACAACTCATTTTTGGCGGGAAATTCTTCAATATGTCAAAACGTTTGTTTACGTTTTCATACAATTTATTCACAATAACAAAAAATTTTACAGATTGAAACCAATCAGCTGGTCTTTTTACGCTACCTTATTATTTCATCATGTGTGAAACCCAAGAAAAAACGGTCAAAAGGAGCTGTAAAATTGCAGCAACTGTTGCTCATGTGTGAACCATGAGTAGTGGATGCTCGTGCACAGGGCTGTTCTACTTTCATAAGTCTGTGTTTAGACACACAAATTTCTCGGGAAAGTAAATTGAGTTTTTGGGAGAGAGCGGAGAGGAAAGAGCTCCTCAATACTCTTTCCTACCCCCTATTGCCTAAAAACTGAATTTACTTTCCCGTGTGTCTAAACACGGACTAATCTACACGGCATGGTACAATAAGACAGGTAGATGCCTCAGCCTAGCTGATCGAATCTAAAACGTCAAAAAACTAGGAATTCGCCGTGAAAAATCAAAACAAAAAATCATATGATTCGGTAAGAAAGAGATAGCATGTCTACACTTTATAGACAAACACAAGCGATAAAAAGAGACAACAAGAGACCATTTGGCGAAAATTTTGACAGTTTACATTACAAAAAAAGTTGCTTTGTTGTAGCAATTCGCCTATGCATCTACCTTTCTTATTGTACCATGCTACACGGTTTTTCCCATCATTTAAAAAAAAATGAATTTTGTTGCACGGTGTTATCGGCTTGCGCCGTTTTTTCAGGATTTGACGGCGGCAATTTGAGCCGACAAAATCAACTGCGGTATCTGCGTAGAAAATAGCGGCTCACCGCCTATTTCCAACCGACACTGATATCGAGCGTTTTACGCACCGTAGAAACGGTAAAATTTCTTTTTCATAAGAAATCAAAAAATATTTGTTCACAAAGAAGAAATTAAAGGAAATAACTATACGAAATATGACTTTCAAAGGTTTTAAAATTAACTTCGACTTGTCGAATGGAACAACATTTTACGGAGATACATTATGTTCTTCTAAAATGGATTTTGATTTTGTATCATTTAAACGTTCTGTTCTTTCCAAACTGCCCGATGAGCTAAAGAATAAAGGCGAACTACCTTATTATTGGGTTGGTAAGTATGAAGTTCAATAGTACACAAAATCAGTAAGGAAAGGATCATTTCGTGCATAATCAGATCAAAGGCTTACTGTGTTTTGTATTGCTTTGCTGATAGGCAATGAAGATGCGGTAATGCATATTTTCTTGGGGGACGTAGTCGTTATGAGAACAAAACTTGGTTTTACAGAACCGATTTAATAAATTGGCATAAGACGAGTGCACAACACCCGATTTTTCGCGTTTTTACCTTTGCTTAATGGCCTATATCTCGGGAAGTATGGACTTCCCAGAGGTGGTATATATATTTTTGTGTTCAGGACGACAAGACCTAGCTGTGGTAAAAATTCAAAAAATCGGGTGTGCGCTCGTCTTCCCGTCTTGTTCCATCCCTTTGCTTAAAGGCTTTAAAAAAATAGAATTAAATGTTCCCTTGCGTTAAATTTGCGTCTGTCCATAGAAGAAAGTTTTTAATCTTGCTCTTTATATATGATATTGTATTCCGTAAACTTCGCAATGGCATCCATATTATCATTATTCGTTCAAAAATTACGAAGTTATAAACAAGGGAATTTCAGGATCTTCTCGGCCGAAATCTGAACTTGCTCATATTTGGTACATCATAAAAAATATATAATTTTTTCAATTGTGCAACAAATATCTTGATATTGTTGCGCTACTTGGTTTTATTTTACCCGATACAGGCAAATTTGATTTCGTATGAAAGCTTATAACAATTGCTCTGTTCCAGAACCTGCAAGAAGCTACTAAATTTTACTACGATAACATTTTTTCCTTTATGTTATCGGAAAAAATTGTTAAAATTAGTAGATTCTTTCAGTACTGGAACAAACCAAATGTATATTCTGTATTTAAATAAGAATTAATTGTTATATAGGTATTAATGTATTTAAGTAAATTAAATTGAATTTATTATTTTATAATTCAGGCTTTTTGTCTTGAGTTACGTTTATTGGCCATTGAGGCTTTGTATCATGTATGAATTTTGAAATAAATAAATAAATATTCAAAAGTTGGTTACTTGAAGGACTGATACCAGATATCGGCCTTTAAAGTTTCGCATGTTCAACATCGGAAATCTGCACTAATTCGGTTTTTGTAGCCAGACTTTCGGGTCAAATAACCGGGTCACGAAATGTATTCCATAATCAGCGCAAGATAAATGTATTCCCGTAATCAGCACAATATCTACCGCTGCAAAAATTAAAAAAAAAAAATACGTATACCTCAAATAAATCCTCAAAAAAGTTAACGCTGTTAAGACCAAATATGCCTTATCCTAACTGTATTTTATTCTTTTTTAGATACTAATGGTGATAAAATCGATATTGTCGATCCGTATGATTACTACGCCCTTCTTGAAATGACATGCTCTGAATTTTCCCAAGTATATGTTGGTCTAAAGAAGTCTTCAATCGCTCAAATGGACCTTCCAACTCAACCGACACCAAATAAATTTTACAAAAATCAGTCGTACAGCAGTCGTGACACCGAACATCCAAAATTTATTAAGATTACGCACAACTTGTTGAATGGAACAACATTCACTAGATATTTTGACACTAGATATTTTGTAAAACACAACATAGAGGGTTACCTATTCCAAGATCTCAAGAAGCTGCACAGTCTTAAACTACGTTATTATTGGATTGGTAAGTTAAAAATAAGAAGTAAATAAAAAACATTTTTCAAATATACATACTTGCAAATATTATTTTAAATAATAATACCACACAAATTAGATATAGACGAGCGTATTGTGAAACTGCAAAAGTCTTGATATCCTTAAAGAAACTCTGACTCAGTACCATTATTAGATGTTTTCTTTTAGTATTCGATGGGTTTGAGAACGCAAAATAAACCAATTGGGAGGCATTACAATTTACACATTAAAAGTTACTGACAAGAAGGTATTCCTTGAAATTTAAAGATAACTTTTAACTTTAAGTTAACCCAGGACGCTAAAAATCTGTTCGAAAAATCCAAACTATAACAAAAGAGGACTTAGATTTCAAACTTTGATTGATATTATATAACAAAATACTTGGAACTTGTCTGGGTTTCTCTAAAGTGCCCTTTAAGAATAATACCGATATTATAATAAGTTAATGAAATATTTCGCGTATAGCTTGCCACCCCGCAGAGACTCAATAAAGGTAATGACTTTGAAATTGAATATTAAAAATATCAATTCATTTGAATTTCCATATTCCATGTAGAAAAATAAAAGAACTCGTATATCGTCACCAGAAATGCCCGAAGCCATAACCAACATAAAAATCAAAATTTGTTTTCTTGATGGAATCTCATATACATAGCTTAAGTACATGCTCTGGCACAATTTCAAACTACTACGTTAAAAAAATAATGATCCTATTCAGGGAATGTCATTTTGGAAAATGGGGTAACTTTGCAGATGTAGTTAGATAATGAAGGATCCCCGAACCACGCCCTCATAAGATTTATATTCTATAAAACATTTCATTTTTTAACGTATTTTCCTTCTCCTGTAAACTTTTGGTGTTGTGGGTTCAGGTGACGTTATAAAGAATTTTCATATAATGAATGGGATTTGATTTGTAATTTTAAATTAGCTGGCTTGATAACACTACCCCTGTATATTTGCCTTGATATAAAGGGAGCTGACATTAAACCAAAAATAGGCATATTTTTATGCCTATTCCTCAAAAAGTTTGTTTTTTAAGATAAGATATTGAGGCTGATATGATACATTCTCATTGATCAAGAAAAACTCACAGTCTTTAAACCTGCAATTTTCGCTTACGTTGAAATTTTCTTTTTACGCATTTTAAGCAATTTATTCTTTCTAAAAAAACAATTATTTCCAACACGATATTTTTCTTCTTTAGATAGCCACGGTGATGAAGTTGATATTTTCCAAACTACCGATTATAACGCATGTTGGTACGCGACATCAATACCTCACATATACATTGTCCCTGTTATTCCATCAAAAATTGAAAAAGACAATCCTTCCACCACAACAACTAATAATACTACATCCAAAACAGCTTTTCCTACTGCTTTTGAAGGTCAACTATCAAAAGCTAATGTTTCTCATGATGCCAATAACATCTCTACAAATGTAAAATGCGACTCATGTGTTATGGAACCTATTGTTGGGTTTCGTTACAAGTGTGCTCAATGTCCCAACTATGATCACCTAATGATGCTCAAACCCAATGTAGATGGTGAAAAGGCCAAAGAAAGTGATCGTTATGCAGAATGTCGTCATGTTCATCAAAGTTTCTTAGCTCATTTATATGAAATGATGGATAATTTAATTAAGGACTTTGGGAAAGTGGAAACCGCGGCAGATACTACTAAAATTTCAACAGCATATATTCAAGACTCCAATTGCAAGATAACCTTGGAATCTACTACAAATACGGGGGAACAAAATGTCGATGAAATTTCTCTGAAGGAAGGAATAATTGAAGACAAAGTTATACATGATACTTTGGCAACCAAGGAATCCGATTCTATGACACCAATTGGTTGCGAACAAAAGGAAAAGGCGATAACAGTCGCTGTAGATGGCACATCAAACAATAGAACTGATAGTGTCACTACCCATACTAAAATTCCAGAAAAAACTGTTGATCATGATTTAATTTTGCAAACATTAGATGAAGCCGCTAATGTTGTTCCATTACAAAGAGCCCAAGAGAAATCATCTGAAATTGCAAACAAAGTTATACATGAAACTCTTTCGGGTGAAGTTGTTGAGGGTGGGGTCGAGGTGGTTACACGTCGTGAACAGGGAAATACTTCTCATCAGCGAAATGAAATATTAAAATCCCTGAATGTTTCAAATACTAGAACACATTCCTCTAAATTAACTGAAAATAATGGAGAGCCAAAGAAAAAGATAACTAGAATGAATTGAACAATAGTGTTTGGAAACCATTTCAAAAATTAAATAATTCATCCCAGCAACATCCACTACAGCCTCTGCTAATGCCACAACAACAACACCAACAACTTTAAATAATTTGAATGTTTTCAATTTCACTGCCAGCAAAACATGGAAAAGAAACCGCCACCATATCTGTTTATCATCCTGGTAAGTGTGAAGAGCATCATAACTTTTGAATACCCATAATATTTAAAATCTTTATTTTAGATGAACGCATTAATAATTCTTTGCATTCCATGATGTTAATGGGTTTCAACAATGACGATGACTGGCTAACTAAATTGTTGGAAAGTGTTAATGCCAATATTCCCGATGCTATTTCGATCATTTCGGCCACTCAACGTGATAATCGTTAATGTTTAATTCTTAGTTTAAAAAACCCAAATGAATTTTATATTTATTTTAAAGTTTATCATTATTTGAAATTCAATTTATTTCATATTAGTTTTACATCCAAGCCAAGGCAATTTGCCTTGATCCACGCCTTGAAGGCAGTCAGTATTACAGAAAATATCTTAATCTATACGATTCTAGTTAGTAAACTAGACTAAACCATAATCTTAAAATAAAATATTAGAAAGAAGAAAATATTAAAAAGACTTTAGCTGGTGTCGTGGAAACGGGTTTATTCGTGTACGTATTTCGACTCTCGAACAACGTACTTCTAACGCTCGTGTAAATATGGCATAAGTCCCGGTCCTCACTAACATGAATTTTATTGCGAAATTATGCGTTTCTAGATCGAGTTCACCAATAATGGCATGATGCTGTTTGGTTTTTATTATTTTGCTATGAAACGAACTTGGTGATTAGTGCTTGGTTTACATTCGGCGTCGTTTCGTGATTTCGAAGGCGTTTCGTGATTTCGCGCGGAATCAAACAAAATTTATCATGATTTCGCATACAAAAATGAAATCATCTCATTTCGTGATTTCAGCGAAATCAACATCGAAATCACAGTACACATGATATACAACCCTGTATTTGCATAAAAAAGTACCAAAAGTTGCAACACTTTTCACGTATCACAATAAATAAGGTAGATGGTCAATTGCTGCAACAAAAAATGTTAGTATCAAAATTTGTAAACAATGTGAAAAAATATTAAATTACTTTGTTACAATGCTATTTTTCATTGTGCTCCCGTACTTTTTTAATGGTAATGTTAGAAAAAGGAGCGAATTGTCAAAAATTGCTTCCCCATACAAATTTCTTAAAAATTACGGAAACGGAAAAATGACGGAAATTGCAAAAACTCCAGCATAAATGTCAAAATCAACGTATCAGGTATCATATTAGATACCAATGAACATGCTTGGTGCTAGTTTCTACTAGGTCAAAAGTGTATGGCAGAAAACAGGAGAAGAGGGTGTTATTCGGCGCGATTTTTGTTTGAAGAGAAGTGCAAGTATTACTAGATTTCGGATTACGGGAACGCATTTTTAGCACTAAACGGGAAAACTACTGCAAGTACTAATATTTTATCTACCAAAATTTATTATTATGTCTCAACGATAAAATAATTTATTATTTTTTCATTTGTTAGTACTATACATAATTAATACGATATATAGATAATTTTACGATAATGTTCGAAATAAAGTTGTAAAGTTCTATATTGTCGTATATTTTTGATGATTAATTCAATTTACAATAACTTGTTTTGAAAATTCATGTTCGATCAGCTGCGCATATGCATCTACCTTGATCAGTGTGATATGTTTGAAATCAACAAAAAATAAGTGTTGGAACCTATGCTTGGTTTACATTTACGAAATCCACTCGATTCCGACTGTCAAATCCATAGGATAAACGTCAAATGAAATCCAATGGATTTCAGATGAGATTTCATTTGACGTTTGAGCTATGGAATTGACAGTTGAAATCGAGTGGATTACATTTACGAAATCCACTCGATTTCAACTTAGCATTATTGCCAGGATTTCGTGAAATCCAGTTGATTTTGGAGCGCAAGTGTAAACTTGGCATAGGTTTCAATTGTATCAATCTTGTAGTTTAAACCTGGGACTTAATTCTTGCTCTGTTCCAGAACTTGCAAGAAGCTACTATTTTTTACTACGATAGCATTTTTTCCTTTATGTTATCGAAAAAAATAGTAAAAATTAGTAGATTCTTGCAGTACTGGAACAGACTATCTGTTTCTATGAAAATGTGAAATGAAAACTTTTATAAATGAAAAAACTGTCAAATGAAAAAAATTATAAAGGAAATATTTTTCATTTCAAATTTTCATAGAACAAGAATCCAGCTCCTGGCTGACTTGCGAAAAATCAGTTGCTTTCAAATGTCTTGAGTATTGTATTTCATAACGCCTTTACACTTAACAATTGCAAGGCTATGTACTGCAAAACTTCAGAGATGCACATTTTTGACGCAGTAAAAAAGCAAACGTGCGCCACGAATTTTGAGACGACTCTGATAGAGAACGAACGGTAAATTAATTTTCATAAGAAATTAGAAATTAAAAAAAGTACCAAACGGTAAATTAATTTTGTTCACAAGAAAAAATACGGAAAATGACTTATAAATGTTATAAGATCACCTTCCGCTTATCGAATGGAAAAAGCTGTAATATATACGCGGGCGCTAAGCCATTTGAATTTGTAGAACTTAAAAGTGCTATCCTCTACCGACTGCCCGAGGAGATGAAGAATAATGGCGAACTACGATATTATTGGATTGGTAAGTATTACGTTCAATATAAAGGATCATCTCGGATGTGATCAAATGCAATGAAATGTTTTGCGGCTTCACTCTAGTTTAGTAAAAACTCTCCGATTTTTGTGAAATTTTTTCCAGAGGTAATATTTATTTATTTATTTATTTCAAAATTCATATATGATACAAAGCCTCAATGGCCAATTAAACGTATCTCAAGACAAAAAACCTGAGTTATAAAATAATAAATTCAATTTAATTTACTTAAATACATTAATATATAACAAATAATTATTATTTAAATGCAGATATATTTCTTCGGCTCCCCAGCCATAAAAACAGTTAAAGAAGAAAAAAAAACAATAAAAAAAGTCCAAAGAGTAGTAACTCAACATGTGCTGATTATTCAAAGAGTGACTTATTATACATGACTTTAAATGTATATGGATTGTTGTTCACGTAGCCTTTGCATGTATCTAAGGATATTGTTGCGCTGATCACGGAAATGTATAATTTTCTTGGGGGACGGACCCGGTTACCCGGTTATTGGACCCGAATGTCCGGGTACAAAACCCCGGGTTAGACTCGGCTCTAGCTCTACTGAACCTATTGCTACAAAATGGGTATCATTGGAAAGCTTATGGAAATACCTATATAACAAGTCATATGATGGGGATAGCTTCAGGTGGTCAGGTGATATAACCCAAAAACTGATTTTTGGACCCATTATGGGTTCACATTTAATGCAAGCCAGATTGTAGCTCTCACTTTAACCTTTCCAAAATGGTGCTACATGTTGTAATACCTTCCTTGGATCCAGAGATATGGCTCTTAGAATCTCGACAACCCCGTTTCTCTAAGTGGCTATTTATAGAAAAAAATTATAATTTAAAAGAACATTTTGTTCCCGTTCTCGAGATTTGCACCTGTCCATAGGAGAAAGTCTTAAATCCCCGGCAGAAGGCCGGCTATTAATAAAAAATTATAATTTAAAAGAAAATGTTGTTCCCGTTCCCGAGATTTGCGCCTGTCCATAGGAGAAAGTCTCAAACCCCCGGCCGAAGGCCGGCTATTTAAAGAAAAAATTATAACTTAAAAGAAAATTTTGTTCCCGTTCCCGAGATTTGCGCCTGTCCATAGGAGAAAGTCTTAAATCCCCGGCCGAAGGCCGGCTATTTAGAAAAAATTTATTTAAAGACAATTTTGTTCAATTTAGAACTTTAAATTTTTCCATAGACACCTATAATGTAAAAAAATGAGCCCTACAGAACCGAGTTCTCAAGATTCTAAGGGCCATATCTCTGGATCCAGAGAAGGTATTACAACATATAGCACCATTTTGGAAAGTTTAAAGTGCGAGCAATAAGCTGGCATAGATTTAGCGGGCACATATAATGGGCCCATTTTCGACTTTTTGAGGGTTTTATGG
Source organism: Musca autumnalis (assembly GCF_047663935.1). Taxonomy (NCBI): domain Eukaryota; kingdom Metazoa; phylum Arthropoda; class Insecta; order Diptera; family Muscidae; genus Musca; species Musca autumnalis. Next base: position 31,134,528 of record NW_027411755.1, read on the forward strand.
AAAAATCCGGGTCCAAAAATCAGCTTTTGGGTTATATCACCTGACCACCTGAAAATAACCCATTTTGTAGTAATCGGTTGAGTAGAGCCGGGTCTAAACCGGTTTTTGTACCCGGACTTTCGGGTCCAAGAACCGGGTAACCGGATCCGTCCCCCAAGAAAATTATACATTCCCATGATCAGCGCAACAATATCTACCTCGGGAAAAAATTTCAAAAAAATCGGGGAGTTTTTACTAAACTAGAGTTGTTCCTGTTTTGCTTTAAGTGTCTGCTTGAGTGAAGCCCAAATATTTTTCTTATCACACCTTTATTTCATCCTTTTTTCAGATGGTCATGGTGATGAAATCGACATTGTCGATTCATGTGATTTGTATGCCTTACATGAAATGATATCCACTAAATTTTCACAAGTATATGTTGGTCTAAAGAAGACTTCAAGCACTCAAATAGACTTTCCACCTCAACCGATACCAAACATCTCTCACACTCCAAATCCAAATAGTAACCAACGCAATGATATTCGTAATCCACCAGAATTTACTAAAATTACGTACAAATTGCTGAATGGATCAAAATTCACTAGATATTTTGACAATTGTTACAAACACAACATGGACACATACCTATTCCAGAGACTCACACAGCACAGCCATAAACTACGTTATTATTGGATTGGTGAGTCTGAAATGGGAAGGGATTAAGGGATTTTATATATTTTTTTGATTTAATTCCTGTGAATATATTGTTCTGTTTTACAAGGCTATAATTAATGGTCTTCATGTAATATATAAAGGATTCTGAGGCCGATTCTTTTTAGAGATGGCAATTTTTTAGTGTTGACGGATTCAAATAAAATATTTCTAAAAAATAATTTTTTCGAAGTGAAGTTAAAGATTTCACATTTGACTCATGATAATGTAACATTTCGCGTAGCACCGGTCTTAATCAAGCACAATCAAGCTTCTTAAGAAACATCGTAGACTCAATTATTAATCCTTTGTTCTTATAAGTATAACAGATTTTTTGGATTTTTTAAAAATATTTTTTTTCACGTTACTAAAAGAGGAATTTTTAAACATATTTTTTCAAGTTACTAAAAGAAGCGTGGAATTTTTAAAAATACTTTTTCAAACCTATGGGAGAGACGTGGAATTTTTAAAAATATTTTTTCAATCCTCTAAAATAGGCGCAGAATTTTAAAAATATAGAAACTCTCGATTTTTTTGAAACACAAAAATATATATATGGTAACATGGGGCGCCTTCGCCACGTTTTTTTCAAAATGTTCTCATATTGACATCATTAAAGTTTTTCCAAATATTATTTTTGGTAAGAATATTTGCATGTCTTGACTATAAGTTTTGATATATAAATGATTATAATTTTGTTTTTAAAATATTATTTTTGAGCATTTACAAAATGTCTAAAAAGTGGCGAAGCCTCCCCACCCACGGGGTAGCTTCGCCATCGACATAGGACATATATCAACGGACTCTAAAAATGGCATTTACCATACTTCCTCCCCAAATATCAACATTATGCATAAAAGGAACATGTTTTCTATTTAATAATCAAAAATGATTCTAAAATTTACAAAAAGAAAGATATTCTAGCCGTTAATTGAAGTAGGTACCTTGAATTTAGTCATAAAAATGAAAATTTTGCCAAATTAGATAGGTTTAGCACAATATTTGATTTCAACTTCACATTATAGCGTGGTATATCAATAGCATAAACAACTTAAGTTAAACCTAACATATTTCTCACATTAACCCACAACACCCCTATCATGGCGTAGCCGCCCCACCCCCTACATAGTTCATAATATGAATATATTGACATTTATAATTACTTTTATCATGCAAATTATTTGGATTTATATTCTTCAGTAGTTGTCTATTAACGGTATAAAATATAATTTTGATATAACAAAAGGTAAACAAGATATCACAAAATATACCTACCATAAATATTTTTCGCAATGCCCCAAAAACATGAAACCGCGTGCATCAGCAATCATATATTTGATAGAAATGCCAATTTTTGGGAGATGAAAGATCTTCGTTAAACTCACAATTTTTTCTTTAACGGCATTTCTGTAGCAGTTATAATTATCAAGAAAATCGGTGCTGGCGAAGGCGCCCCAGTGGCGAAGCCGCCCCATGTTACCATATATCATCTTGGGGAAGTCCATACTTCCAGAGATATAGGCCTTTAAAGTTCAAGCCTCTAAAATAGGCGTGGAATTTTTAAAAATATTTTTTCAAGTCTCTAAAAGAGGCGTGGAATTTTTAAAAATGATAATTTCAAGCAACTAAGAGATGCGAGGAATTTTAAAAAATATTTTTTCAAGTCTCTAAAAGAGGCGTGGAATTTTTAAAAATGATAATTTCAAGCAACTAAGAGAGGCGAGGAATTTTTAAAAATATTTTTTTAAGTCTCTAAAAGAGGCGTGGAATTTTTAAAAATGATAATTTCAAGCAACTAAGAGATGCGAGGAATTTTAAAAAATATTTTTTCAAGTCTCTAAAAGAGGCGTGGAATTTTTAAAAATGATAATTTCAAGCAACTAAGAGTGGCGAGGAATTTTTAAAAATATTTTTTCAAGTCTCTAAAAGAGGCGTGGAATTTTTAAAAATGATAATTTCAAGCAACTAAGTGAGGCGAGGAATTTTTAAAAATATTTTTTAAGCCTCTAAAAGAGGCGTGGCATTTTCGAAAATATTTTTTTTATTTTATTGAAAATATCTTTTCCTTTAGAAATGAGGCATGGATTTTTTAAAAAATATTTTTTAATACCTTTTTTCTTCTTTAGATAGAAGCGGTGATGAAGTTGAAATTGCCTACTCAAGCGATTACTATAATACATGTCAAGCGACAACATCAACACCTCATATATACGTAGTACCCATGAATCCACAAACCACCGAGAAAGACAATCCAGCCACGTCAACCAATAATACTACATCTAAATCAACTAAACCTGCATCTGTGGCAGCTCAAGTACCAACAACTAATTATTCTTATGATGCCAATAACGCTCATTTAAATGGAAAATGCGACTCGTGCTTTATGGAACCTATTGTTGGGTTTCGTTACAAATGCACTCAGTATGGCAACTATATATAATTGGTGAAAATTGCCAAGAAAGTGATCGGAATGAGGAATGCAATCATGTTCATCAAAGCTTCCTAACTCATTTATATGAAATGATGAATAATTTGGTAAAGGGATTTGGGATAGGGGAAACCGATGCAGGCACTACGCAAAATCCAACAGAAAATATTAATCAACGCTCCAAATGCAAGATTGCCTTGGAATCTACAAACATTGGGGGACCAAATGTCGATGCAATTTCTGTGAAGGCAGGAGCAAAAGTCACACATGAAACTTCGGCAGCAAAGGATTCTGATACTATGACATCAATTGATTGTGATCAAATGGGTATGGTAACACCAACTACTGGATATGGTACGTCAAATGACAAAACTGATAGTGCCAAAACTAAAATTGCAAAAACAAATTTGGATACGTTAATTTGGAAAACGTTAAGTGACATTGCAAATAAAGAAACTGCTGTTAATGCCATTAATACTACCGCTTTAATTGATAAGGAACTAAAACAAAAGTCTTCTAGTAATGCATCTAAAAAGTCAACATCCAGCGGCAATGCTGATCAAATCACAAATCCATCATTAAAAGACTTTATTCAAAGTCATGATCCGGAACTTGTAAGAAATGGCTTTGAAATATGGAAAAACTTCAATAATATGTTTGCAAAAATGTTCGATATCATGGATGAAGTTGAAGGTGCTGTCGTGGTTTCACATGCATCTAACACCAAGAATTCTACAACAACTTCCTCCGCACCTAAATCAGCTAAAAATAATGTAACGCCAAAGAAACTCCAAGAAGATAGTAAGACGGAATTTAACGATAGTATTTCGAAACAATTTTTAAATAATCCGTCCCAGAAGGATAGTCACGAAGCAACATCACCTGTCACTACATCGGATTCGGATTCTGATAGATCAAGAACACCGTCTCCTATGAGTAAATACTGTTACAACAACATTCCAAAATTTTATAGATGAAAGCAATAATAATACTGTGCATGCAATGATGTTAATGGGTTTCAACAGTGAGGATGTCTGAATAACTAAATGGTTGGAAAGTCTTGATGGCAATATTGACGATGCTATTACTATAATTTCGACAACTCAACGTAACGGTAGTTAATTCTCCCGCTATAAATTTTGATTATTTATTTTTTATATTTTATTTGGTGTAATCTTATATTTCTTGTAATCGTATCGTAACCTTATATTGATTCTTAATGATTTCATTATTAATTGCCTTGTTAAAGAGGTTTTGTTAAGAGTGTTTACTACACTTTTTAATTTAGGTTTATATTTATGTTTTTTTTATATGTAGTTTACTTGTTAATTGTCCTTCATACTTTATTTTTGCTCTGTTCCAGAACCTACAAGAAGCTACTACTTTTTACTACGATAACATTTTTTCCTTTATGTTATCGAAAAAATTTTAAAAATTAGTAGATTCTTGCAGTACTGGAACATACCATATATTAGAAAATGTATAAATAATGAAAATAAATGAAATGAATTTGTCAAATATTTAATTTTTTCTTCTTCCTTAAATCACATACATTTGTAATTCCAAAAAGGAAAAAAGTACCAAGTCATGTAACTTTCACGTAAAGCAACATTATCTACGAACAGAATGAGACATTGATCATAGAATTCGATGAACATCTTTGGTTTTTATGTCTGTTCCAGAACCTGCAAGAATCTACTAATTTTTACTACGATAACAATTATTGCTTTTGCTCTGTTCCAGAACCTGTAAGAAGCTACTATTTTTTACTGCAACAAATTAGTAGATTCTTGAAGTTCTGGAACACACGATTTTTTTACAATCAAGTTAAGGTTTTTACCCCCTGTTTTTTGTAACTATTTTTTGTTCGTTCGTCTATATTCGTAATAATTTAGACATCCATAGCTCAGCCCCCAGATTACATACGGACCTAATTTTTCTTAGACGCGTTCCACATATAGTTAAGAAATCCTCTTTTAAAAATCAGAGCTCTACATTTGCGCTGAGGCGAGTAAATCGATCTACAAAATTTTACAGTTCGTGTAAGAAGAATTAAAACTTTTACAAAAACAGGGGGTTAATTTTGAATCGAAGGTATTTCTTCGTATGGATTGTTGATATTTAAGAAAATATTTTTGACGTGGATTTTTTGAAAATAAAAAAATAGACGCGGATTTTTTAAAAATATTTTAACAGACGTGGTTTTTTACATCCCTACTCTGAACAGGAACTGTTTCAAATGAGAGCGAAATTTCCCATTCCCACGCTTTCCATATTCTCAACGTCGTGGGAACAGAAAAAAATGGGAGAAAAAAAATTCGAAATTAGTTACACCAAATTATTATAGCATTCTTTTGGGGGCTGTAATTTTGTCTTACCATACAAAATGCATATTTGCAGGGGTTTTGAATTAGGTAAGTAAAGGCTCAACTTTCCTAATTAAACAACCTATGGATTTTTTAAGTGAATAGAGTCAAACGTTGTGTGGTGTTGTACTAATAAGCACATTTTCTTCAAAATGTGCAAACTAGTGTAAGCATTTTTTAATTATTGGGCAAACTTATGGTCTGTTCCAGTACTGCAAGAATCTACTAATTTTTACTATTTTTTCCGATAACATAAAGGAAAAAATGTTATCGTAGTAAAAAATAGTAGCTTCTTGCAGGTTCTGGAACAGAGCAATAATTTTTTTTATAAAATACTAGGAACTTTTTAAAGTTTGTAACTCTTGTGCCAGATAGTGAAAATAACACATGAAAATATTTTAGCTTTTAGGATAGGCTGAAAACATTTTCATGACAATTTTCATAGTCTGGCGCACAAGACTAACGGATTTAAAAATTGTATGTTGATGTCCATTCAGAATAAGTTGAGTTAGGGGTTTAAAGAGTAGATTGCTACTTTTACTTATTTCTAATGATCGCTAGACCTCGTACATATCTAAACAAATCAAAAAGATAAATTCGGATATTTTTTTCGATTATTACATATTTTTGCGTATTATTAGATATCGTCACCATAAATGTCCGAAGCCGTATATCAAAAAAATCAAAATTCGTTTTTTACTGAATCTTATACATTAACCCTTTCGGTGCTTCATTTTGTTTCTGATTTGAAAAATATATTTATTTATTTTTTATTTATTTAATTATACTTGGTAATTTCAAAGTCCGAAGACCACATATAAGAAATTACAATATTTTTCCAATTTTATATATACTTAAGCCCACTATATGAATAATCAAAACTTTTTTAACATTTTGTTTGGAAAAGTGGTTTTTGGACATATTTAAAGGAAAGCAAAAACACAAAACTAAAATATTCAAGTTTTTAATTCAATTTTATCTTATAGAAGACCAGGAGTCCTTATAGAAGAGGAAGAGGTCTTCTTATAGAAGAGCAGGTCGTCTTCTCATAGAAGAGCAGAAGGTCCTCTCATAGAGGGGCAGCATGTCATCTCATAGAAGGGCACGATGTCATCTTATAGAATGGCTAGATGTCTTCTCATAGAAGAGCAGGACGTCTTCTCATAGAAGGGCAAGATGTCTTCTCCTTGAAGAGCAAAAGGGCCTCTCATAGAAGGACATGATGTCTTCTCATAGAAGAGCAGAAGGTCGTCACATAGAAGAACAGGACGTCTTCTCATAGAAGAGTAGGAAGTCGTCTCATAGAAGAGCAGGACGTCTTCTCATAGAAGAGCAGGGGGCCTTCTTATAGAAAAGCATAAGGTCTTCTCATTGAAGACCAGGTGGTCTACTTTTAGAAGACGTGAAGGTTTTTTGGGGGTCTTCACATAAAAGGTATTCTTATAGAATATCTGGAGATCTTCTTTTAGAATATTCAAAGCTTCTTATAGAAGACCTAGGGTCTTCTTATGGAAGACCTAAATGTCTTCTTATTGCAGATCTGAAGGACTTCTTATAGAACACGTGAATGTCTTCCTAGAGAAGGTCTGGAGGTCATCTTGTAGAAGAGGGTGGGGCCATCTTATAGAAAATCTGGTGGACTTATTTTAGAAAATCTGCAGGAATTATTATAGATGATCTGGAGGTTTTCTTATGGTAGATCTAGAGGTCTTTTTATAATAAATCTTTAGGTCTTCGTATAGAAGACCTGGAGGTCTACTTATACAAGATCTGGAGGTCTTCTTATAGAAGATCTAGGGGTTTTACTATAGAAGATCTGGGAGTCCGTTTTGAAAAATCTGTCATATGGCATAGTATGAAATATAAAAAATCTGGCAGCTCTATTGAACTATATTTCGGATCTTTTTTTTAAGTTTTAATAATTTAGCCAATGATTATCTACTAAATTAATTACAACAAGTAAAAAAGCATTAAGTTCGGCCAGGCCGAACTTTTCATACCCTCCACCATAAAATATTCATTCCTGTCCCCAACTTTAAGTGAGTACGTTAAAATGTCAGAAAATGTACATAAAATGCTTCATTCGGGAGGCCCTTTTTTATGGTGCCTATATCTAACTGTTGACAATTTTTGGTGGGCTAGAAATTGGGAGGTACTGTTATATAGGGGTTATAATAAAACATGTGCCTATGTTGACAGTTTTTGATGGGAGCTTTTAATGTCAAATAACTCCTAATTCGGTTAAAAAATTTAGGTAGAATCCTCAAAATATCGAAAATCGGTACATAACGCGGGAACTTCAAATGTCATTAACAGCTAGTTCGGAGGTATCTGGGCTATACGAAAATGTGAACTTAAATGAACAATTTTTGTTGCAGAATTTTTGTTGACTTTTAAATTTCAAATTACAGAAAGGTACGGAAAATCGGGAGGTTTGTTTTGGGGCTATACAAAAACATGGACCTACGTTCGGTTAAACATTTTAAGTAAAATCCTCAAAGTACCGAAAATCGGGAAGTATCGTTATATTGGGGCTATGTTGAAAATTGTTGATGCATATGTGTGGTGACCACTACAACCTTCAAATGTCAAATTACAGTTAGTTCTGTTAAAAATTGTAGCTAAAATTGCCAAATTACTGAAAATTGGGAGGTACCGTTACATGGGAGCTATATCCGAACATGGACCTATATTGACAATTTTTGATGGAGAGGTGTTGTGACCACTAAGAACTTCAAATGTCAAATTACTGCTAGTTCGGTTTGTAGCTAAAATCATCAAATTACTGAAAATCGGGAGGTACCGTTATATGGGAGCTTTCTTGACAATTTTTGGTGGAGAGGTGTGGTGACCACTAAGAATTTCAAATGTTCAAATTACAGATAATTCGGTTAAAACTTGTTGGTAAAATTCTCAAAATACCTGAAATCGGGCGGTAACGTTATATGGGGGCTATTCCAAAACATGGACCTATGTCCACTAGTTATATAAGTTTATTGACATTAAAGAACCCTAAATGTCAATTGATAACTAAATCGGTCTGAATATGTAGATAAAAACGTCAAAATGCCGTAAATCGGGGGTACTGTTATATGGGGGCTATTCCAAAACGTGGACCTAGGTCCCCAACTTTTGTCACATAAGTTTATTGACATTTAAGAACTTCAAATGTCAAATTATAGCTTCATCGGTCTGAAAATGTAGCTAAAAACGTCAAAATACCGTAAATCAGGGGGTACCATTATATGGGGGCTATACGAAAACGTGGACCTATGTCCACAACTTTTGTTATATAAGTTTATTGATACTTAAGAACCCTAAATGTCAAATTATAGCTAAATCGGTCTGAAAATGTAGCTAAAACCGTCAAAATACCGTAAATCGAGGGGTACCGTTATATGGGGGCTAAACCAAAACGTAGACCTATGTCCACAACTTTCCTTATATAAGTTTATTGACATTTAAGAACCCTAAATGTCAAATTATAGCTACATCGGTCTGAAAATGTAGCTAAAAACGTCAAATTACAGCAAATCGGGGGGTACCGTTATGTGGGGGCTATACCAAAACGTGGACCTATGTCCACAACTTTTGTTATATATGTTTATTGATACTTAAGAACCCTAAATGTGAAATTATAGCTAAATCGGTCTAAAAGTGTAGCTAAAAACGTCAAAATACCGCAAATCGGGGGGTACCGTTATATGGGGGCTATACCAAAACGTGGACCTATGTCCACAAGTTTTGTTATATATGTTTATTAACACTTAAGAACCCTAAATGTCAAATTATAGCTACATCGGTCTGATAATGTAGCTAAAAACGTCAAAATACCGTATATCGGGAGGTACCGTTATATGGGGGCTATACCAAAACGTGGACCTATGTCCACAACTTTTGTTATGTAAGTTTATTGATACTTAAGAACCCTAAACGTCAAATTATAGCTAAATCGGTCTAAAAATGTAGCTAAAAACGTCCAAATACCGCAAATCGGGGGGTACCGTTATATGGGGGCTATACCAAAACGTGGACTTATGTCCACAAGTTTTGTTATATATGTTTACTGACACTTAAGAACCCTAAATGTCAAATTATAGCCAAATCGGTCTGAAAATGTAGCTAAAAACGTCAAAATACCGTAAATCGGGGGGTACCGTTATATGGGGGCTATACCAAAACGTGGACCGATATAGCCCATCATCGAACTTGACCTGCCTGCAAACAAAAGACGAATTATCCCAAAATTTCAGCGTCCTATCTCCATTTTTGTGGATGCTAGAGTGATTACCACAGACGGACGGACGGACGGACGGACGGACGGACGGACGTGCTCAGATCGACTTAGAATTTTACCCTGATCAAGAATATATATACTTTATAGGGTCGCAAATGAGTATTTCAATGCGTTACAAACGGAAAAACAAACTTAATATACCCTCCATACTATGGTGGAGGGTATAAAAAGTAATTAACCTGCAAAGATGACTTTGGGGAACAAAGCATCAATATGAGCACTAAACTCAAGCTTGTGATCAACGTATACACCCAAGCATTTAACCTTATCCACTCTATGTTGAACCCAAGAAATCCGTCTTCGGAATGATGAAATGGTTCCTTTCGATATCTTATGGATCTAGACGCTAAAAATTACAATAATTGTCGTAGTATATACTTTTCCATCATATACGAATATACAAAATTCGAAATCTACTAATTACATATTTCACAGTACATTTTGTATGATTTTATTAAGCAAACACATCCCGGTTATAAATATTTACAATAATTTTGCCATGTAGATGTCTCAAAATACGAAATTTCATAAAAATATGAAATTTATTGAAACTTTTTTTAAAACTCCCACACTGTTTGCCGGGGAGATTTTTCCCACAAAAAGATACAAAATTCTCCCACAATTCAAGATAGAGAATGTATACATTTTCCCCATGGGAACAACAAATATCCAATTCGAACTTCATTCAGAATGAGGCGAGAGGAGAAATGGGAAAAACTCCCACAAAATTTTATGGATTTTTTAAAAATTATTTTTCAATAATTCGTGGATTTTTTAAAAATTATTTTCAATAATTCGTGGATTTTTTAAAAAATTATTTTTCAATAATTCGTGGATTTTTTTACAAATTATTTTTCAATACGTGGATTTTTTAAAAAATTATTTTCAATAATTTGCGGACTTTTTTAAAATTATTTTTCAATAATCCGCGTATTTTTTTTTTTAATAATCCGTGGATTTTTAAAAATAACTTTTCAATAATTCATGGATTTTTTAACAATTATTTTTCAATAATTCGTGGATTTTTTAACAATTATCTTTCAATAATTTGTGGATTTTTTTACAAATTATTTTTCAATAATTCGTGGATTTTTCAAAAATTATTTTTCTATAATTCGTGGATTTTTTAAAAAATTATTTTCAATAATTTGTGGACTTTTCTTAAAATTATTTTTCAATAATCCGCTATTTTTTATAAATTTATTTTTAATAATTTGCGGACTTTTTTAAAATTATTTTTCAATAATCCGCGTATTTTTTAAAAATAACTTTTCAATAATTCAATAATTCTCGGATTTTTTAAAAATTGTTTTTCAATTATTCGTGGATTTTTTTAAAATGATTTCTCAATAATTCGTGGATTTTTAAAAATTATTATACCCTACACCACTATGTGGGGAGGGTATTATAAGTTGGTTTTGGCCAAAAAGTTTGTAACGCATCGAAATACTGGTCGTAGACCCATACTTATATATATCAAAATGAATGTCTCGACGAGCTGAGTCGATCTGGCTATGTGTGTCCGTCCGTCCGTCTGTCCGTCTGTCCGTCTGTCCATCTAAACCTTGTAATCACGCTACAGGCCGCAATTTTGATCGGATCGTCACGAAATTTTGGATGTTGATGAGGGTCCCGGAGGGGAAGAAGCCTATTGATTTTGGTGATGGTCGGATAATATTTAGGGGTCGGAAAGGGCAAAAAACTTAGGTGGATAAAAAGACAACGTTTTTTTCCAAAGCCAATATCTCAACTTCTATATGGGGTATACCAAAAGCAAAACCTGACAATGAATGCAGAAAATATCACCTTTCTAATGATGTAAAGTAGGTGTTCGTAGGTGATCAAACAACGTAGATATCGCAATAGTAGCAAATAAAACCCCAATTTTCATTTTTGCGATTTTAATTATATTGAAAAATATCTCAGCTTTGGTTGAACATTTTCCAAAAGCAAAGCCTGACTATGAAAGTAGAAGATCCCGTCTTTACAATGATGCAAACTAGGTCGGCGTAGGTAACCAAATAACGGAGATATCGCAATAGTCGGTAATACATCCCATTTTTCTATTTTTTTGGAAATCACGCTACAGGTCGCAATATTGATCGGATCGTCACGAAAATATTAGGGTTAATGGGGGCCTCGCAGATGAAGAAACATATTGATTTTGGTGATGGTCGGATAATATTTAGGGGTCGGAATGGGCAAACACTTATTTGGAGAAAAGTCAACATTTTATTTCAAAACCAATATCTCTGTTTCTTTAAGAGGTATATCAAAAGCAAAACTTGGAAAGGAAAGTAGAAAATATCACCTTTACAACGGTGTAAAGCAGGTTGTCGTAGGTGGTCAAATAGCAAAGATATGGCAATTGCCGATAATGCATCCCATTTTCCGATTTTTTTGTAATCACGCTACAGGTTGCAATTTTGATCGGATGGTCACGAAATTTTGGGGGTTAATGGGGGTCCCACAGAGGAAGAAGCCTACTGATTTTAATGATGGTCGGATAATATTCAAGGGTCGGAATGGGCAAAAACTTATTTGGAGAAAAGGTCAACGTTTTATTTCAAAGCCAAAATCTCTGTTTCTTTAAGAGGTATATCAGAAGCAAAACCTGGCAAGGAAAGTAGAAAATATCACCTTTACAACGATGTAAAGTAGGTTGTCGTAGCTGCTAAAACAACAGAGATATCGCAATAGTCGGTAATGCATCCCATTTTCCGATTTGTTTGTAATCACGCTACAGGTCGCAATTTTAATCGGATCGTCACGAATTTTTTGGGAGTTGATGCGGGTCCCACATAGGAAGAAGCCTATTGATTTTGGTGATAGCCGGATATTATTTAGGGGTCGGAATGGGGAAAACTCATTTGGAGACAAATTCAAAGTTTTATTCTTTGTGAATATATTGGCTTCTAGTAGGGGTATTCCTGTCAATGGAAGAAGAAAATATTACCTTTACATTGGTGTTAAGCAGGTTGGCGAAGGTGGTCAAACAAGGGAGATACCACAATAGTCGGTAATGCAATCAAGCTACAGGTCGTAATTTTGATCGGATGGTCACGAATTTTTGGTTGCTTATGGGGGCCCCAGAGACAAAGAGACATATTATTTTTGGTGGTAGTCGGTTTATATTCCCTAAAAGAAATGTTTACCAGTGAAAAGCTTATGCACAGGGGTAGTGGTGTAGGGTATCACATGGTCGGCCCCGTCCCGACTATAGCCTTTGCTCACTTGTTTTTCAATAATTCTTGGATTTTTTAAAAATTATTTTTCAATAATTCGTGGATTTTTTAAAAATTATTTTTCAATAATTCGTGGATTTTTTTACAAATTATTTTTCAATAATTCGTGGATGTTTTTAAAATTATTTTTCAATAATTCGTGTATTTTTTAGAAATTATTTTTCAGCAATTCGTGGATTTTTTATATATTATTTTTCAGTAATTCGTTGATTTTTTAAAAATTATTTTCCAATTAGTGGATTTTTTTACAAATTATTTTTCAATAATTCGTGGATGTTTTTAAAATTATTTTTCAATAATTCGTAGATGTTTTTAAAATTATTTTTCAATAATTCGTGGATGTTTTTAAATTTACTTTTTAATAATTCGTGGATGTTTTTAAAATTATTTTTCAATAATTCGTGGATGTTTTTAAAATTATTTTTCAATAATTCGTGGATGTTTTTAAAATTACTTTTTAATAATTCGTGGATGTTTTTAAAATTATTTTTCAATAATTCGTGGATGTTTTTAAAATTATTTTTCAATAATTCGTGGATGTTTTTAAAATTATTTTTCAATAATTCGTGGAAGTTTTTAAAATTATTTTTCAATAATTCGTGGATTTTTTTACAAATTATTTTTCAATAATTCGTGGATGTTTTTAAAATTATTTTTCAATAATTCGTGGATGTTTTAAAATTATTTTTCAATAATTCGTGGATGTTTTAAAATTATTTTTCAATAATTCGTGACTGTTTTTAAAATTATTTTTCAATAATTCGTGGATGTTTTTAAAATTATTTTTCAATAATTCGTGAATGTTTTTAAAATTAATTTTCAATAATTCGTGGATTTTTACAAATTATTTTTCAATAATTCGTGATTTTTCCTAAAATTATTTTTCAATAAATTCGTGATTTTTTAAAAATTATTTTTCAATAATTCGTGATTTTTTTAAAAATCCTTTTTCAATAATTCTTTATCATTTAAACCTTTCACTCTTCCACTGCCTTACATATTTTAATATTTAATTTGCTCATTTTGAACAATTTTCGACCCAGAAATAGGGTGTAAGATGTTGTATTGGCGATTCAATATAGTAAATACCCAAATAAATACCCGGCCATTGACGAAAAGTGTCAGGCAATTAGTTCTTATGCGAAAATTAGCCAACATTTGTACTGAAAACGAAAATAATTAGAATGTGAATTTGTAAACAGCCAATGGAGACCTCCATGTGTCCTTTTATGTCCACTTGTTTCAACACTTTTCATTCCAAGTCAAAAATTCGTTTGAAAATGTCCTCTTCGGTTAAGCAAAGTTTGGATTATTTGGCTGTACAATATGGAGCGATTATGTGTTTGGGTTTGGATATTGGTGTTACACGTCGCAAGGCCTTAATTCTTACTGTACCACAATTTACATGCAATATGGATTCGGAAATTTTGTCGCGCACAGCATTATCGATATTGATGCCATCACCGCATCTTTTTCCATGTTTAATCAGGGTATACTGTTGTTGTTTAAAATGTTTTTGATTATACTTAAAGGTGATGAAATGTTGACGCTAATATGGGATATGAATTCATTGGCCAGGGGAGGTAAATTGTAACTCCATGTCATTCAACTGTTTCAGTATCGCTACAGCCCGTGGCGTGGTTCGCACAGCGCCGATACTCACCGTCAAAGCAGAACATTGACCCGTAGCTCTATTAAAGAATTTGTTTCTAAAACACACGAAGTACTGTCTTATTTGCCTGCACAATATTCCATACGTGTGTAGCATTAGAACGGACATCATCAGAACTCTTCACTGTTTCTTTCTTTAAAATGTTTTATTCTTCAAATTATATAGTGTCGATTAGGGGGAGATTTCATAACACAGATACACATTGGAATACATATAAGGATATTAACAGCTAATAACTACATATACATACATATTTTGGTTATATAGATAGATATAGGCTTGTGTTTAACCCAACGCCATTTACACTAACACTACAAAGACGATATATTTAGGGTAAGAGGAAATTAGAGTTATTCTTTAAAATAAATATATAATTCATTTGGGGCCACCACCCAGTGGCGGGGAAAAGGAGTAACGAAATTTAACGGCTATTACGTTGTGTGGCCGAAATAAGATCCAAAGCTTCGGATATATTGCCATTAACACTTTCCAATAATTGAGTTAACCAGGCACCCTCATTGCTGAAACCCATTGCCATCATGGCATGAACCGAACTATTGATGAGTTCATCTGGAAATTAGAGAAAAACAGATAAATACACATTCTATAATCTATATGCTTACAACTTACCCTGATGATAAACTGGTATGGTTCTCTTTTCTTCTGGTTTCTGTGGAGTTGTTTGTTCCGGTTCTTTGGGTGTATTCTTGAAAACTGGTACTGCACGCAATTCTTTGGGAACTTCATTGTTATCAGTGCTGGCTTTACGCTCTTGGGTTTCCATTTTATCAATGTGAGCTTTTAGATCAGCACTTATTTGAGCAAAATCCATGACATTTGATTTATTTAAAGATTGTGGTGGAGTGTTGGCATTAGAAGAAGAAGGTGCTGTTGCGGCGGATTTTGTTTCTGGACTAGCTTCCTTGGAGGGAGCATTTAATTTAATAAATGATTCCGAAACACTGTCACTCTCGCTATCGCTACCCAAATCACTAACATCCAATAGACCATTATTGACTTCTTCTTGAGTTTTCTTTGGCTCTTCTGTGGCTTCAGCAACGGCTTTAGAAGAGGATGTGGAAGTGTTGGTCTTGGATGAATTCATGGAGTTTTGGGTATTATTGGATTGCTGTGAAGCATTTGATGGCCTGCGTAGATTTGCAGCAGCAAAGGGACATGAGACGGCTTCACCACCTTCAGCTCCATCCATGGGATCAAGCATTTTGGCAAACATGTCATTGAAATTATTTAATATTTCCATGCCACCTTTTAGGAGTTTAGGATCAAGCAATTGGACAAAATCTTGTAGTGATGGTGTGGCCGACATGGTGGGTGGTGTAGCTTGGGCACTGTTGTTGGGTGTCGATGATTTTGATGAAGTAGATGGAATTTCATTGTCTTTTCCATTATCATTTGGTGTAGAAGTGGTGCTCGCCTCCTTGGCTGCAGCCAAGGCAGTTTCATGTATAACTTTGGCTGCAATTTCAGCCGATTTCACAGCAGTCTCATGGGCTTTTTGAGCTGCAATATGTGCCGCCTCAGCAGCTGCCTTGGCAATGGCTTCATGATCAATGTTTTCAGTTGCAGTTTTATCAGTACTGGCAGAGGTCTCACCTGCAGCAGCGGCGGCAGCTGCAGCACCACCACCTTCGGCCAAATCATGCATCATTTCATATAAGTGAGACAAGAAGCTGTGGCGAGCATGACGACGTCCATGTTTACGACCAGCTTCCTTGCTCTTTTCACCATCTCCATTGGCACCAGCAGCTGCGGCGGCCGAACAGCTAGGAGTAGCAGCAGCTGTTGCACTCTTCCAACGTTTTTCATGATGGTGATGTTTACGACCCAATTTACGACCACATCCAGTACCTGCTGTTACCCAGGCATCTACAACATATGGACAACTATTGTTGGGCATACGTATCATCATGTGATCACCATGAACATGCTTGGCTTCACAGTGTTGACACAAATCATAGTTGGGACACTGAATACACTTGTAACGGAAACCCACAATGGGTGCCATAAGACAAGAATCACATTCCACATTTAGATGAATGCTATTGGCATCCATGTTAACATCAGCTGGTGGTACTTGAGATTGACCAGATGTAGCGCCAGCAGCAGCTGAAGCAGTGGATGATTCATTCGATGCAGTAGCATTAGTAGTTGTGGTGGCATTTTGTGGCTTTTCATTAGTTGAAGGATTCTTGGGAGCAACAAACAAATGGCGACGTTCCGTGTTCATATCCAAAAAGATATTATAATCAGTTTGGTTGGCAATAGCGATTTCATCACCATCTCCATCTGGAAAGAAAAGGAAAAATTAGATAAAACTTGAAATATTCAAAACAATAATTAAATGTACCAGATAACTGAGTATTGGATTACGTAGTGGCTACATAGGTACCCAATTTATAACCTTAATTAATATGACAAACATATCGCATTCAAGCTAAGAATTCACCCAGAAAATGAATTCCAAATGAAACTTGCGAGTTGGTGATTCAGCAAATTTTCATTGGGAGAAAATCCAAATTGGTTTTCTCTCTCACTCGCCTCATATAGGTACGCAAAGGAAGTACAACATTTATAAAGATTAAAGTTCAGACGGTTCTCCCCAAAACATGCTTATCAGTTCTTGTTTTGATGATTCATATTATTTGCAATCTTCGTGGGCTTTTGTGATTATAAATAATAGACAATGATAAAGAATCTATGATAAAATAACATTGACAGCCAGCTGATAAATGTATTACTTTTTTGCATTCCAATCTGCCAACAATGGGTATCGGAAAAGAAAACTGCCCACAACTCAGAAATCCACACTTCCCAGAAAAACGGCTTACAAAATCGTGTTTGCAATCTTGTTTAAAGGAGTATAACCTTAAACACTTTCAAATAAGTAAGAAACTAGCAGATTTTAGCTGCAAATACCTGACAAAAGAATACTGCTCATTACAACTATTCATGGGAGTCAGAATAATATGAAAATGGGTTGCTCGCGAAAGTTGTCCAAGATTAAACTCGTATTAAGTTCATCTCAGTAACATTTGCAAGTAGGGTCGCAGGTGGCCACCATGTTATATTTTAATATAATGTTTATTAGTGCCCGCCGTGCCCGCCGAAAGTTTTGGTAGCCACTCCTTTGAAAGTATTAACCACCTATCCCATGGTAAGAGTGGAAATATCCTTTGTGATTGAGCTTGTAAAATTTCAATGCGGAAGAATATCTCTCACTGGTGTTTGAGGAGTATAACCCTGAAAACGTTCAAATTATCCCCGATTTTCGATAACTTCCATTGCTGATGGAAATTTTCGTCCATTAATCAATTTGTTTTGAAATTCAACGTTAATATTGATTTAAGAGAGACATTCGTTCTCTTAACGAGCCATTTTGTAATGCAATTCTCTTAAAAGAAACAAATCAAAGTGCAATCAAAAGTGCACCGTGCACCACACAAACAAATGTAGTATGTATTGCAAAATATACTATGTAATTTCCGATTTTTTGCATCATCTGATACAGAAAAAAAACATTAATTTATCTGTTTAAATTCAAGTCCACATAATTAATTTTAACACACTTACCAATCCAGTAGTAACGTATTTCACAACGTTGCTCCTTATGTTCATCGAATAGAGACTTCTGAATTCCTTCTTTAATGTCCACAAAGATTTGTGAAGTATTCTTCAAATAGCCATTGATTTTTTGGTCATTCGACAACTTGTAAGTAAATTTCAACAAAGATGACGACATGGCTTCTTGCTTTTTATTATTTCACGAACTTAAGTTTCAATTGTTTTCTTATTATTTAAACTGGTTTGTAAAAACTTTTTAAATTAGTGTTTTTTGGAATATTTTTAATGGCTTTTTGCGTTTCACAGACTGATTTTTCCGCGTTATGACTTCTTATTGGTATGGTTATTTTCGAACTGGTCGTTGGTTCTATATCGCTTTGTTTTTATACGTATGAAACGACACTCAACGTACGCAATTACTCACTCTCTTGCTTGAAACTATTTCACAATTTCTCTTAAAATAACTTCACATATTCTCTTTAATTCTCGTTTATTCTGGACAATTCTTTATTGAATAACGTTTATTCCTTCAAAATTGCAATATCATTTTAATTCCGGACTGGATTGATGATTGGTATTAAATGGCGAGTTGTTTTGGGTGACTTGAAGTTTTAGTGTGTGAACATTACACTGAACGTACCCATTACACCTGAAATTGATATGATAGATTGCTACTTTAATTTTAACGGGTGACAAGTGTCATAATGTTGTTAATGTCATGGTACAATCATACAAGTAGTATAATCTGCCAGCTGACGGTAACATAATGTGTCAAGTGCATTGAATTGATGTCAAATTTTGACACCTTATGTTACCAACAATTGCCGATGCGGCTACCTGTGTATTTGTACCATGGTTAATGTCATGTTCATACCAGTATTTGGAGCACGTTGTTCGCTCCCATAATTACAGTACGTTTATATAACCGGATTTAACAAACCCCCGCAGGGTTTCAAAAGTCATAAACATGACCTTACGTACACGAATTAACCCGATACGACACGGCACAATTCACGAAAAGGTCGTAAGTCTATTTTTATAAATTTTTCAGGAGGAGGAAAAAACATTCTACCGCTTTCTGTATTAAAGATTTTACTATGGTGGTAAAAACAGTGTTTTTCGTTTATTTTTTCCGCTTCAATACCTGTATTTTGTTTGATCGAATTCCGTCGCGTTTGGGAGATAATAGGATACAGTTAGTTAACCAAATTATTGCAAACGATGAAATTGCAAAAATTTATATTTTTAATTAGGAATTTTTTCAATAATGTTGGATTTTTTTGTACAAATCTGTTGATTTACCTGTTAATGAAAACATCAAGCCAAAAAATTCAGAAATCGGTCGAAATTAACAAAAGCAAAGGGCAAAAAGTAACTGGTTTTTGTGTTGTAAAAAAATCAATAAATTCGAGGGATTTTCCCATGATTTTTATTTTATTTATTAGTTTTATGGTATGTGGACATGTAGATCCATAGAAAGTCAGGCTAACGGACTTCGGAAAATATGCCACGTTTGGCAAATCCGAAAGAGAAATCGCTAAAATCACCTCTCATAAGCTGAGAACTATATACGACGTGGTATATGACGTCGAGAGAGAAGGCGGGCTCAAACTAAAGACGTTACATGGCAGGCCAAAAATGGTGACCCCACGAATTGACAGGAGAATTATTAAAGAACATGACGAAAGACATCAAAAAAGATTTTGGAGTAAAGGCCGGGACACATAAGAAGCATGGCATTCTTGCTGAAGTCATATCTGATAAAAGTCTAAAGACCAAGTTCGACCCAATAGAAAGATTTCAGAATCTCATTTGAATTAGTCCCAATTTACATTAAGCGAGTTTACTTGCGGCAATTGTCAGTTTGATGGAGAGAGAGGTGAGGTATATGGTAACCCTTTGCCTCTCAACACCCTCTCTCACCCACAAACTGACAATTGCCGCAAGTAAACTCGCCTAATGTAAATTGGGACTTAGGTCGAACTTGGTCTGCAGTCAATTATCAGATATGACTTATTAGGCGTTTACACCACACAGTTTGTCTTCAAATACAGCTCTGATTTACTAATACATACATATATTTGTCGGCTGTCTTCCAGCTGTCCATCATTTTTTCACAGACAGTCAAGTTAACAAATTTTTTACATGTTTGTAAAAATAAGTGAGATAATGACTGAAATGTGTTGAAAACGAAAGAACATTAACATGAATGACTATCAAAACATGTCCTCAACTGCCCTGTCATGTGTAAACGCAGGGTTACTAGGCGTTTAAGGCCTGGGTACATAAGCTGCCTCGCCTGCTTATATGGCTTGCTTCTGATAAAAGAATAAAAAACAAAAGGGCAACCCAGTTCGAAATTTGTTCGGCCTTATTTATTATTTTATTTTTATTATGTCAGAAATGAAGCAGAAAAGCAAGACAACAAGGCAAGGCAGCTTATGTACCCAGGCCTTAACACACAGACAGTATTAGGTCTGTCTGGTTACCCTAAAACTTGTAACAATTTGTACCAATTGTTGCTGGAAGTCGTCTGTTAACACAAAAAGCAGGCAAAAGCAAGCACTTGTAACTCTTCTTCCTGAAAACAATCAATCAGCTGTTTTTAATTATTCTAAAGAGGCCTGGGTACATAAGCTGATTGCCTTGCTTTCCTGCTTCATTTCTGACATAACATGGTATAAATAAAGAGGTAGATTTAAATGAAAAAAATCTATTGAACCCTTGTTTTTCCTGAATTCCTAAAACTTCAAAATTAATCAACAAGTGGGTTTGTTTACAACATCAATTTTGAGCATTTTATAAAAATCGCGAAAAATGAATGAAGGACCAATGTTTCTCCGCATAATCAAGTTGTGGATATGATAAAATGTTTGTTTCAATGATAACCTGACGATTTATTTCCATACAAATGTTCCAAAAATAATTTTAAAAATCATTGAATTCGATTGTTTTTAAAATTGTTTGACATATTATTCAAACACCACACACACATACAAAGATTGTGCGTATTGTTTTGAAGTTTTAAGAATACTCGAATGAAAAAAATTAAATTGACATAAAGCTTTGGCTAACCTTTCTTATTAAACCATGTGACATAATAAAAATAAAAGAATAAAGAAGGCCGAGCAAATTTCGAACTGGGCTGCCCTTTTCTTTTTTATTCTTTAACCAGAAGTAAGCAAGGTAAGCAGGCAAGGCAGCTTATGTGCCCAGGCCTTACAACTAATTGTATTGTTTCTTCGGAGAACAAAGTTACAATGTGAAAAAAATCCTTTTTGGGTCATTTTCTTTTTTTATTTTAAATAAAATACAACAATTTGCTACCCTTTTTCCTTTATTAGCGGAGAAATTGTTCTGTTTTGGCAAGTCAGCTGATTTCTTGCTGGGAAGGTGTCTGTTTACTTTTTACAATTTTCTTGCAAAAGAGAATAAAAACTCCTTACTCTCTGAGAAAGTTCTTGCTGGGAAAGTAACCAGACAGATCTATTGACAAGACAATAGCAAAGTTAAGGCCTGGGTACATAAGCTGCCTTGCCTTCCTTCTGATAAAAGAATAAAATCGAAAAGGGCAACATAGTTCGAAATTTGCTCGGCCTTCTTTATTCTTTTATTATTATTATGTCAGAAATGAAGCAGGAAAGCAAGGCGACAAGGTGAGGCAGCTTATGTACCCAGTATAATTCGGGCGTGTTTCATTCGTACACATTCTTCTTTCGACATACAGAAACTGGCTGTTAGTATCACTCTTTTGTCCTCCAGAGGGATTTCTTCCATAAACAGCCGTAGAAAGTCTGCCATTGCAGAGACAAACTTAATAGTGGGAATCAAGTCACTTGATTGGTCCCTCCTGGCATTCTCGGCCATTTCTACAAATTCATCCACAACTCCACTGTTGAAAATTGCTTGATAACCTTGTAAATCGAAGCGATCATAGTCATAGCGGTTAAGGAGGTTGTTATTGCTTGTAACGTAATTAAAATTTAGCGTCCTTCTCCTGTACCTTACTAGGCGTTTACACCAGACAGTTTGTCTTCAAATACAACTCTGATTTACTAACACATACATACATTTGTCGTTTGGCTACCAGCTGTCATTCTTTCACAGACAGCCGGGTTAACAAAATTTTGACATTTTTTGTAAAAATGTGTGAGATAATAATTTATATGTGCTGAAAACAAAAGAATATATACAAAAACAAAATATGTGAACGAAAAACGAAAAGGAATCGATGATTTTCATTCATAATTTTACAACTGTTTTTGCAGTTGTCTGGACGCCTACGTCACAAAGGCAAGTTTTGGGATTTTGACAACCAATACATGTACTCAACTGTCCTGTCATTTGTAAACGCTGGGTTAATCTCGAATTAAGGAAATGTTTAGTTAACTTGACAAGCAAGTGCATTACGACAAATCCGCAAAGCCTTCGTTGACAATATGTATATAGTACTTACACCGTAATATTGTAATTGTGATGTATGATGGGTAGCCGCATCGCCGACGGTGTATTTTATTTGCAAGCCAATACTTCGGGCTGTAGCATAGATTGTTGTTAACATATTCTCCATATCTACGACTCTGTATTGTTGTAGACCCCTGGTCCCAATGAAAATAATCCAATTGGAAAGAAGGCCCTTTAGAAGGAATCCGTATGGAGTACTAATATTTGGACTGCTAACATGGAGTGCGTAGAAACTTAAGACACAAATTCTTGCACGTAGGTCCATATTGGCGAGAAATGCCTGTAGCTTCCTTCTAGTTGAAGGAAGCTACCCTATTTGACAGCTTGGGTACCACCTTCCAACAAGGGCCAAAGGGGGTTGGATCCACACCTAGGATCTCCTGCCTCAGTGGATAGCCCTCCTTGATGATGAATCTTCGTTTCTCCTCTTCCGTATATTGGAGTTCCTTTTGATGTTCCATTTTGTTCGATACTTGTATTATATTTTTATGTATTATGTGTGATACGTTCACTGTACTACTTTCGAATGAAGAGAATCTGTGGATGTATGTACGTTCTTATAAGGTGATATTTCGTACACAGGTATCAACATGCGCTTACATGTAATGCATGTAAGTGCACAACATAAGGCCATAAATGGTCTACTTGGTTCTTCGAATGTGGGGTCCAAGGCGGTATTTGGCCTATGACATACCTTAATTGGTCCATGTGACCAAAACAGGTTAAAGTTGTCTTCATTGCTTTCATTGGCAGCCTGTTTTGGTCATATGGACCAATTAAGGTATGTCATACCGCAACAGAGGAGACTCTGTTGTGGTATGGCGTTGTATGAGTGCTTCCGGTGTAGGAAATCGTGTTTTTATAGATGGAATTAAGGGTGAGAAGTATTATTTAAACATTCTGAAAGGATAATTTGAAATTTAGGCGCTGAAAAAATGGGATATGGGACAACATGTGCCCGAGCACAAATCACATATTTTTCCAAAGTGGATGCTATGTACACAGTCTTACATAAGTATACGTACGCCCCATAAATCTCGGGTTTTAGAAAAAGTAATGATATTTATGAAATTCCAAGTACACAGGTTTATTTCGTCTCACTAATAAACAATATTTAATACAACAAAAGTATATTCCATAATATAAATAACGGTAAATTTTACAAAAACCAAAAAATGATACTTACAAAAGTATACATACGCCCCAAGGAAATATGAGTATTATCGTACAATTTATGGAATTAGCAGGAAAATGTATACATTTTATTGTTGTGGCGAATGTGTCTGGGTGTCCGAGATATATTTTAGAGAAAAAAAAATAATTTTTGGGTGTTAAGTGCCGTTATTTAATGCCAAACTTCTTGTATAGCTCGTTAAAGCGGACCCTTGCTGATTTCTTTCCGTTTTAGGTATTTGAGTATACAAAAGCCACAATATTAGTGTCAGATTATAGATTTTGATATCCTAGAAAGCTTTTTAGTTGACCTTGTGCATAACACACCTTCCTGGGTGTCGATAAATTCAATTTTTTCCTGGGATATCTCAGGAAGTTAATAGATTCCTCGGAATTCTTGGCTCAAATTACATACAGAAGACCTTGAATTGTGTTTTAATATGGCGTTATATAATCCTTGGACACCAATTGAATCAGAAATGTACAATTATCCGATACTTTCCGACCCTATATTGACGGTAATGGTTATAATACGAAAACTACGTTGTTCACAGTGTAAATTTCATGCTTTTTGGTAGTGATTATATTTTGATGCTTTGGGAGCAGGTTTTTAACAGAATATTTCACATTTCTGATTCAATTGGTGTCCAAGGATTATATAACACCATATTAAAATACAATTCAAGGTCTTTTGTATGTAATTTGAGCCAAGAATTCCGAGGAAACTATTAACTTCCTGAGATATCCTAGGAAAAATTTGAATTTATCGACACCCAGGAAGGTGTGTTATGCACAAGGTCAACTAAAAAGCTTTCTAGGATATCAAAATCTATAATCTGACACTAATATTGTGTCTTTTGTATACTCAAATACCTAAAACGGAAAGAAATCAGCAAGGGTCCGCTTTAACGAGCTTTACAAGAAGTTTGGCATTAAATAACGGCACTTAACACCCAAAAATTATTTTTTTTTTCTCTAAAATGTATCTCGGACACCCAGACACATTCGCCAAAACAATAAAATGTATAAATTTTGCTGCTAGTTCCATAAATTGTACGATAATACTCATATTTCCTTGGGGCGTATGTATACTTTTGTAAGTATCATTTTTTGGTTTTTGTAAAATTTACCGTTATTTATATTATGGAATATACTTTTGTTGTATTAAATATTGTTTATTAGTGAGACGAAATAAACCTGTGTACTTGGAATTTCATAAATATCATTACTTTTTCTAAAACCCGAGATTTATGGGGCGTACGTATACTTATGTAAGACTGTGTAACTGTCCAAAAGTGATTCAAACACCTCCCCGATTACCGGATTTGAATCCTATAGATAATTTATGGAGTATTTTGGAGACAAATATAAAAAATCGTAACATCTAAAGTACAGGAACCCTGAAATATGCCTTGCAAGAAGAATGGGGAAAAATTCCGATATCTTGCCCCGAAAACTTAGTTAAATCTTTGCCAAAAAGGCTAAAAGCTGTAAAGGATAACAAAGGATGTGATCCCAAGTGCTTAACTCCTAAGAAATCCTTTTGGTTTCATGGAACTTTTAGAGTGCATACTTTTCACTGTGAGGTAGAAATCGATGTTGTTTAACCATTTTTATTTTTTAACTAAATTTACCTGAATTTCGTTAATTTAATTTTATTATATTTAAGTTAAGACACTAATGTAAAAATATAAAAAGGAATGAAATCGCTATCATTAACCAATTCTTAGCAATCGCAATTTTAATGAAAGAAAGTGAAGTGGATACTTTTGACTGTGATTCACTATACAGTATGCAAAGTTCATATTCGTACACCCCTAAAAAGTGAATAAAATCGTTATTAATTCCATATTTCATGTGCAAATATGAAATAATTGATGGCAATTACCATAACGAAGAAAGATTTAAGAATAACAAAACAAATTTTTAATTTATTCCGCCATTTAGATATAGAAATCTGAAAGATTTTGCTTCCGAAATTGACATTTGGTTTGCTGGGATCCTTTTGTCCCGAATTCAATATGTAATCATTTAAACTTTGCCCACAATTTACTTATTCCTGCACCAATTTTGCATTGCTTCAGATGGTCTAGCCACTTTTTCGGCTTGTGTTCGCATGCTAGCCTGCTTAGTTAAAGTGTAAATTCTCTAACTCTTGAGTCTTTAGGGCCCATCCCGTTGCCTCTGCTGGGAAATTTGTTCTGATTTCAGGTATTCGATCAGTAGGTATGTATCGAGCAGTTGCAGCTGTGATGATGTCCCCGAATGTACAGCTCTCTGAAGCGGTGAGTGGTAAATTCTTCGAATATTTGACATGGTTTCGAATAGTACGGATCCTATGAAGTCGTGGTGATCTGTTTACTGATATGATGATCGGAAGAGGGTAAAGGGAAATGTCCAGGATACGTCATTTATCGGGGTGCCACAATGATGATGTAAATGGTACCAGCCGACGCAGGAATTCGTGACTGCTCTTCGTGGCCGTCTTCTTGCTGTTGCGTCGTGTGGCTATTGAGAACGAGAACAGTCAAGGATAAGGGAATATGTAGTTGCTATACGCGGCCGTTTTCTCTGTGCTGTATGTTATTGTCGTTATTAACAATAAAAAACACTGTAAAAATGATGCATATGCATACGTGGCAGCGATGGTTGCCGTTGCACGCGGCATCATTGTTTAACGTATAATTAATAATTATAAAATAAGAATTAATCTATTTTGTTTTTATAATTTCATTCTTGGGTTGCAGCTTTTACCAGCAATTTTCGACGAAAGAACACTTTGCATTGATTCAATTTAATTAAGGAATTGTCATTTCGAAAGGATTCGATTAATTTGGCGTCCACAACGAAAATAAATTGTTATTATATTTTTGGCAGGATTTGGAAGTTTCTGGAATTGATATACCGACTTCGGTGACCATTGTATAAAACAGATAAACTCTCTAAAAAGACTTCAAAGTCAAGTTATTGCGTTGAAGTGAGCGTACTGCGCTGCAAAAATCAGTATGTCTTCTCTTACCACCTAAAAATTTAAGGAATTGCTGGGTGCTGTTAAAAGACAAAGCGAGAAATGTGGTTCATTCAGTGGTTGCCGTTCGAGGTACAATGGAGAACGGAATCCGCTAAAAGTAGAAGAATTTATCTGCGCAATTACAACGTACAAGACGGCTGAACAGATTTCTGATATAAACGCGGTAAATGGCATGTCGATGTTGCTGGAAGGAGATGCTGCGGAAGAAGAGTGCACAACATTTTGACACATTTCTTGTTCCGTGTTCCTGTTCTGATTCCTGATAGTGCCATAAAAGCAAGCAGAATGTCTTTTAATGAGGTATGTATATGTTATATTTGAAATATCACACGTTTTTGTTCTGTTCCAGAACCTGCTATTTTTTTCACGGGAAAAGTAGTAAAAATTAGTAGATTCTTGGAATACGGAACAAACGAACGAACAAACCATTTGTTGTTGATGTTATGATATACATATTTTTTCTGTTTTTTTTAGAACAAACATTTGCTGTTTAATGTGGACTTTGCAACTGGGAAAATGCCAGTTGAAACTGTGCAACAAACTGCACAGCAACAGCAGCAGCAACAACAACACCCACAACAACAACACCCACAACAACAACACCCACAACAACAACAATACCAACAACACCACCCATACCAACAACAATACCAACAACAACAACAATACCAACAACAACAACCAGAACAACTTACAGACCTACAAAGGCAATTTTTACAACGTCACTTTGCTGCACGCAGCAATAATTATAAAATAAATAAATATACATGGCGCAGACCAAATTATAAAAAACAACAACAAAACAAACAAAATGAGCAGCCAATAACATCCGCCGCAGCAAAAACAACAACAAAATGATGAACAGCCAACAACATCCGCCGCAAAGCAGCAACAACAACAACAAAATGATGAACAGCCAACAACATCCGCCGCAAAGCAGCAACAACAACAACAAAATGATGAGCAGCCAACAACATCCGCCGCAAGTCACCAACAGCAACAACAACAAGCTGCAGCGGCAGCTCAACAACAGTTGCAACAACATGAATAGAAAAACAATACATAGACTTAGAGGCAGTTTACACTATCTATCAATGTCATATGACACGAAATAAAAACATTCGATATCTACCCACGGAGACAATGTGGAGACGTAATTTTATTATATTTTTGTTGGGGTGGATGCACAGAATAAATGGCGTAAGCAAAATCTCCAATATTCCACATATTAGCGAATATTTAACGATGGAAAATTTCATGTCATATGACATTTACATATAGTGTAAACTACCCCTTAAATATTAATAAGTGAATTAATATGGAATAATAATTTTTTAATTTAATTTAATTTTTATATTTTTTTATGTTTTAGTATCACTAAAATGAATTTCAATAAATGAATAATATAATAAATAAAATTGTTTTAACTGAGAGGGGGGGGGGGGGGGGGGGGTAAATATGAAAGCATGAAAAGCAGAAAGTTATCGAACAACAATTTGTAAAAAGTTTTTGCATCACGATTCAGATAATCTGAAATAATTACTCAAAAAAGAAATTCCCCAAAAATCCACAAATATTTTTCCCCATTTCAGAGAAAAATTCCCCAATTTGGCGAAAAATCCCCAATACTGATACAACAACACTGGTGAGAACATAACCTAAAACAACATAACAGCTGTTTTGGCGACAATCAAAACAATAGTTTTTGAACTCATGTTCAGTGTAGATTACACAATCAAAACAATAGTTTTTGAACTCATGTTCAGTGTGAGATCAAAAACCTAAAACATAACCTAAAACAACATAACAGCTGTTTTGGCGAATATTTTTTGAACTCATGTTCAGTGTGAGATCAAAAACCTAAAACATAACCTAAAACAACATAATGCTAAGTTTACATTTACGAAATCCACTCGATTTCAACTGTCAATTCCATAGCTCAAACGTCAAATGAAATCTCATCTGGATTTCATTTGACGTTTAACCTATGGAATTGACAGTTGAAATCGAGTGGATTTCGTAAATGTAAACCAAGCATAACAGCTGTTTTGGCGAATAGTTTTTGAACTCATGTTCAGTGTGAGACCAAAAACCTAAAACATAACCTAAAACAACATAACAGCTGTTTTGGCGAATAGTTTTTGAACTCATGTTCAGTGTGAGATAAAATTCAAAATTTTGATGAGTTGCTTGCAGCTGCAACAGAAGCTGAAGACATAATCACCCTTATTACGGTTGGCGTAGTCGTAGACGTTCAAGTGACGTAGACGTTGTCGTAGGCGTAGACGTTGGCGTAGTCGTAAGATACATTTTTATATGATGAAAAATTATATACAACGACATTTTTTGTCTTTTATAGCATTTTATATCCTTAAAAAATCGAAAGAAATACATTTGTAATTCCCAGAACGCATTTCTTGATTTAAATACAACATTTATTTTTTTTGATACGACAAATCGGTATTACGTATGGCGTAACACGACAAATTGGTATTACGTATGGCGTTGAAATACGAGGAAAGAGTCGTGACCGATTTTGTAAACGACAGCATATAAAAATAAAAACAAATTAATTTCAAAAGAATTTTTTTGCAATGATTATTAAAATATATTGGAAAATCACTATAATAAATACAAATATTACTACTTTGATTCATTTGCATAAGATAAATTTCGTGTCTTTATCAGATGACACACTTTCTATTGGAAATCTGTTAGAGTCCTCATATAACGATTGATGCAATGTAAATTTCTTAGTTCTTGCTCAAAAGATGATTTCAAACAAATAGTTTTACAATTAAAAAATATATATTTTTTAAATTTTGTATGAGAAAAAAATTGTCGTTGTCGTAAATGTTACGTGGTACCAAAAAATATCCCTACGACAACGACTACGCCAACCACCACAAAAACGTCTACGCCAAACACTTATTTTGATTGTAAAAACCATAGGGTTAGTTTTTCTTCTGAATTAAAAGTTTAAAAATGATCTACTAATAATTCTAATTATGTTTGATACAAAAAGAATTCTTTAAAAATTGAAATTTTTGCTTTTTTGTTCAAAAACATACATAATACCAATTAGACGTTACGACACGTCAGCTTGCAATTTTGGATACGACAACGCCAACCGTAATAAGGGTGAATAATACGTGAACGCGAGGGAAGACTGAACCTAATGAAAGTGATCCCGAAGGCGGTCCGAAGAAGCGTTGTTCACATTGCCGTAAGAAGGGGCAAACTACCATTTAAACGGTCGGCAAATGGCAATATTTTATTGACATGAAATAACTGTAGGAAACATACATATAGTGAATCACAGTCAAAAGTATCCACTTCACTTTCTTTCATTTAAACTGCGATTTCTAAGAGTTAATACAGTCAACCAAAAAAGTCTACATACACCCTATAAATCTCGAGTTTTAAGGGTAAGCACGCATTTTTATGAAAATCCAAGTACATAGTTCTATTTCATATCCCTAATAAACAATATTACATACAACAAAAATATATTCCATAATACGAATAACGCTAAATTCTATAAAAATTAAAAAAATAATAGGGAAAAAGTGTACATACACCCAATGAAATATTAAGATTACCGTAAAATTTATGGAATAAGCAATACAAATTTTACATTTTATTGCGTTATCGAATGTCTCTGGTTGTCTATGACATATTTTAGACAAAATAGGAACATATTTGTGGATTAATTACCGTTATTTAATGTCAGACTTTGCGTATAGCTCGTTAAGGCGGACCCTTGCAGATTTCTTTGAGTTTTTCAGTCTAGTAGTTTATGAAACCCCAGAAAATACAGTGGGACTAATAATTCTGGGATCCAAGAGCGCTATGAAGTTTTTCTTGTGGATAATATATGCGCTCCTGAGCTTCGCTAAATATACGAATTCCTAAGCTTTCTCACAAATTTTATAGTTTTCACACCATTCCAAGGGGCAAATTACATGCAGAAGCCTTCGAATTACCTTGACATCCTTTGTTATCCTTTACAGTTTTTAGCCTTTTTGGCAAAGATTTAACTATGTTTTCGGGGCAAGATATCGGAATTTTTCCCCATTCTTCTTGCAAGGCATTTTTCAGGGATCCTATACTTTAGATGTTACGAGTTTTTATATTTGTCTCCAAAATACTCCATAAATTATCTACAGGATTCAAATCCGGGGATCGGGGAGGTGTTTGGATCACTTTTGGACAGTTACATAGCATCCATTTTAGAAAAATATGTGATTTTTGCTCGGGCTCATATATTGATAAAATTGGAATGTTGTCCTAAATTCCATTTTTTTTGCGCTACATTTCAAACCAATTAAGGTATGTCATAGGGCAAATACCGCCTTGGGCCCTAAACACACAATTTCAACAGTAAAGCACAGAGGAGAATCTGTTGTGGTATGGCGTTATATGAGTGCTTCCGGTGTAGGAAATCGTGTCTTTATCGAAGGAATTAAGGATAAGATGTATTATTTAAACATTCTGAAAGGATAATTTGAAATTTAGGCGCTGAAAAAATGGGATTTGGGACAACATTCCAATTTTATCAATATATGGGCCCGAGCACAAATCACATATTTTGCTGTCCAAAAGTGATTCCAACACCTCCCCGATCCCCGGATTTGAAGCTTATAGGCAATTTATGGAGTATTTTGGAGACAAATATGAGAATTTATAACATCTAAAGTATAGGAACCCTGAAATATTCCTTGCATGAAGAATGTGGAAAAATTCAGATATAGTGCACCGAAAATTTAGTTAAATTTTTGCCAAAAAGGCTAAAAGCTGTAAAAGATAACAAAGGATGTCATGCCAAGTGCTAAACACCTAAGAAATCCTTTTGGTTTCATAAACCTTTTAGATTGGATACTTTTCACTGTGAGGTAGGAATCAATGTTGTATGACAATCTTTATTTTTTTTATCTAAACTTACCTGAATTTTGTTAATTTTATTTTATAATATTTCAGTTAAGACACTAATGTAACAACATAAAAAAGAATGAAATCGCTATCATTAATTAACTCAGAAATCGCACATTTAATGAAAGAAAGTGAAGTGGATACTTTTGACTGTGATTCACTATATGTATGTTTCCTACAGTTATTTCATGTCAATAAAATATTGCCATTTGCCGACCGTTTAATGTGTTTACCTAATTAATTGCGTATTGCGTGTGCGTTCAAAAACGAAATACATGTACAGTTAGTCCCGGTCCACACGAGAGTAATTTCACTGTAAAAATTTCATGAAATTAGGCGTTTCTAGATTGAGTTCCTCACTACAGCAATTTCATGATTTTGCTCTACTATGGAACTCGATCTAAAGACGCATAAATTCATGAAATTTTTGCAATATGGATCGTGCAAAATTATGTATGGCGTGATAAATATCATAGCCATGTCTTAACGTATACCCAGGAACAATTTCATACATATCGTTATCTATTCTTGTATATTTGAATAGTCTATAATTTGTTGCATGAGCATCAGACATGCACTTGTAAACTTTTATTCCAAGGTCGTCTGTTATTTTAAAAATTTGGATAAACATATTTTTTAAATCTGTTACAGACATCTCTTCTGTGTTTGGGAATAAGCCCAAAATCAATTGCTTTATACCAATATCAAAAAGTGGTACAAGCAGAAAAACACATGTTTTGTTTTTCTTTACTGTACAGCATTCGTCAAATGCTATTAAAAATATTTTTTTTCATCCGGTATTTCGGATAGAATATTCCTAAGAATAATTTTGGTTTCGTCGTCGAAGCCTACAGTTATTCTTGGGAAATTATTAACTAATTCATTCCCTGAAGGAATGGACCAATTATATGCAATTCTATTATATTCATACGTGTGGAATGATTTGAGAACAGTTTCAATTTGCTCGTCCAGTGTTCTTGGAATAAAGAGCTTATTTTCTTGAGGATTTTCCTCATTAATAACATCATCCACAATAATATCTTGAGGATTTTCCTCATTAATAATATCTTGAGGATTTTCCTCATTAATAATGTCATCCACAATAATATCTTGAGGATTTTCCTCATTAATAATATCATTTTGATTTTCTTCATAAATAATGTCATCTTCTTCATAAATAATGTCATCTTCAACAATAATATCTTGAGGATTTTCCTCATTAATAATATCATTTTGATTTTCTTCATAAATAACGCCCTGAGCATTAACAAGAACAATGTTGGAGATAATTTCCACATTCCGATTCTGAGGAATGTCATGCTCAACCTGAATATCAGGCAAAATATCGGGCAATGCATCATTCCACAATTTGTAGCCTTTGTTTGTTTTATAAAGGCCCTTAGAAAAATGCTCTGAGCATATGAACAAATATTTTGTATTTGTTAAAACATATTTTGTTCTTAAATACGCCATAATATGTGGTGTAGCAGTGTGGAAACTGACCCCGTCTTTGGGCGCTTTGTTTCCACATTGTGGTACGACACAAATTTTGGTCGGCATCTGAAAAATGAAAAAAAATATAAGCTATGGTTCAAACATTTGTCAAACCCAGGACTTTATTTAAATTAATTGCCCACTTTCTGATCCTAGTCAAAAAGTCATATCCGAGTATAGTCATAACTATACTAGATATACTATTCTAGAAACGAGAAAACTGTTTGTATTTTATTATAAAAACGGCAGAAATAAAGGGATTTTTTGCTTATTTTTGAATATTTAGTCGAATATAGTTCAAATAATTTGCAAAAGTCACGAAAACACAGAAATAATCGATTTCGTGAAACACATAAGCCAGCCAAACCAAGGTCTGGTAGGGAAGGTAGAGGAATCTTCTGAAAAATTACGACTAAACCGCCCTTAATCTTCTTGAAATTAGTCACCGAGCCCTAAATGACTTTCAGAAGATAGAAAATATGTACTTACTTTCCAAAAAATCGTAAGGATAAAGCCTTTCATGGCCTTGTAACAGATCACACACCATCGGCTTACTTACATAACCAATAATCTAGTATAAATTTCGCCTTGATGTACCTTCAAAACTTGATGTACATCTGAAACTTGGTGAAAAGGAGTTAGTTTTGAATGTCTAAGCAGGAAAATCAGTACACCACCAAGTTTCCGGCCTTTCTGTGTACTCCAACACAAAAAGTATGAAGGAGCTTCTAGGAGACATGTACAGTGAGTGTCAAAAATATTCGGTTTTCAATTTCACCAATAATAACTCCTCAGTATTTTAGAAGCCCATACCCAATATCCAAAAAACCAAATACTTAAAAATATGTTGGTCCTGTGGCAATTAAAAAGTGTATGTAACATGGATCCATGGCAACCCTATAAGCGAGAATAACAAAGAAAACGTTGTTAACCCTGTTTTCTATGCGTCAAAAATATTCGGTTTTTGTAACTTTTGTTAAATATTTTGCCAAAAAACAGGTCAATATCGGACTATTTCTGCAATATTGGTATACATTTTAATAATTGCGAACAGAATCTTTGTTCCTGTGTGCAAAAATATTATATTTTATAGCAAATTATTAAAATTTAGCGCTAAGGAAAAACGCTATCCCAGAAAAGAAAAACTGGTCATATTTCATTATAAAAACAGCAGAAATAAAAGGAAATTTTGCTTATTTTAGAATATTTAGTCGAATATAGTTGAAATAATGTGCAAAAGTCACAAAAATATAAAAATAATCGATTTCGTGAAGCACATAAGCCAGGCAAAACCAAGAACTGGGAGGGAAGGTAGAGGAATCTCCTGAAAAATTACGGCTAAATCGCCCTTAATTTTCTTGAAAGTGGTCACTGAGTCCTAAATGACGTTCAGATGATAGAAAATATGCACTTACATTACAAAAAAGTCGCAAGGATATAGCCTTTCAAGAAAATAAAGGGCGGTTTAGCCGTAATTTTTCAGGAGATTCCTCTACCTTTCCTCCCAGAACTTGGTTTGGCTGGCTTATGTGTTTCACGAAATCGATAATTTCTGTGTTTTCGTGACTTTTGAAAATTATTTAAACTATATTCCACTAAATATTCAAAAATAAGCAAAAATTCCCTTTATTTCTGCCGTTTTTATAATAAAATATAAACAGTTTTCTCGTCTCTAGGACAGCGTTTTTACTTAGCCCTATATTTTGATAATTTGCTATGAAATATGATATTTTTGCACACAGGAACAAAGATTCTGTTCGCAATTATTGAAATTTATACTAATATTGCAGAAAAAGTTCGATATGTAACAAAAGTTACAAACGCCGAATATTTTTGACGCATTGAAAACAGGGTTAACAACTTCTTCTTTGTTATTCTCGCTTATAGGACCACAGGACCAACATTTTTTTAAGTATTTGGTTTTTTGAATATTGGGTATGGGCTTCTAAAATAGTGAGGTGTTATTGTTGGTGAAATTTAAAACCGAATATTTTTGACACTCACTTTAAATGGATTTTGAATTAAGCGATAAGGAATTCATGTTATTATACAGACTGAAAAAGGGTACAATCTACAATACAGTAGATGCAATTGGCAGTCGTTTATATTCAAGAAGAATAACTGGGATAAATCCTGATAAAATGGTATGATAGTGTGTTTATGGATTTGTAAAAATGTTTCCGTGATAAATTTTTAAGGTGCTGTCTACTATCCGATTCTTTGCTACCGGTAGTTTTCAAAGAACAATCGGTGAACATTGGGGAATTTCTCTCAGTCAATCCTCAGTGAGCCGGACTTTGGATAAAGTCACAGATTGTATAAATGATGTTCTTTTGAAAACGTGGGTTAAGTTCCCTAAAACCACATATGAACGAAATATTATGAAATACACTTTTCGTCAGAGCCCCTACCCGTTTGAAGGATGTATAGGGGCTATTGATTGTACCCATGTTGCAATACTTGTGCCAAAACAAAATGAGGGTGCTTGTGTAAATCATCATGGTTACCACTCTTTGAGACAATATAAGAATTTATAACATCTAAAGTATAGGAACCCTGAAATATTCCTTGCATGAAGAATGTGGAAAAATTCAGATATAGTGCACCGAAAATTTAGTTAAATTTTTGCCAAAAAGGCTAAAAGCTGTAAAAGATAACAAAGGATGTCATGCCAAGTGCTAAACACCTAAGAAATCCTTTTGGTTTCATAAACCTTTTAGATTGGATACTTTTCACTGTGAGGTAGGAATCAATGTTGTATGACAATCTTTATTTTTTTATCTAAACTTACCTGAATTTTGTTAATTTTATTTTTTAATATTTCAGTTAAGACACTAATGTAACAACATAAAAAATAATGAAATCGCTATCATTAATTAACTCAGAAATCGCACATTTAATGAAAGAAAGTGAAGTGGATACTTTTGACTGTGATTCACTATATGTATGTTTCCTACAGTTATTTCATGTCAATAAAATATTGCCATTTGCCGACCGTTTAATGTGTTTACCTAATTAATTGCGTATTGCGTGTGCGTTCAAAAACGAAATACATGTACAGTTAGTCCCGGTCCACACGAGAGTAATTTCACTGTAAAAATTTCATGAAATTAGGCGTTTCTAGATTGAGTTCCTCACTACAGCAATTTCATGATTTTGCTCTACTATGGAACTCGATCTAAAGACGCATAAATTCATGAAATTTTTGCAATATGGATCGTGCAAAATTATGTATGGCGTGATAAATATCATAGCCATGTCTTAACGTATACCCAGGAACAATTTCATACATATCGTTATCTATTCTTGTATATTTGAATAGTCTATAATTTGTTGCATGAGCATCAGACATGCACTTGTAAACTTTTATTCCAAGGTCGTCTGTTATTTTAAAAATTTGGATAAACATATTTTTTAAATCTGTTACAGACATCTCTTCTGTGTTTGGGAATAAGCCCAAAATCAATTGCTTTATACCAATATCAAAAAGTGGTACAAGCAGAAAAACACATGTTTTGTTTTTCTTTACTGTACAGCATTCGTCAAATGCTATTAAAAATATTTTTTTTCATCCGGTATTTCGGATAGAATATTCCTAAGAATAATTTTGGTTTCGTCGTCGAAGCCTACAGTTATTCTTGGGAAATTATTAACAAATTCATTCCCTGAAGGAATGGACCAATTATATGCAATTCTATTATATTCATACGTGTGGAATGATTTGAGAACAGTTTCAATTTGCTCGTCCAGTGTTCTTGGAATAAAGAGCTTATTTTCTTGAGGATTTTCCTCATTAATAACATCATCCACAATAATATCTTGAGGATTTTCCTCATTAATAATATCTTGAGGATTTTCCTCATTAATAATGTCATCCACAATAATATCTTGAGGATTTTCCTCATTAATAATATCATTTTGATTTTCTTCATAAATAATGTCATCTTCTTCATAAATAATGTCATCTTCAACAATAATATCTTGAGGATTTTCCTCATTAATAATATCATTTTGATTTTCTTCATAAATAACGCCCTGAGCATTAACAAGAACAATGTTGGAGATAATTTCCACATTCCGATTCTGAGGAATGTCATGCTCAACCTGAATATCAGGCAAAATATCGGGCAATGCATCATTCCACAATTTGTAGCCTTTGTTTGTTTTATAAAGGCCCTTAGAAAAATGCTCTGAGCATATGAACAAATATTTTGTATTTGTTAAAACATATTTTGTTCTTAAATACGCCATAATATGTGGTGTAGCAGTGTGGAAACTGACCCCGTCTTTGGGCGCTTTGTTTCCACATTGTGGTACGACACAAATTTTGGTCGGCATCTGAAAAATGGAAAAAAAATATAAGCTATGGTTCAAACATTTGTCAAACCCAGGACTTTATTTAAATTAATTGCCCACTTTCTGATCCTAGTCAAAAAGTCATATCCGAGTATAGTCATAACTATACTAGATATACTATTCTAGAAACGAGAAAACTGTTTGTATTTTATTATAAAAACGGCAGAAATAAAGGGATTTTTTGCTTATTTTTGAATATTTAGTCGAATATAGTTCAAATAATTTGCAAAAGTCACGAAAACACAGAAATAATCGATTTCGTGAAACACATAAGCCAGCCAAACCAAGGTCTGGTAGGGAAGGTAGAGGAATCTTCTGAAAAATTACGACTAAACCGCCCTTAATCTTCTTGAAATTAGTCACCGAGCCCTAAATGACTTTCAGAAGATAGAAAATATGTACTTACTTTCCAAAAAATCGTAAGGATAAAGCCTTTCATGGCCTTGTAACAGATCACACACCATCGGCTTACTTACATAACCAATAATCTAGTATAAATTTCGCCTTGATGTACCTTCAAAACTTGATGTACATCTGAAACTTGGTGAAAAGGAGTTAGTTTTGAATGTCTAAGCAGGAAAATCAGTACACCACCAAGTTTCCGGCCTTTCTGTGTACTCCAACACAAAAAGTATGAAGGAGCTTCTAGGAGACATGTACAGTGAGTGTCAAAAATATTCGGTTTTCAATTTCACCAATAATAACTCCTCAGTATTTTAGAAGCCCATACCCAATATCCAAAAAACCAAATACTTAAAAATATGTTGGTCCTGTGGCAATTAAAAAGTGTATGTAACATGGATCCATGGCAACCCTATAAGCGAGAATAACAAAGAAAACTTTGTTAACCCTGTTTTCTATGCGTCAAAAATATTCGGTTTTTGTAACTTTTGTTAAATATTTTGCCAAAAAACAGGTCAATATCGGACTATTTCTGCAATATTGGTATACATTTTAATAATTGCGAACAGAATCTTTGTTCCTGTGTGCAAAAATATTATATTTTATAGCAAATTATTAAAATTTAGCGCTAAGGAAAAACGCTATCCCAGAAAAGAAAAACTGGTCATATTTCATTATAAAAACAGCAGAAATAAAAGGAAATTTTGCTTATTTTAGAATATTTAGTCGAATATAGTTGAAATAATGTGCAAAAGTCACAAAAATATAAAAATAATCGATTTCGTGAAGCACATAAGCCAGGCAAAACCAAGAACTGGGAGGGAAGGTAGAGGAATCTCCTGAAAAATTACGGCTAAATCGCCCTTAATTTTCTTGAAAATGGTCACTGAGTCCTAAATGACGTTCAGATGATAGAAAATATGCACTTACATTACAAAAAAGTCGCAAGGATATAGCCTTTCAAGAAAATAAAGGGCGGTTTAGCCGTAATTTTTCAGGAGATTCCTCTACCTTTCCTCCCAGAACTTGGTTTGGC
This sequence comes from Musca autumnalis, assembly GCF_047663935.1. NCBI lineage: Eukaryota > Metazoa > Arthropoda > Insecta > Diptera > Muscidae > Musca > Musca autumnalis. The sequence goes on from NW_027411755.1 coordinate 31,173,696, forward strand.
TGGCTTATGTGTTTCACGAAATCGATAATTTCTGTGTTTTCGTGACTTTTGAAAATTATTTAAACTATATTCCACTAAATATTCAAAAATAAGCAAAAATTCCCTTTATTTCTGCCGTTTTTATAATAAAATATAAACAGTTTTCTCGTCTCTAGGATAGCGTTTTTACTTAGCCCTATATTTTGATAATTTGCTATGAAATATGATATTTTTGCACATAGGAACAAAGATTCTGTTCGCAATTATTGAAATTTATACTAATATTGCAGAAAAAGTTCGATATGTAACAAAAGTTACAAACACCGAATATTTTTGACGCATTGAAAACAGGGTTAACAACTTCTTCTTTGTTATTCTCGCTTATAGGACCACAGGACCAACATTTTTTAAAGTATTTGGTTTTTTGAATATTGGGTATGGGCTTCTAAAATAGTGAGGTGTTATTGTTGGTGAAATTTAAAACCGAATATTTTTGACACTCACTGTAAATGGATTTTGAATTAAGCGATAAGGAATTCATGTTATTATACAGACTGAAAAAGGGTACAATCTACAATACAGTAGATGCAATTGGCAGTCGTTTATATTCAAGAAGAATAACTGGGATAAACCCTGATAAAATGGTATGATAGTGTGTTTATGGATTTGTAAAAATGTTTCCGTGATAAATTTTTAAGGTGCTGTCTACTATCCGATTCTTTGCTACCGGTAGTTTTCAAAGAACAATCGGTGAACATTGGGGAATTTCTCTCAGTCAATCCTCAGTGAGCCGGACTTTGGATAAAGTCACAGATTGTATAAATGATGTTCTTTTGAAAACGTGGGTTAAGTTCCCTAAAACCACATATGAACGAAATATTATGAAATACACTTTTCGTCAGAGCCCCTACCCGTTTGAAGGATGTATAGGGGCTATTGATTGTACCCATGTTGCAATACTTGTGCCAAAACAAAATGAGGGTGCTTGTGTAAATCATCATGGTTACCACTCTTTGAGACAATATAAGAATTTATAACATCTAAAGTATAGGAACCCTGAAATATTCCTTGCATGAAGAATGTGGAAAAATTCAGATATAGTGCACCGAAAATTTAGTTAAATTTTTGCCAAAAAGGCTAAAAGCTGTAAAAGATAACAAAGGATGTCATGCCAAGTGCTAAACACCAAAGAAATCCTTTTGGTTTCATAAACCTTTTAGATTGGATACTTTTCACTGTGAGGTAGGAATCAATGTTGTATGTCAATCTTTATTTTTTTATCTAAACTTACCTGAATTTTGTTAATTTTATTTTATAATATTTCAGTTAAGACACTAATGTAACAACATAAAAAATAATGAAATCGCTATCATTAATTAACTCAGAAATCGCACATTTAATGAAAGAAAGTGAAGTGGATACTTTTGACTGTGATTCACTATATGTATGTTTCCTACAGTTATTTCATGTCAATAAAATATTGCCATTTGCCGACCGTTTAATGTGTTTACCTAATTAATTGCGTATTGCGTGTGCGTTCAAAAACGAAATACATGTACAGTTAGTCCCGGTCCACACGAGAGTAATTTCACTGTAAAAATTTCATGAAATTAGGCGTTTCTAGATTGAGTTCCTCACTACAGCAATTTCATGATTTTGCTCTACTATGGAACTCGATCTAAAGACGCATAAATTCATGAAATTTTTGCAATATGGATCGTGCAAAATTATGTATGGCGTGATAAATATCATAGCCATGTCTTAACGTATACCCAGGAACAATTTCATACATATCGTTATCTATTCTTGTATATTTGAATAGTCTATAATTTGTTGCATGAGCATCAGACATGCACTTGTAAACTTTTATTCCAAGGTCGTCTGTTATTTTAAAAATTTGGATAAACATATTTTTTAAATCTGTTACAGACATCTCTTCTGTGTTTGGGAATAAGCCCAAAATCAATTGCTTTATACCAATATCAAAAAGTGGTACAAGCAGAAAAACACATGTTTTGTTTTTCTTTACTGTACAGCATTCGTCAAATGCTATTAAAAATATTTTTTTTCATCCGGTATTTCGGATAGAATATTCCTAAGAATAATTTTGGTTTCGTCGTCGAAGCCTACAGTTATTCTTGGGAAATTATTAACAAATTCATTCCCTGAAGGAATGGACCAATTATATGCAATTCTATTATATTCATACGTGTGGAATGATTTGAGAACAGTTTCAATTTGCTCGTCCAGTGTTCTTGGAATAAAGAGCTTATTTTCTTGAGGATTTTCCTCATTAATAACATCATCCACAATAATATCTTGAGGATTTTCCTCATTAATAATATCTTGAGGATTTTCCTCATTAATAATGTCATCCACAATAATATCTTGAGGATTTTCCTCATTAATAATATCATTTTGATTTTCTTCATAAATAATGTCATCTTCTTCATAAATAATGTCATCTTCAACAATAATATCTTGAGGATTTTCCTCATTAATAATATCATTTTGATTTTCTTCATAAATAACGCCCTGAGCATTAACAAGAACAATGTTGGAGATAATTTCCACATTCCGATTCTGAGGAATGTCATGCTCAACCTGAATATCAGGCAAAATATCGGGCAATGCATCATTCCACAATTTGTAGCCTTTGTTTGTTTTATAAAGGCCCTTAGAAAAATGCTCTGAGCATATGAACAAATATTTTGTATTTGTTAAAACATATTTTGTTCTTAAATACGCCATAATATGTGGTGTAGCAGTGTGGAAACTGACCCCGTCTTTGGGCGCTTTGTTTCCACATTGTGGTACGACACAAATTTTGGTCGGCATCTGAAAAATGGAAAAAAAATATAAGCTATGGTTCAAACATTTGTCAAACCCAGGACTTTATTTAAATTAATTGCCCACTTTCTGATCCTAGTCAAAAAGTCATATCCGAGTATAGTCATAACTATACTAGATATACTATTCTAGAAACGAGAAAACTGTTTGTATTTTATTATAAAAACGGCAGAAATAAAAGGGATTTTTTGCTTATTTTTGAATATTTAGTCGAATATAGTTCAAATAATTTGCAAAAGTCACGAAAACACAGAAATAATCGATTTCGTGAAACACATAAGCCAGCCAAACCAAGGTCTGGTAGGGAAGGTAGAGGAATCTTCTGAAAAATTACGACTAAACCGCCCTTAATCTTCTTGAAATTAGTCACCGAGCCCTAAATGACTTTCAGAAGATAGAAAATATGTACTTACTTTCCAAAAAATCGTAAGGATAAAGCCTTTCATGGCCTTGTAACAGATCACACACCATCGGCTTACTTACATAACCAATAATCTAGTATAAATTTCGCCTTGATGTACCTTCAAAACTTGATGTACATCTGAAACTTGGTGAAAAGGAGTTAGTTTTGAATGTCTAAGCAGGAAAATCAGTACACCACCAAGTTTCCGGCCTTTCTGTGTACTCCAACACAAAAAGTATGAAGGAGCTTCTAGGAGACATGTACAGTGAGTGTCAAAAATATTCGGTTTTCAATTTCACCAATAATAACTCCTCAGTATTTTAGAAGCCCATACCCAATATCCAAAAAACCAAATACTTAAAAATATGTTGGTCCTGTGGCAATTAAAAAGTGTATGTAACATGGATCCATGGCAACCCTATAAGCGAGAATAACAAAGAAAACTTTGTTAACCCTGTTTTCTATGCGTCAAAAATATTCGGTTTTTGTAACTTTTGTTAAATATTTTGCCAAAAAACAGGTCAATATCGGACTATTTCTGCAATATTGGTATACATTTTAATAATTGCGAACAGAATCTTTGTTCCTGTGTGCAAAAATATTATATTTTATAGCAAATTATTAAAATTTAGCGCTAAGGAAAAACGCTATCCCAGAAAAGAAAAACTGGTCATATTTCATTATAAAAACAGCAGAAATAAAAGGAAATTTTGCTTATTTTAGAATATTTAGTCGAATATAGTTGAAATAATGTGCAAAAGTCACAAAAATATAAAAATAATCGATTTCGTGAAGCACATAAGCCAGGCAAAACCAAGAACTGGGAGGGAAGGTAGAGGAATCTCCTGAAAAATTACGGCTAAATCGCCCTTAATTTTCTTGAAAATGGTCACTGAGTCCTAAATGACGTTCAGATGATAGAAAATATGCACTTACATTACAAAAAAGTCGCAAGGATATAGCCTTTCAAGAAAATAAAGGGCGGTTTAGCCGTAATTTTTCAGGAGATTCCTCTACCTTTCCTCCCAGAACTTGGTTTGGCTGGCTTATGTGTTTCACGAAATCGATAATTTCTGTGTTTTCGTGACTTTTGAAAATTATTTAAACTATATTCCACTAAATATTCAAAAATAAGCAAAAATTCCCTTTATTTCTGCCGTTTTTATAATAAAATATAAACAGTTTTCTCGTCTCTAGGATAGCGTTTTTACTTAGCCCTATATTTTGATAATTTGCTATGAAATATGATATTTTTGCACATAGGAACAAAGATTCTGTTCGCAATTATTGAAATTTATACTAATATTGCAGAAAAAGTTCGATATGTAACAAAAGTTACAAACACCGAATATTTTTGACGCATTGAAAACAGGGTTAACAACTTCTTCTTTGTTATTCTCGCTTATAGGACCACAGGACCAACATTTTTTAAAGTATTTGGTTTTTTGAATATTGGGTATGGGCTTCTAAAATAGTGAGGTGTTATTGTTGGTGAAATTTAAAACCGAATATTTTTGACACTCACTGTAAATGGATTTTGAATTAAGCGATAAGGAATTCATGTTATTATACAGACTGAAAAAGGGTACAATCTACAATACAGTAGATGCAATTGGCAGTCGTTTATATTCAAGAAGAATAACTGGGATAAACCCTGATAAAATGGTATGATAGTGTGTTTATGGATTTGTAAAAATGTTTCCGTGATAAATTTTTAAGGTGCTGTCTACTATCCGATTCTTTGCTACCGGTAGTTTTCAAAGAACAATCGGTGAACATTGGGGAATTTCTCTCAGTCAATCCTCAGTGAGCCGGACTTTGGATAAAGTCACAGATTGTATAAATGATGTTCTTTTGAAAACGTGGGTTAAGTTCCCTAAAACCACATATGAACGAAATATTATGAAATACACTTTTCGTCAGAGCCCCTACCCGTTTGAAGGATGTATAGGGGCTATTGATTGTACCCATGTTGCAATACTTGTGCCAAAACAAAATGAGGGTGCTTGTGTAAATCATCATGGTTACCACTCTTTGAGACAATATAAGAATTTATAACATCTAAAGTATAGGAACCCTGAAATATTCCTTGCATGAAGAATGTGGAAAAATTCAGATATAGTGCACCGAAAATTTAGTTAAATTTTTGCCAAAAAGGCTAAAAGCTGTAAAAGATAACAAAGGATGTCATGCCAAGTGCTAAACACCAAAGAAATCCTTTTGGTTTCATAAACCTTTTAGATTGGATACTTTTCACTGTGAGGTAGGAATCAATGTTGTATGTCAATCTTTATTTTTTTATCTAAACTTACCTGAATTTTGTTAATTTTATTTTATAATATTTCAGTTAAGACACTAATGTAACAACATAAAAAAGAATGAAATCGCTATCATTAATTAACTCAGAAATCGCACATTTAATGAAAGAAAGTGAAGTGGATACTTTTGACTGTGATTCACTATATGTATGTTTCCTACAGTTATTTCATGTCAATAAAATATTGCCATTTGCCGACCGTTTAATGTGTTTACCTAATTAATTGCGTATTGCGTGTGCGTTCAAAAACGAAATACATGTACAGTTAGTCCCGGTCCACACGAGAGTAATTTCACTGTAAAAATTTCATGAAATTAGGCGTTTCTAGATTGAGTTCCTCACTACAGCAATTTCATGATTTTGCTCTACTATGGAACTCGATCTAAAGACGCATAAATTCATGAAATTTTTGCAATATGGATCGTGCAAAATTATGTATGGCGTGATAAATATCATAGCCATGTCTTAACGTATACCCAGGAACAATTTCATACATATCGTTATCTATTCTTGTATATTTGAATAGTCTATAATTTGTTGCATGAGCATCAGACATGCACTTGTAAACTTTTATTCCAAGGTCGTCTGTTATTTTAAAAATTTGGATAAACATATTTTTTAAATCTGTTACAGACATCTCTTCTGTGTTTGGGAATAAGCCCAAAATCAATTGCTTTATACCAATATCAAAAAGTGGTACAAGCAGAAAAACACATGTTTTGTTTTTCTTTACTGTACAGCATTCGTCAAATGCTATTAAAAATATTTTTTTTCATCCGGTATTTCGGATAGAATATTCCTAAGAATAATTTTGGTTTCGTCGTCGAAGCCTACAGTTATTCTTGGGAAATTATTAACTAATTCATTCCCTGAAGGAATGGACCAATTATATGCAATTCTATTATATTCATACGTGTGGAATGATTTGAGAACAGTTTCAATTTGCTCGTCCAGTGTTCTTGGAATAAAGAGCTTATTTTCTTGAGGATTTTCCTCATTAATAACATCATCCACAATAATATCTTGAGGATTTTCCTCATTAATAATATCTTGAGGATTTTCCTCATTAATAATGTCATCCACAATAATATCTTGAGGATTTTCCTCATTAATAATATCATTTTGATTTTCTTCATAAATAATGTCATCTTCTTCATAAATAATGTCATCTTCAACAATAATATCTTGAGGATTTTTCCTCATTAATAATATCATTTTGATTTTCTTCATAAATAACGCCCTGAGCATTAACAAGAACAATGTTGGAGATAATTTCCACATTCCGATTCTGAGTAATGTCATGCTCAACCTGAATATCAGGCAAAATATCGGGCAATGCATCATTCCACAATTTGTAGCCTTTGTTTGTTTTATAAAGGCCCTTAGAAAAATGCTCTGAGCATATGAACAAATATTTTGTATTTGTTAAAACATATTTTGTTCTTAAATACGCCATAATATGTGGTGTAGCAGTGTGGAAACTGACCCCGTCTTTGGGCGCTTTGTTTCCACATTGTGGTACGACACAAATTTTGGTCGGCATCTGAAAAATGGAAAAAAAATATAAGCTATGGTTCAAACATTTGTCAAACCCAGGACTTTATTTAAATTAATTGCCCACTTTCTGATCCTAGTCAAAAAGTCATATCCGAGTATAGTCATAACTATACTAGATATACTATTCTAGAAACGAGAAAACTGTTTGTATTTTATTATAAAAACGGCAGAAATAAAGGGATTTTTTGCTTATTTTTGAATATTTAGTCGAATATAGTTCAAATAATTTGCAAAAGTCACGAAAACACAGAAATAATCGATTTCGTGAAACACATAAGCCAGCCAAACCAAGGTCTGGTAGGGAAGGTAGAGGAATCTTCTGAAAAATTACGACTAAACCGCCCTTAATCTTCTTGAAATTAGTCACCGAGCCCTAAATGACTTTCAGAAGATAGAAAATATGTACTTACTTTCCAAAAAATCGTAAGGATAAAGCCTTTCATGGCCTTGTAACAGATCACACACCATCGGCTTACTTACATAACCAATAATCTAGTATAAATTTCGCCTTGATGTACCTTCAAAACTTGATGTACATCTGAAACTTGGTGAAAAGGAGTTAGTTTTGAATGTCTAAGCAGGAAAATCAGTACACCACCAAGTTTCCGGCCTTTCTGTGTACTCCAACACAAAAAGTATGAAGGAGCTTCTAGGAGACATGTACAGTGAGTGTCAAAAATATTCGGTTTTCAATTTCACCAATAATAACTCCTCAGTATTTTAGAAGCCCATACCCAATATCCAAAAAACCAAATACTTAAAAATATGTTGGTCCTGTGGCAATTAAAAAGTGTATGTAACATGGATCCATGGCAACCCTATAAGCGAGAATAACAAAGAAAACGTTGTTAACCCTGTTTTCTATGCGTCAAAAATATTCGGTTTTTGTAACTTTTGTTAAATATTTTGCCAAAAAACAGGTCAATATCGGACTATTTCTGCAATATTGGTATACATTTTAATAATTGCGAACAGAATCTTTGTTCCTGTGTGCAAAAATATTATATTTTATAGCAAATTATTAAAATTTAGCGCTAAGGAAAAACGCTATCCCAGAAAAGAAAAACTGGTCATATTTCATTATAAAAACAGCAGAAATAAAAGGAAATTTTGCTTATTTTAGAATATTTAGTCGAATATAGTTGAAATAATGTGCAAAAGTCACAAAAATATAAAAATAATCGATTTCGTGAAGCACATAAGCCAGGCAAAACCAAGAACTGGGAGGGAAGGTAGAGGAATCTCCTGAAAAATTACGGCTAAATCGCCCTTAATTTTCTTGAAAGTGGTCACTGAGTCCTAAATGACGTTCAGATGATAGAAAATTTGCACTTACATTACAAAAAAGTCGCAAGGATATAGCCTTTCAAGAAAATAAAGGGCGGTTTAGCCGTAATTTTTCAGGAGATTCCTCTACCTTTCCTCCCAGAACTTGGTTTGGCTGGCTTATGTGTTTCACGAAATCGATAATTTCTGTGTTTTCGTGACTTTTGAAAATTATTTAAACTATATTCCACTAAATATTCAAAAATAAGCAAAAATTCCCTTTATTTCTGCCGTTTTTATAATAAAATATAAACAGTTTTCTCGTCTCTAGGATAGCGTTTTTACTTAGCCCTATATTTTGATAATTTGCTATGAAATATGATATTTTTGCACACAGGAACAAAGATTCTGTTCGCAATTATTGAAATTTATACTAATATTGCAGAAAAAGTTCGATATGTAACAAAAGTTACAAACACCGAATATTTTTGACGCATTGAAAACAGGGTTAACAACTTCTTCTTTGTTATTCTCGCTTATAGGACCACAGGACCAACATTTTTTAAAGTATTTGGTTTTTTGAATATTGGGTATGGGCTTCTAAAATAGTGAGGTGTTATTGTTGGTGAAATTTAAAACCGAATATTTTTGACACTCACTGTAAATGGATTTTGAATTAAGCGATAAGGAATTCATGTTATTATACAGACTGAAAAAGGGTACAATCTACAATACAGTAGATGCAATTGGCAGTCGTTTATATTCAAGAAGAATAACTGGGATAAACCCTGATAAAATGGTATGATAGTGTGTTTATGGATTTGTAAAAATGTTTCCGTGATAAATTTTTAAGGTGCTGTCTACTATCCGATTCTTTGCTACCGGTAGTTTTCAAAGAACAATCGGTGAACATTGGGGAATTTCTCTCAGTCAATCCTCAGTGAGCCGGACTTTGGATAAAGTCACAGATTGTATAAATGATGTTCTTTTGAAAACGTGGGTTAAGTTCCCTAAAACCACATATGAACGAAATATTATGAAATACACTTTTCGTCAGAGCCCCTACCCGTTTGAAGGATGTATAGGGGCTATTGATTGTACCCATGTTGCAATACTTGTGCCAAAACAAAATGAGGGTGCTTGTGTAAATCATCATGGTTACCACTCTTTGAACGTACAAATGGTAAGTTATTAAAGAAAATACTTAATGAGATATCCATAAGAATCTCCTAGATTTGTGACCCCAATCTCAATATTCTCAATGTTAACGCACAATATGGAGGATCAAGGCACGATGCTTTGGCGAAAGAAGGAGCTTTTTAATAGATATAAGACCTTTGTTTTTATTGCAAAGATTGATATCCACTTGAACCATGGCTTATGATTCCCTTACTGAATGAGACTCCGGGGACACCAAGGTTCGCATAAGATTGAAAGATCATATGGCGTTATGAAGAACACATGGAGATGCCTTTCTCGGCACCGTGTATTGCAATATTATCCCACATTTGCTGCAAAGATAGTAAATTCGTGTACAGTTTTACACAACATGAAGCGTCAGTACCGCGAGCCTATTTCAGATCATCTGTTTGAAAATGTACCGTTAACAAATGGAGGAGAGGTCTATATTCAGCAAGGCCACTCACTATTATCTGTAGCCCGACGTCTTTGTATTTGTTTTGTCTCGTCATAATCTGTAATACATACAGTGAGTGTCGAAAATATTCGGTTTTCAATTTCACCAATAATAACAGCTCAGTATTTTAGAAGCCCATGCCCAATATCCAGAAAACCAAATACTTAAAAATATGTTGGTCCTCTGGCAATTAAAAAGTGTATGTAACATGGATCCATGGCAACCCTATAAGCGAGAATAACAAAGAAAACGTTGTTAACCCTGTTTTCTATGCGTCAAAAATATTCGGTTTTTGTAACTTTTGGTAAATATTTTGCCAAAAAACAGGTCATTATCGAAGTTTTTCTGCAATGTTAGTATACATTTTAATAATTGCGAACAGAATCTATGTTCCCGTGCGCAAAAATATTATATTTTATAGCAAATTATTAAAATTTAGCGCTAAGGAAAAACACTATCACAGAAAAGAGGAAACTGGTCATATTTCATTATAAAAACAGCAGTAATAAAAGGAAATTTAGCTTATTTTTGACTATTTGGTCGAATATAGTTGAAATAATGTGGAAAAGTCACGAAAATATAGAAATAATCGATTTCGTGAAACACATAAGCCAGACAAACCAAAGACTGGGAGGGAAGGTAAAGGAATCTCCTGAAACATTACGGCTAAACCGCCCTTAATTTTCTTGAGATTGGTAACTGAGTCCTAAATGACTGTCAGAAGATAGAAAATATGCATTTACATTACAAACAAATCGTAAGGATAAAGCCTTTCATGGCCTTGTAACACATCATAAGTCATTGATAAATACATGTCTCCTAGAAGCTCCTTTGTACTTTTTGTGTCGGAGTACACAGAAAGGCTGGAAATTTGGTGGTATACTGATTTTCCTAATTACCATGTTTCTGATGCACATCAAGTTTTGAAGGTACATCAAGGCGAAACTTGAACTAGATTTTTGGTTTCGTAAATAAGCCGATGGTTTGTGATGCGTTACAAGGCCATGAAAGGCTTTATCCTTGCGATTTTTTGTAATATAAGTGCATATTTGCTATCTTGTGTACGGCGTTTTAATGAATTAAGCCAGAAATCCTCTTATGTGACGAGGCCTTATCAGCCAATCAGAAACCGGCAAAAATGTTGCAAATTTTTGCAAACATCGCCTGTTCTGTCTCTAAACTTAGTTCTTCTGAGAAATTTTTTTTAATTCTCTTAGTATCACTCTTTTGTCCTGCAGAGAGAGATTTCTACGTGTTCATCGACAACTCCATTGTTGAAAATTGCTTGATAACCTTGTAAATCGAAGCGATCGTAGTCATAGCGTTTGAGGAGGTTATTATTGCTTGTAACGTAATTAAAATTTAGCGTCCTCCTCCTGTACCTTAATCTTGAATTAAGGAAATGTTTAGTTAATTTGACAAGCAAGTGCGTTACGTCAAATCCGCAAAGCCTTCGTTGACAATATATAGTACTTATACAAGTACAAGTGATTTATGATGGGTAGCCGCATCACCGACTGTGTATTTTATTTGCAAGCCAATACTTCGGGCTGTAGCATAGATTGTTAACATATTCTCCATATCTACGACTCGGTATTGTTGAAGATCCCTTGTCCCAATGACAATAATCCAATTGGAAAGAAGGTCCTTTAGAAGGAATCCGTATTGAGTACTTATATTTGGACTGATAACATGGTGCGCGTCGAAACACGTACAGTTAGTCAACTAAATTATTGCAAAACCAAAATTATTACAAAATTTTAAATAAAACATAATTTTATTGGTATAAATCATGGTAGAACAAATACAAGGTAAAGTTAATACTACAACAAATACAACTCGAACAACAACCACAAAGGAATTTGTTTTTGTTTGTAAACCTTAGTGTCAACGTAAATGTAAACAAAACAAGGAAATGTCTATAAATTATTGGAATTTAAAAAACTAATATTTTTTCACATTTGATTGAATATTTTGGAAAACATGAATGAAAACTCGTTAGATTTTCAATTTGAATGTTTCCATATCATTCCACTAAATGCATAATTTCTCGCAGAAAGTAGAATACTTGCAAAAATGTTTCGGGTCGCTGGTAATTCATTGAAAAAAGAGAAGATGTTTCAATAATTTGCTTTTGAAAACAAAAAAGCACATGTTTATCAGGGCTTTATTCTTTTCAAGTTTAACAAAATACCACACATATTAACAAATATTGTACCGCCTCTATAAGCGATGTTTTAGTGTGCGGCATGTCGTTCGGACCTGGAGGAGGTTACATGTCAATGATATGAATCCGTCTTTATGGGAAATAGTTTTTGTTCTGATGAATAAATTTGTTCTTCAAAAATATATATCCCTAATATACATCGAACATAGAAATAAATACATAAAATGTCGAATGGAATTTGACACTAACACTACAACCCAGTTCAGTCAGCTGGGTATTGCTGCTACCTTTTCTTGTTCTACCATGGGTATAAATAAATATCATTATTAATATTTTTGTTAACAATACAATTCTTACACATGTTTATTAATATAATAAAATAAAAAGTAGCTAAATTTCACTAAACATTTTCTTAAAATTAACAAAAATGAGTACAACTCATTATTTGCACTGTCAACTAAAGAATTGCAAAATTCACAACTTTTTAGTTCTTCACGGTATTTTTCGAAAAGTTTGTTTTAATATTTCCTATGCCCACATTTAGCATCAAAAACAGCTTGTAAACGTATCATAATTTAATAAATAAGTTTCGGAATGTCATATTCCAATGGTATTTTATAGTCATTCTTCTTAATTGCATTTTATTTAGTCCCCCAGGTTAATGGGCGACCTATTCCCGACTTTTTTCTGCAGGTGTACCCATGAATTGTCGGTGTTGGGTTAATATTTAGGCTTTGGACTAGGGTGCAGTTGTACAACAACCAAGTCCTGCATAAATACGATTTATGCGTAGGGTCGTTTTCTTGGTAGTATTCATATTGCAATTTTTTGCATTTTCAGGGTCAACAGGTCCAAATTTCTTGACACTTTTTGGTTAAATAATTTTTAAAACACGTAAATAAACGTACTCTGTCATTGTTTCCTTCAAAATCTGGATGTCACCAAGGTCACTGCTTGGTATACAACCCAATACCATAATTGACTGTTTTCCGAACTTTGCGGTATGTATTAAATTCTTGTTCTCCATGGCTATAAAGGGGTTTCGCAGTACTTTTTGAGGCCCATCGTGAAAATACAACATAATTTTAGTCTTATCAGAAAATATAACGTCATCCCCATACTTAACATGGCATGAAAAGTTGTCTGTAACAAGTCTGAATAGTTTCTATAAGTTGTGCTGAGAGGGCAATAGTTTTTACCTAGTCACTCATGATGAAGGCTTGTTATTATGTAGCACTTTTCTGACTTTTCCATGTGAAACACTTACTCCAAATTCTATTTTGATTAAAAAAAGCAATTATCTGATGCTGCTTTGGGGACTTTCGTCGATTTCTTTAATCAGTCTCCTGCCAATTCGTGGATTTGCTACTTTTGACCTACAATGTGACGTCTTTAGTTTGAACCTGCCTTCTCTCTCGGTGCGGTATATGATGTTGCATATAGTTATCAGCTTATGAGAGGTGATTTTAGCGATTTCTCTGGCGGGTTTACCATTATTATAATTTGAATAGATCAAATGTAGCATATTTTCCGAAATCCGTTTACCTGAGTTTCTCTTTTTCTGAATATACCCCCTATGTTACACACAGAACAATTAATTTATGATCAAAAATTATGGGTTTACATGTCCACATACCATAAAATCATAAAAATCCTTAATTGGAAAAAAAATCGCTGGGAAAATCCCACGATTTTTTTTGCACATTCATTAATTTTGCAATTATTTAGTTGACACCACAAAAACCAGGTACCTATACTTTTTGCCCGTTGTTTTTGTAATTTACGACCGATTTTTGCATTTTTTGGCTGGATGTTGTCATTAACAGGTAAATCAACAGATATGTACAAAAAACCCAACATTATTGAAAGACTTTCTTGTAGTAATTCCTAATTAAAAATCTAAATGTTTAACAATTCATCGTTTGCAATAATATAGTTGACTAACTGTAGGTCCATATTGGCGAAAAATTTCTGGAGCTTCCTTCTGGTTTAAGGCGCAAACCCCATTTGACAGCTTGGGTACCACCTTTCAACAAGGGGGTTGATCAACACCTAGGATCTCCTGTCTCCTTGATATTAATGCTTCGATGATGAATCTTCGTTTCTACTCTTCCGTATATTGGCGTTCCGGTTGATGTTCAATTTTTTCGATACTTGTATTATATTATGTGTGATTCGTTCACTATACTACTTTCGAATGAAGAGAATCTGTGGATGTATGTTCTTATAAGGTGATATTTTGTACAAAGGTAGGAAAATGTGCTTACATGTAATGCATTCAAGTGCACAACATAAGGTCATATATGGCATACCTGTTTCTTCGAATGTGCATATTTTTGTAAACAAGGTCATAAATGACCTACTTGATTCTTGGAATATGCGTATTTTTTGTAAACAAGGTTATAAATGATTCTGCGAATATGCTAACTTTTTGTAAACAAGGTCATAAAGACCTACCCGATTCATACATTTATGATTCTTTTCATAGCAACTTTAGGATTTTCTTAATAAGTTTGAAAATTAATATGAACAATTCACCAATGCACATAACATCTCTTTCAGTAATTAACAAAGAAAGCAAAACAACAACAAAAACTCTTTGTAGACATTGTAGCGAATTTAATACTGAAAAGGAATTATTTTCGTCGGTTGAAACACGTTCAACACATCCAACATCACAACAACACCACAAACAAGGTGACAGATAACACATACAACGTCGCAGGCAACACAAACAAAGCAGCCACGAACAACAGGAACATCACCAACACCACCACTTATATCCTTCTGCGCAAAGATCACCACCACCACTTATTATATGGCCTAAACCAAAACCATTGCAAGGAACACCAACAGCACCACCAAACAACACCACAATTGCAATTGCCTAGCATTGCAAGCAATAGGTGTGTTCGTTTACTCAATAAATTGTACATGTCCAGTAACTTCTTGTAAACGACTAAAGGCCTGCGTACATAAGCTGCTTTGCCTGGTTGCCTTGCCTTCCTGCTTCATTTTTGATATAATAAAAATGAAAGAATAAAGGAGACCGAGCAAATTTCGAACTGGGTTGCCCTTTTCTTTTTTATTCTTTTATCAGAAGCAAGCAAGGCAACCAGGCAAGGCAGCTTATGTACGAGGCCTTAAGGTCTTTTGCATTGTACTGAAGAGTAAGCGAACAGCATCCAGTAACAATTTGTACAAATTGTGAGTAAACGAACACAAATAATAAGAGCAGCACCACAACACAACACCACCATTGCAAGCAACACTACCAATTGCAAAATGTAAACAACACCAACAACAACAAAACCACCAAATGCAGATTACAATGACGACGACGGCGATATAATGCAAAATAATATGGAAGAAATGCCATCGACATCCAAGGAATCAATCAATGAATCCAAGGAAAAGAGCGAAAAATTATAAAACGGAAACAATATCCACCAGAAAATTTGCAAATATCCTTATCCTTATGTTGTCAAGGGGAATTGACCGCTCCAAGAGCTGAAGCAATGTATGGGGTTCCAGCGCGAACTAGCGAACAAAGCAAGTTGGCTGAAGAGAGGCGGGCAGCGGAGGCCTCATTAGATAATCCAGGTGAAAGTTCGTCGCATAGCACCTTTAAGATATACAGTGAATCATAGTCAAAAGTATCCACTTCAGTTTCTTTCATTAAAACTGCCGTTGCTAAGAATTGGTTAATGATAGCGATTTCATTCCTTTTTAAATTTTTGCATTAGTGTCTTATCTTAAATATAATAAAATAAACTTAACGAAATTCATGTAAATTTAGATAAAAATATGACATCCTTTGTTATCCTTTACAGCTTTTAGCATTTTTGGCAAAGATTTAACTAAGTTTTCGGGGCAAGATATCGGAATTTTTCCCCATTCTTCTTGCAAGGCATATTTCAGGGTTCCTACACTTTAGATGTTACGATTTTTTATATTTGTCTCCAAAATACTCCATAAATTATCTATAGGATACAAATCCGGAGATCGTGGAGGTGTTTGAATCACTTTTGGACAGTTACATAGCATCCATTTTGGAAAAATATGAGATTTGTGCTCGGGCTCATACATATATTGATAAAATTGGAATGTTGTCCCAAATCCCATTTTTTCAGCGCCTAAATTTCAAATTATCCTTTCAGAATGTTGAAATAATACATCTTATCCTTAATTCCTTCGATAAAGACACGATTTCCTATACCGGAAGCACTCATACAACGCCATACCACAACAGTCTCCTCTGTGCTTTACTGTTGAAATTGTGTGTTTAGGGTCCAAAGCGGTATTTGCCCTATGACATGCCTTAATTGGTTCATATGACCAAAACAGGTTAAAATTGTCTTCATTGCTTTCATTGCCAGCCTGTTTTGGTCATATGGACCAATTAAGGTATGTCATAGGGCAAGTACAAATACTCCGAAGAAATACTTTTTGTTTCATGAAACTTTTAGAGTGGATACTTTTCACTGTGAGATAGAAATCGATGTTAACAATTTTTATTTTTTTATCTAAACTTACCAGAATTTTGTTAATTTTATTTTATAATATTTAAGTTAAGACACTAATGTAACAATATAAAAAAGAATAAAATCGCTATGATTAATTAACTCTTAGAAATCGCAGTTTTAATGAAAGAAAGTGAAGTGGATACTTTTGACTGTGATTCACTCTATATTCACTGCCACATCCATATCTCAACCCTACACACCAACATCGGCTATAATACCAAATTTCCGAATTCCATCTCTATTTATAATACCATTAATACTTTTCGTATAAAAGCACGAATTTCAACAACAGTAATTCCGAATTTCATTATTACAACTCTATCCGTTCACCCAAAATCTAAAATGTACCAAATTTAGTACTTTTCGTACCTTAAGTACGAATTTCCAAAGCTACCTCAATCCTGCACTCCATAAGA
This sequence comes from Musca autumnalis, assembly GCF_047663935.1. Taxonomy (NCBI): domain Eukaryota; kingdom Metazoa; phylum Arthropoda; class Insecta; order Diptera; family Muscidae; genus Musca; species Musca autumnalis. Next base: position 31,190,813 of record NW_027411755.1, read on the forward strand.
CTAATGCCAGACTGTGAAACTGACACTGAAAATTTTCACATTTTACAGGGGTTTTAGATCGAATTACCCACTACAAGCAATATAATAAAGTGACTTTAATATGGAACTCGATCTAAGAGCGCATAATTTCATGAAATTAATTTCACTGTCTGCAGGGGGTCTAAGTAATCTTAATTATAAATTTCAGGATTCCAGCTCTATCTGTTCATACAAATCTAAATTGAACAAAATTTAGTACCACTTAGTATTTCCGTACGTATAAGTACGAATTTCCAAAACTACCTCAATCCTACACTCCAACAGTAATCTTAATTCCAAATTTCAGCATTTCTGCTATATCCGTTCATCCAAATTGTACAAAATTTAGTACCACTCAGTACTTTTTGTACCCACAAGTACGAATTTAGTACTTCTCGTGGCCATAAGTACGAATTTCCGAAAGCACCCCAATCCCACACTCTAAAGCCCTTAACACATCCAACGTTTGAGTAAAGTTTTGTGTCATTTCTGATAAAAGAATAAAGAAAAATTGAAACTTGGCAGCACTTTGTCCTTTATTCATCTACCAGAAATGGCACAAAACTTTACTCAAACGTTGTATGTGTTTAGGGCATAATAGTAATCTTAATTCTAAATTTCACTATTCCAGCCCTATCCGATCACTTAAATTCATATTGTACCAAATTTGGTACCATATAGCACTTTTCGTACCCAAAAGTACGAATTTCCAAAATACCTCTATCCTACACTCCGACAGTAATCCTAATTCTAAATTTCAGGATTACAGCTCCATCCGTTCCCCCAAATCCAAATTGTACTTTATTTGGTACTATTTAGTACCTTTCGTACCCATATGTACGAATTTCGAAAACTACCTACACTCAAACAGTAATAGTAATTCCAAATTTCAGAATTCCAACTTTATAGGTTCGCCCAAATTCAAATTGTACCAAATTTAGCACCATTTAGTAGTATTCGTAAACATTTTCAAAACCACCTCCTTATATCAACTCATCTTTTAAACCTTGATTTTCATTCCAAATTTCATGATTTAGCTTTTTCCGTTCACGTAATACCAAATGGTGCTAAATTTAGTAACTTTTAGTACTTTTCGTACACTTATAGTTCGAATTTCCAAAAACCCTTTGGTACACCTTTCTAGCTCTCCATCAGTGAACTTCATTCCAAATTTCAGAATTCTAGCTCTTCGCGTTTGCCTAATACTAAGAGTATCATATTTAGTACCTTTTAGTACTTTTCGTACCGTTATAGTCCGAATTTCCAAAAATCCAGCCTTATCTGACACCTTGGGACCAAGAGTGACACTCCCTCAAAATTTCAAGATTCTACTTCCAGCCGTTTAGCCTTGGCGTTGATTATGAATCAGTCAGTCAGTGAGTCATCATTACTACATAATACAACTCTGTAGCCATGGCTTAAAACGTCAAATGACATGGAGCAATAATAAAGGATGTATAACATATGGAATTTAGAACTTCACTGTTTATTTTAAAAGTACCAAATAGAGTAAAAAATATAAATCAATTCTGTTATGCTCCAGAATATTATTGCTAGATGAGTGTTCCAAAAATAGCAAAAGTTGTACCCAAAACTTAAGACTTGAAAGGAAAGGAGTTTTTATTCTCTTTTGCTAGAAAATTGTAAAAAGTAAACAGACACCTTCCCAGCAAAAACCAGCAAGTAATCAGCTGACTTGCCAAAACAGAACAATTTGTCCGCCAATGAAGGAAACAAAGGAAGCAAAAATGTAGTATTTTAGTAAAAATAAAAAAGAAAATGACCCAAAAAAGGATTTTTCGCACTTTGCAACTTTGTTCTCCAAAAAAGCAATAAAATTTGACTTGCTATTTCCACAATAAAATTGTTTTTAATTTTCACAAACATACAGTCAACCAAAAAAGTCTACATGCACCCTATAAATCTCGAGTTTTAAGGGTAAGGAAGCATTTTTATGAAAATCCAAGTACATAGTTCTATCTCATATCCCTAATAAACAATATTACATACAACAAAAATATATTCCATAATACTAATAACGGTAAATTCTATAAAAATTAAAAAATTAATAGGGAAAAAGTGTACATACACCAAATGAAATAGTATATCAACGAAAAAATAAAACTAGATGTTTGATTGTTTTCAAGAAGAAGAAGAATTGCTAGTGCTTGCTATAAGAATTTTGTCCAGCAAGAATTTGCAAACTCTCAGTGAAAGAAATTTCAAAATGTCTCCTCGAATCGCTCTCTTTTGCTGGCTTTTTGTGTTAACAGACGACTTCCAGCAACAATTGGTACAAATTTTGGGGTAACCAGACAGACTTATTGCTGGCATCCAATACTTGACAAATCGTGCATTCGCAAGTATTACTGCATATTGGAAATCAACAATTTTATTTAGCGAATAAAATTTGTTGTCCTTGTTTTAAATTTTATGATATACATCTTTGTGTTTATTTCAGCTTTAGTCCATATTTTGTTGTATTCAAGTATTTGAATAACAACAAAATGTTTTACAGTGGATATGAAATTGATTAGTTGCGGGCGGAGGGTAGGGAATACTATAGCAAATTTCTCATTTTGTTTAATTTGCTGGATGGGCTTATTGACCTGTTTATCGATACAGAGTCGGCGGAAAAGGGAACTGATGAAGTTGTTTGGTGACAACTGAAACTATAGTATTCCCTACCCTCCGCCCGCAACTAATCAATTTCATATCCACTGTAAAACATTTTGTTGTTATTCAAATACTTGAATACAACAAAATATGGACTAAAGCTGAAATAAACACAAAGATGTAAAATTCTGCAGTCCAACAATAAAAAACGCCAAAATTTTATGATATAGTGTTAAAGGAGTTTTTTGTTGAAACAATTCACCGATGCATCTACCTTTATAATTGCCAAATGTCAACAACAGTAAAAATATCATCCCTGCTTTTGACAGAATAGGCTATAACAAGAAAAAAATTGTAATCAGCTGTTAGCTGTGGCCTACCTTATTTATACATTATTGTACCATGCGAACTCGATCTATAGACGCCCAAATTCATGAAATTTTTGCAATGAAATCGCTCTAGTGTGGACCGGGACTTGGTAATTGAGCTATGAACAGAAATCAGCTGACTACCATTTGAATCCTCCAAAAGATACAGTGTCTCACATCAAAAGTCGGGCAAGTTATTATAAACAAGTTATCACCTAGTTTAAATGTGTTGATTAACTTTTTTTTAAATTCATTTCAAACATTTATAAAGTTACTTAGTATACAACAAATTTAAATTGAAATATCGCTGTAACTTTTGTTTGTAACTGTACTACAAAAGCTTATTTGAAAAAAAAACTAAGAAATATACTCACACCGAAAGTCGGGCAAAGCGAATTCGAAGAAAATGGCACATGTTTTACCGTTATATTTCAGCATCACTTATTATTTTTGGTTTGGAAAATCATTAGTTGATCTCAAGCTGCCGTCCAAATACAAAGTTTCGAAATTTACTCACATTTTTAATACAATGTCGCGTAGAATTAAACAGTCCACATTGGAAGAACGAAAAATTGTTATTAATAATTATTTAGAAGGAAAGACCGAGCGCGAAATTGCTAATATCGTTAGCAAAAGCAAGTCGACAGTCCATGACATTATCAAAAGATATAAGGAAGACGAAAGAATATCAAACAAACAACGTGCAGCAGTAAAAAAGAAACTCAGTCCAAGAGACGAAAAGTTCATAGTACGTGAAGTACAAAAGGATCCATTTATTTCCGCTCCAAAACTTGCCACAATCGTCAAAAATAATTTTGGAATAGAGGTACATGCAGAAACGGTGCGAAGGGTACTACGGAAAAATAATTTAAATGGCAGAGTAGCCCGTAAAAAGCCATGCATCAGTGAGAAAAATAGGAAAGATCGGTTAGAATTCGCACGTGAGCACATTTCGAAGGATTTTTCATTTTGGAGCACGGTAGAATTTGTATAACATGCTAGCCGAATATTTCCATTAGTATTTTCATATTTTACAGGTCCTCTTTACTGATGAGAGCAAATTTAACTTGTTTGGCTCTGATGGTCGTCGTTATGTTTGGCGTAAGCGGAATGAAGAATTTTGTCATAAGAACACTAAGAAGACAGTGAAGCACGGAGGCTTATCAGTGATGGTGTGGGGCTGCATGTCAGCTTCAGGTGTCGGAAACCTTCATTTTATAGAAGGTATAATGGATAAAAACATTTATCTCGACATTTTGAAAGCAAATGTTAAGGAAAGCGCACGCAAGTTGGCTATTGCCGATAATTTTAAATTTTATCAGGACAATGACCCAAAACACACATCGCTGATAGCAAAAAACTGGCTATTGTATAATTGTCCTAAGGTAATTAAAACCCCTGCTCAAAGTCCTGACCTTAATGTAATCGAGCATTTGTGGGATGAACTTGGACGCCGAATGCAAAATAGACTGTGCACTAATAAAAATCAATTAAAAGCTGCATTACAGGAAGAATGGGACCAAATAAGTCCTGATGTCTGTAAAAAATTGGTTGAATCTATCCCAAAGAGACTAAAAGATGTCGAAACTCAAAAAGGATATGCAACAAAATACTAAATAATGCATACAAAATAAAAATTATGAGTTTGCCCGACTTTCGCTGTGAGCCTAGTTTTAAGGTTTTTCTGAATATTTCGTTTTTACGTTTGTTATAACTACACTGGAGTAGATCTTTTTTTACATTATTATATTCCTTAATAAATGCTTTTTTTAATTTTAAAAACTATTTCCGAGAACATTCAAAAAAACTTTTTTGTGAGGTGTACAATTTTTTCACATAGTTTGCCCGACTTTCAATGTGAGCCACTGTATATCTAATAGCACGGTTACACTACAGCTTTTTGCCGGGTTAACCCACTTGATTTATTTGCTTAATCTGCTCAAATCTGACCAGATTTGCCATACAAAAATTAAATCCTCTCATGGCTGGGTTTATTTTAAATCCGGCACAAATCCACCAAAAATACAGTGTTGTATTCGGTATTTATGCAAAAAAATCCAACTCTACTCAAAAAGTACCAAAATTTGCAACAGAGTTTGTCGTATTTTACACGTTTACGATTGGTCGCATGAGATTTTATGGAGTTAATAAATCTAAAGTTATTTGGAAATCATAAAATTATGTATTTATTTTTGCTCTGTTCCAGAACCTGCAAGAAGCTACTATTTTTTACTACGATAACATTTTTTCCTTTATGTTATCGGAAAAAATAGTAAAAAATAGTAGATTCTTACAGTACTGGAACAGACCATTTGTTTCATTAAACACTTTTTTAACAAAAAGTACGATTGATACAATGATACAAAAATGTATCCACGTGTGTAAAATATACCAATATGAGCAAAGAGGGGACGATATCTCATACAAGAAATTGTAAAAGTGTAACACACGACTTTATTAGTTATTTTGTATGTATACGTAAACAAACATCAGCTGACAGTTTATACCCTCGAAAAGTTAAGTGTAACCAGCAAAGATTAACCCACTGGATCTATTAAACCCAGTGGGTTAACCTTCAATAGTGTAACCGGGGTATAAATGCAATGAGATTTGCTCTGTTTCATGATACAATTAAAAAGGTAGATGCTCAGCCCAGCTGATCGAATCTAAAACGTCAAAAAACTAGGAATTCGCCATGAAAAATAAAAACAAGAAACCATATGATTCGGTAAGTAAGAGATAGCATGTGTTCACTTTATAGACAAACACAAGCGATATAAACAGACAACAAGAGATCATTTGGCGAAAATTTTGACATTTTACATTACAAAAAAGTTGCTTTGTTGTAGCAATTCGCGTTGTTTCTACCTTTTTAATTGTACCATGCTCTGTTTATATAACACTGAACATACTCATTGAGACTAATGCTTGGTTTACATTTACGAAATCCACTCGATTTCAACTGTCAATTCCTCTACGTACACGTCAAATATAAGGTCTGTACGATAACTTCACAAGTAAAAAGTACTTGCAAGTACTCAGCAAGTTCTCAGTAACCTCTCTCCACTAATTTTACTCTCTCGAAGCTAAAAATTTGCAGAATGTTATAGACCAACAATTTGTAAAAACATGCAAGAAGTCAGCTGATTTGACAAACGAGAAGTCTGGCGGATAAGATTTAATTTAATAATCGAAGTTTGTTTAAGGACTGCCAATTCCTTTTCGTATACGCGTGGCACAATTACATAACAGGTAGATGCATCAGCCAACAACTACAACAAAAACGAGTTCAGGCCTTCAAAATTGAAATGAAAACTTTTACAAAGTAAATAAATATCAAATGAAAAATTTTATAAAGAAAATATTTTTCATTTTAAATTTTCATAGAACAAGAATCAAGCCCCAGTACTTCAAATGTCAAAAATGTTTTCCAAAAATAAAGCGATTCACACAATTTTTTCGACAAAATTTGGTTAGGCAGTTATTAATAAACACATTATTACAAATTTTTGTTTTTTTAATTTTGTGTTTTCAATTACAACAATGTTTTTGACAGCTTACAGTACATCAGCTGGGCTGATGGGGTACCTGTATGATTGTGCCATGCGTATACGTCAAATATAAATTCATCTGAAATCCATTGGATTTCGTTTTTCGTTCGAGTGGATTTCGTAAATGTAAACTAACTATTAGTCTAAATGAGCTGTATCATGTCAGAACTACCAGGTAGTGGTATCACACCAGCTGACCGAACATGAAAAGTCAAATCCCTTTATAAAAAATAATTTTTGTTGTAATTTCCCCAACAACATAAAGAAAGTTTTGACATAACATATTCAAAATTTTACGAGGCCACTACCTGGGTAATTGTGCCATGAGCTGTATCGTATGTAACATGGTACAAATACACAGGTAGCCGCATCGGCAATTGTTGGTAGCATAAGGTGTCAAAATTTGACATCAATTCAATGCAGTTGACACATTATAGCCCTGTTCCTTTACGTTCAAGAATCTTCAAGTTTTACAACTTTTTACTCGAAAAGCGTTCCTTTACTTCAGACACAATACAATTCATATGGGAGCAGTTTTCAACTTTTACTACTTTTGCCGGTTTTACCACTTTCAGAAGTAAAGGAACAGACCATATGTTACCATCAGCTGGCATGATAATGCTACCTGTATTATTGTACCATGACATGTAATGAGTATGTTCAGTGTAATATAAACAGAGCATGCATGGGTCAAGAAAAACAATTCATGTCCTTTCCTTTTGTACCTCATCAAAATTAAATTAAGTAATATTGCACATTTGAAGGAAGAACAAACGAGATAAAATAGCATTTGTGAAGCTATTTAAAAGGGAAATTGTGAAATAGGTAGTAGAATTCTAAGTGTCTTGTTGTAAATGGACAGAAAAGACACCATTCAATACCATTAAATGGTGGTAACTAAAGGTGATTTTAAATTTATGTTCTTATACAATTACTTTTATTTAGTACAATGTTAAGTGATCTCATTGATCTTTCCTCTAGATGCTTGTAAGGAGGAGACACCATATTTAGGGTAAAAACATGATTTCCCGTTTCGGATGACACTTGCATCGTAAATGTGGTGGTGCATTCTCGACATGGAGAGCTATTCTTATACGGTGTTAGCACACTCCTTTTCGCCTTATTACTTTCGTGGTGCTCTATAAACCCACGGTTAAAATAACACTATAACGTTGTTGAATAACCATATTTCATATGGCCCCATTGACCATGACTTGTTCTAGTCGTTCTTTGCCCAAGAGCCAAGGCCTTCATCAATTGCCGCACCTACATCCACAAAAATACCCATTACCACCACCTTACATAGTACAACAACGACAAGGGAGAGAAATTTCAAACGTATCTACCCAGCAAACCAATCGTACCGATATCGTAACGAAATCGGAACAAATTTCGGACGTTACGTCCGATATCTGATCCGAAATCGTAACGATATCTTAACGAAAGTTGTATGAAGTGGTTGACATAATTTCGGAACGAATTGTCGGAGCGAAATCGGATCGATTTCGGTCAGAATTCGCAACGAAATCGGAACAAAATCCTTGGGAAATTCGGAATTCGAATTTCTTCCTCCGAATTTTCGTACAGATTTCTGAACGATTTCGGAATAATGTCGTATGAAAATCGGAGGTACCTTCCGAACTTTCGTAAAGGTTTCTGAACAATTTTGGAATAATTTCGTATGATTATCGAAGAAAAAAAATTTTTCTTTGATGCCTCTTTTTTATTGATAATTTTTTTTTATTGGAAGATTATAATTTCAATGATATCTAGTGATTTTTACTGTTGTTATCATTTTGTAGTTATAGTAGAACAATGTAAACTTTGTGTACGAATATGTTGAGTTTATCAGCACTAGCTTGAATTATTATATGTTGCATTTATATTTAAAATATTTAAAAAATGTATATGCGAATTTTATAACCAGCCATTTTGTTTTTCGACAACAAACTAAAATGTTACTTTTTAGATATATACAAAAGGTGGTTGTTGTGCGAAGGGAAAATTGTTTCCGACATATCGATCCGAATTCGTAACGAAATCGGAAGAAAAACATTAGCAAATTCGAAGGGAAATTCACTTCCGACATTTTCTCCGAAATCGGAACGAAATCTGAACAAATTCCCCTACGAAAAATCGTATAGAAATCGATACGAAATCTGAACGATTTTGCTTCCGAAATTGTTTCGATATGTCGGACATCCGACATTTGGTTTGCTGGGTAATGATTTTCACTATTATCATTTTGTAGTTATAGTAGAACAATGTAAACCATGTGTAAATATGTTGAGTCTATCAGCACTAACTTGGATTATTATATGTTGCATTTATATTTAAAATATTTAAAAACTGTATATGCGAATTTTATAACCAACCCTTTTGTTTTTCGACAACAAACTAAAAGGTTGCTTGTTAGATACATATATACAAAAGGTGGTTGTTGTGTGAAGGGAAATTTGTTTCCCACATATCGATCAGAATTCGTAACGAAATCCGAAGAAAAACATTAGCATATTCGAAGGGAAATTTACTTCCGACATTTTCTCCGAAATCGGAACGAAATCTGAACGAATTCCCCTACGAAAAATCGTTTAGAAATCGGAACGAAATCTGAAAGATTTTGCTTCCGAAATTGTTCAGACATTTGGTTTGCTGGGATCCTTTTGTCCAGAATTCAATATGTAATCATTTAAACTTTGCCCACAATTTACTTATTCCTGCACCAATGTTGCATTGCTTCAGATGGTCCAGCCACTTTTTCGGCTTGTGTTCGCATGCTAGCCTGCTTAGTTCAAGTGTAAGTTCTCTAACTCTTGAGTCTTTAGGGCCCGTCCCGTCGCCTCTTCTGTGAAATTTGTTCTGATTTCAGGTATTCGATCAGTAGGTTTGTATCGAGAAGTTGCAGCCGTGATGATGTCCCCGAATGTACAGCTCTCTGAAGCGGTGAGTGGTAAATTCTTCGAATACTTGACATGGTTCCGAATAGTACGGATCCCATGAAGTCGTGGTGATCTGTTTACTGATATGATGATCGGAAGAGGGTAAAGGGGGTGCCACAATGCTTGCAGCTGCAACAGAAGCTGAAGACATAATAATACGTGAACGCGAGGTGAAGACTGAACCTAATGAAAGTGATCCCGAAGGCGGTCCGAAGAAGCGTTGTTCACATTGCCGTAAGAAGGGGCACACGGTTGAAAACTGTTTTAAGAAGCAACATGAGTTTGCAAAAGCTCTGGCTGAGGCGGAGTTAGCATTGGTGAAACCAAAGCTTGCCTGTTATGGCTGCAACGCTCCTGGCTATGTTCGTTCGAATTGCCCGAATTGTAGCAAGGAGACAAAAATTATGTCGCCAATGATGCTGGGATTCAATCCCTTGGGTATATGGGTTGGTCGAGACATCCCCATAGTGAATGTTGAACTTTTTGGTATCCCGGGTCAGGCTTATTTTGACACTGGAGCCAAAAAAAGTGTCGCTAGCTCCAATTTATGGCGCCTAATGAAGTTCAAAGGCTGCACATTTCAAACGGAGGATTGTCAAACCGTACTTTCCGATGGTACAACAACTGTGCGAGAGATCTTAACGACGACATGTAACATTGGCATAGGTGGCAGAAGTTTGGACATAAAATTTTTGATCTTTCCAGACGACAAAAATAATCGCACATTACTTGGCAGCGATTTTCTAGAACAGGCGCAAATTGTTTTGAACATGGGACAAAGATACTGGCACTTTGAAGGTAGTCCATCGCAAGTTTTTGATTTCGCCGAAGAATGGCCATTAGAATTGAATTTGATTGAAACAATAAAAGTGGTCGAGGCACAACCCAAGCGAAAGGCATCGACGGAAGCTGCACCTGAACACGATGAGCCGCAATTTATTACGCCAAAGAGAACTTGTCAAAATGTCGTTTCTAAGGTTGAATCGTATGATCCAGATTATGATCAAAGTGATCACAATCCTCATTCTGTACGCCCAGATATGGTCACAACTGAAAGAACAAAAGCTAGTGAATTATTCCCAAGTACATCAAATAAGAACCAGGAGGATATAGATTCGAAGTTTTTTATACCACTTTAATTTCTTATTGTATAAAGTTTTTAAAAGTGAACAATAAAGTACAAAATTGAATGAAAAATCAAAATAAATTTACAAAAATCGTTTCTTTTTCGCTTAATCTGGCTCTGGGTCTGCCTCCAATTCTAGGAATGTGGGTTGTTCGATGTTTTGTAGAACGTTTCTGAAAGAAGGGTGCTTCCATAGACCCTTTCTGAAAGAAAGAGTGCTTGTATAGACATTTTCTAAAAGAAAGGGATGCTTCTTTAAAAATTTTAAAATTCACGTCTTGTAAATAGTTGGAACAAATATTTTTAAAAATCCACGTCTTGCGGGTTGTTGGAAAAAATATTCTTTTAAAAAATTCACATCTGGAAAAAAAATTCTTTTAAAAAATTCACGTCTGGAAAAAATATTTTTTTAAAAAATCCACATCTTGTGGGTAGTTGGAAAAAATATTCTTTAAAAAATTCACATCTGGAAAAAAAATTCTTTTAAAAGATTCACGTCTGGAAAAAATATTCTTTTAAAAAATCCACATCTTGTGGGTAGTTGGAAAAAATATTCTTTTAAAAAATCCACATCTTGTGGGTAGTTGGAAAAAATATTCTTTTAAAAAATCCACATCTTGTGGGTAGTTGGAAAAAATATTCTTTTAAACAATCCACATCTTGTGGGTAGTTGGAAAAAATATTCTTTTAAAAAATCCACGTCTTGTGGGTAGTTGGAAAAAATATTCTTTTAAAAAATCCATGTCTTGTTGGTAGTTGGAAAAAATATTTTTTTAAAAAAATCCACGTCTTGTGGGTAGTTGGAAAAAATATTCTTTTAAAAAATCCACGTCTTGTGGGTAGTTGGAAAAAATATTCTTTTAAAAAATCCACGTCTTGTGGGTAGTTGGAAATAATATTCTTTTAAAAGATCCACGTATTGTGGGTAGTTGGAAAAAATATTCTTTTAAAAAATCCACATCTTGTGGGTAGTTGGAAAAAATATTCTTTTAAAAATCCACGTCTTGTGGGTAGTTGGAAAAAATATTCTTTTAAAAAATCCACGTCTTGTGGGTAGTTGGAAAAAATATTATTTTAAAAAATCCACGTCTTGTGGGTTGTTGGAAAAAATATTATTTTAAAAAATCCACGTCTTGTGGGTTGTTGGAAAAAATATTATTTTAAAAAATCCACGTCTTGAGGGTCAATGGAAAAAATATTATTTTAAAAAATCCACGTATTGTGGGTTGTTAGAAAAATATTCTTTTAAAAAAATGCATGTCTTGAGGGTCAATGAAAAAAATAATCTTCTAAAAAAGCCACGTCTTGAGGGCCAATGGAAAAAAATATTCTTTTAAAAATCCACGTCTTGAGGGCCAATGGAAAAAATATCCTTTTAAAAAATCCACGTCTTGTGGGTAGTTGGAAAAAATATTCTTTTAAAAAATCCACGTCTTGTGGGTAGTTGGAAAAAATATTCTTTTAAAAAATCCACGTCTTGTGGGTAGTTGGAAAAAATATTCTTTTAAAAAATCCACGTCTTGTGGGTAGTTGGAAAAAATATTCTTTTAAAAAATCCACGTCTTGTGGGTAGTTGGAAAAAATATTCTTTTAAAAAATCCACGTCTTGTGGGTAGTTGGAAAAAATATTCTTTTAAAAAATCCACGTCTTGTGGGTAGTTGGAAAAAATATTCTTTTAAAAAATCCACGTCTTGTGGGTAGTTGGAAAAAATATTCTTTTAAAAAATCCACGTCTTGTGGGTAGTTGGAAAAAATATTCTTTTAAAAAATCCACGTCTTGTGGGTAGTTGGAAAAAATATTCTTTTAAAAAATCCACGTCTTGTGGGTAGTTGGAAAAAATATTCTTTTAAAAAATCCACGTCTTGTGGGTAGTTGGAAAAAATATTCTTTTAAAAAATCCACGTCTTGTGGGTAGTTGGAAAAAATATTCTTTAAAAAAATCCACGTCTTGTGGGTAGTTGGAAAAAATATTCTTTTAAAAAATCCACGTCTTGTGGGTAGTTGGAAAAAATATTCTTTTAAAAAATCCACGTCTTGTGGGTAGTTGGAAAAAATATTCTTTTAAAAGATCCACGTATTGTGGGTAGTTGGAAAAAATATTCTTTTAAAAAATCCACGTCTTGTGGGTAGTTGGAAAAAATATTCTTTTAAAAGATCCACGTATTGTGGGTAGTTGGAAAAAATATTCTTTTAAAAAATCCACGTCTTGTGGGTAGTTGGAAAAAATATTCTTTTAAAAAATCCACGTATTGTGGGTAGTTGGAAAAAATATTTTTTTAAAAAATCCACGTCTTGTGGGTAGTTGGAAAAAATATTCTTTTAAAAGATCCACGTCTTGTGGGTAGTTGGAAAAAATATTTTTTTAAAAAATCCACGTCTTGTGGGTAGTTGGAAAAAATATTTTTTTAAAAAATCCACGTCTTGTGGGTAGTTGGAAAAAATATTCTTTTAAAAGATCCACGTCTTGTGGGTATTTGGAAAAAATATTTTTTTAAAAAATCCACGTCTTGTGGGTAGTTGGAAAAAATATTTTTTTAAAAAATCCACGTCTTGTGGGTAGTTGGAAAAAATATTCTTTTAAAAGATCCACGTATTGTGGGTAGTTGGAAAAAATATTCTTTTAAAAAATCCACGTCTTGTGGGTAGTTGGAAAAAATATTCTTTTAAAAAATCCACGTCTTGTGGGTAGTTGGAAAAAATATTCTTTTAAAAAATCCACGTCTTGTGGGTAGTTGGAAAAAATATTCTTTTAAAAAATCCACGTCTTGTGGGTAGTTGGAAAAAAATATTCTTTTAAAAAATCCACGTCTTGTGGGTAGTTGGAAAAAATATTCTTTTAAAAAATTCACGTCTTGTGGGTAGTTGGAAAAAATATTCTTTTAAAAAATCCACGTCTTGTGGGTAGTTGGAAAAAAATATTCTTTTAAAAAATCCACGTCTTGTGGGTAGTTGGAAAAAATATTCTTTTAAAAAATCCACGTCTTGTGGGTAGTTGGAAAAAATATTCTTTTAAAAAATCCACGTCTTGTGGGTAGTTGGAAAAAAATATTCTTTTAAAAAATCCACGTCTTGTGGGTAGTTGGAAAAAATATTCTTTTAAAAAATCCACGTCTTGTGGGTAGTTGGAAAAAATATTCTTTTAAAAAATCCACGTCTTGTGGGTAGTTGGAAAAAATATTCTTTTAAAAAATCCACGTCTTGTGGGTAGTTGGAAAAAATATTCTTTTAAAAAATCCACGTCTTGTGGGTAGTTGGAAAAAATATTCTTTTAAAAAATTCACGTCTTGTGGGTAGTTGGAAAAAATATTCTTTTAAAAAATCCACGTCTTGTGGGTAGTTGGAAAAAATATTCTTTTAAAAAATCCACGTCTTGTGGGTAGTTGGAAAAAATATTCTTTTAAAAAATCCACGTCTTGTGGGTAGTTGGAAAAAATATTCTTTTAAAAAATCCACGTCTTGTGGGTAGTTGGAAAAAATATTCTTTAAAAAAATCCACGTCTTGTGGGTAGTTGGAAAAAATATTCTTTTAAAAAATCCACGTCTTGTGGGTAGTTGGAAAAAATATTCTTTTAAAAAATCCACGTCTTGTGGGTAGTTGGTAAAAATATTCTTTTAAAGAAACTCACGTCTTGTGGGTAGTTAGAAAAAATATTCTTTTAAAAAATCCACGTCTTGTGGGTAGTTGGAAAAAATATTCTTTTAAAAGATCCACGTATTGTGGGTAGTTGGAAAAAATATTCTTTTAAAAAATCCACGTCTTGTGGGTAGTTGGAAAAAATATTCTTTTAAAAAATCCACGTATTGTGGGTAGTTGGAAAAAATATTTTTTTAAAAAATCCACGTCTTGTGGGTAGTTGGAAAAAATATTTTTTTAAAAAATCCACGTCTTGTGGGTAGTTGGAAAAAATATTCTTTTAAAAGATCCACGTCTTGTGGGTATTTGGAAAAAATATTTTTTTAAAAAATCCACGTCTTGTGGGTAGTTGGAAAAAATATTTTTTTAAAAAATCCACGTCTTGTGGGTAGTTGGAAAAAATATTCTTTTAAAAGATCCACGTATTGTGGGTAGTTGGAAAAAATATTCTTTTAAAAAATCCACGTATTGTGGGTAGTTGGTAAAAATATTCTTTTAAAGAAACTCACGTCTTGTGGGTAGTTGGAAAAAATATTCTTTTAAAAAATCCACGTCTTGTGGGTAGTTGGAAAAAATATTCTTTAAAAAAATCCACGTCTTGTGGGTAGTTGGAAAAAATATTCTTTTAAAAAATCCACGTCTTGTGGGTAGTTGGAAAAAATATTCTTTTAAAAAATCCACGTCTTGTGGGTAGTTGGTAAAAATATTCTTTTAAAGAAACTCACGTCTTGTGGGTAGTTAGAAAAAATATTCTTTTAAAAAATCCACGTCTTGTGGGTAGTTGGAAAAAATATTCTTTTAAAAAATCCACGTCTTGTGGGTAGTTGGAAAAAATATTCTTTTAAAAGATCCACGTATTGTGGGTAGTTGGAAAAAATATTCTTTTAAAAAATCCACGTCTTGTGGGTAGTTGGAAAAAATATTCTTTTAAAAAATCCACGTATTGTGGGTAGTTGGAAAAAATATTTTTTTAAAAAATCCACGTCTTGTGGGTAGTTGGAAAAAATATTTTTTTAAAAAATCCACGTCTTGTGGGTAGTTGGAAAAAATATTCTTTTAAAAGATCCACGTCTTGTGGGTATTTGGAAAAAATATTTTTTTAAAAAATCCACGTCTTGTGGGTAGTTGGAAAAAATATTTTTTTAAAAAATCCACGTCTTGTGGGTAGTTGGAAAAAATATTCTTTTAAAAGATCCACGTATTGTGGGTAGTTGGTAAAAATATTCTTTTAAAGAAACTCACGTCTTGTGGGTAGTTGGAAAAAATATTCTTTTAAAAAATCCACGTCTTGTGGGTAGTTGGAAAAAATATTCTTTAAAAAAATCCACGTCTTGTGGGTAGTTGGAAAAAATATTCTTTTAAAAAATCCACGTCTTGTGGGTAGTTGGAAAAAATATTCTTTTAAAAAATCCACGTCTTGTGGGTAGTTGGTAAAAATATTCTTTTAAAGAAACTCACGTCTTGTGGGTAGTTAGAAAAAATATTCTTTTAAAAAATCCACGTCTTGTGGGTAGTTGGAAAAAATATTCTTTTAAAAGATCCACGTATTGTGGGTAGTTGGAAAAAATATTCTTTTAAAAAATCCACGTCTTGTGGGTAGTTGGAAAAAATATTCTTTTAAAAAATCCACGTATTGTGGGTAGTTGGAAAAAATATTTTTTTAAAAAATCCACGTCTTGTGGGTAGTTGGAAAAAATATTTTTTTAAAAAATCCACGTCTTGTGGGTAGTTGGAAAAAATATTCTTTTAAAAGATCCACGTCTTGTGGGTATTTGGAAAAAATATTTTTTTAAAAAATCCACGTCTTGTGGGTAGTTGGAAAAAATATTTTTTTAAAAAATCCACGTCTTGTGGGTAGTTGGAAAAAATATTCTTTTAAAAGATCCACGTATTGTGGGTAGTTGGAAAAAATATTCTTTTAAAAAATCCACGTATTGTGGGTAGTTGGTAAAAATATTCTTTTAAAGAAACTCACGTCTTGTGGGTAGTTGCAAAAAATATTCTTTTAAAAAATCCACGTCTTGTGGGTAGTTGGAAAAAATATTCTTTTAAAAAATCCACGTCTTGTGGGTAGTTGGAAAAAATATTCTTTTAAAAAATCCACGTCTTGTGGGTAGTTGGAAAAAAATATTCTTTTAAAAAATCCACGTCTTGTGGGTAGTTGGAAAAAATATTCTTTTAAAAAATCCACGTCTTGTGGGTAGTTGGAAAAAATATTCTTTTAAAAAATCCACGTCTTGTGGGTAGTTGGAAAAAATATTCTTTTAAAAAATCCACGTCTTGTGGGTAGTTGGAAAAAATATTCTTTTAAAAAATCCACGTCTTGTGGGTAGTTGGAAAAAATATTCTTTTAAAAAATTCACGTCTTGTGGGTAGTTGGAAAAAATATTCTTTTAAAAAATCCACGTCTTGTGGGTAGTTGGAAAAAATATTCTTTTAAAAAATCCACGTCTTGTGGGTAGTTGGAAAAAATATTCTTTTAAAAAATCCACGTCTTGTGGGTAGTTGGAAAAAATATTCTTTTAAAAAATCCACGTCTTGTGGGTAGTTGGAAAAAATATTCTTTAAAAAAATCCACGTCTTGTGGGTAGTTGGAAAAAATATTCTTTTAAAAAATCCACGTCTTGTGGGTAGTTGGAAAAAATATTCTTTTAAAAAATCCACGTCTTGTGGGTAGTTGGTAAAAATATTCTTTTAAAGAAACTCACGTCTTGTGGGTAGTTAGAAAAAATATTCTTTTAAAAAATCCACGTCTTGTGGGTAGTTGGAAAAAATATTCTTTTAAAAGATCCACGTATTGTGGGTAGTTGGAAAAAATATTCTTTTAAAAAATCCACGTCTTGTGGGTAGTTGGAAAAAATATTCTTTTAAAAAATCCACGTATTGTGGGTAGTTGGAAAAAATATTTTTTTAAAAAATCCACGTCTTGTGGGTAGTTGGAAAAAATATTTTTTTAAAAAATCCACGTCTTGTGGGTAGTTGGAAAAAATATTTTTTTAAAAAATCCACGTCTTGTGGGTAGTTGGAAAAAATATTCTTTTAAAAGATCCACGTCTTGTGGGTATTTGGAAAAAATATTTTTTTAAAAAATCCACGTCTTGTGGGTAGTTGGAAAAAATATTTTTTTAAAAAATCCACGTCTTGTGGGTAGTTGGAAAAAATATTCTTTTAAATGATCCACGTATTGTGGGTAGTTGGAAAAAATATTCTTTTAAAAAATCCACGTATTGTGGGTAGTTGGAAAAAATATTCTTTTAAAAAATCCACGTCTTGTGGGTAGTTGGAAAAATATTCTTTTAAAAAATCCACGTCTTGTGGGTAGTTGGAAAAAATATTCTTTTAAAAAATCCACGTCTTGCGGGTAGTTGGAAAAAATATTTATTTAAAAAATCCACGTCTGCTGAGTAGTTGAAAAAATATTCTTTTAAAAAATCCACGTGTTGTGGGTAGTTGGAAAAAATATTCTTTTAAAAAATCCACGTATTGTGGGTAGTTGGAAAATTCGATTGATAGCCAAATAAAATGAAAGCATATTTTTAGGCGGCAGAAAGAAAGCATATTTTTTATTTAAAATTAACTTAAAACTTAACAATAAATTACCAATTTCTTTGTGCAATACCCAATACCAACAAAAATTCCGTACTAATAGTTTTTTGAAATTGAGGGAATACAACAATTTAACAACAAATCACAAAATTATCAATGTGCAACAGCCTCGTTTTATTAAACAAATAAACAAAAATTTTCTAATGATCAATCCATGTCATTAGAAAATATAAACAATAGCTAAGACCATTAGAATTCTATTGAATTAATTTGATGAAATTTATTTTATAAATGTTCGTTGATCACAATTTGATGGATTTCTTTCGACATAAATAAATAATTAAACATAAATTTCCATCAACAGTTTTGATTTGTTTTATTAGTGAATCTTAAATTTTACAAGATTTTTTGGGAAGATCTCCTGGTTAGATTTCAGTTGTCTTTTGTTATTTGTAGCGTGCGGAATACGATAAGAAAGTGTTAATTTTCTCTCATAATTAAAATTAAGTGAAATAAAATAATATAATTAACAAAATGCGTTTGCTACTTATCAGGTCGGTTCTTAAATAATTATAAAAAATTTAAAACCAATATTTGAAAACGACCAACAAAACGTGGATTTTTTAGAGAATATTTTTTGAAAGGCTCACACAAGGAGTGAATTTTTTAAAAGAATATTTTTTCCATTGGCCCTTAAGACGTGGATTTTTTAAAAGAATATTTTTTCAAAGGCTCACACAAGGCGTGGATTTTTTAAAAGAATATTTTTTCCATTGGCCCTTAAGACGTGGATTTTTTAAAAGAATATTTTTTCCATTGGCCCTCGAGACTTGGATTTTTTAAAAGAATATTATTTCCATTGGCCCTCACGACGTGGATTTTTTTAAAAGAATATTTTTTCCATTGGCCCTCGAGACTTGGATTTTTTAAAAGAATATTATTTCCATTGGCCCTCACGACGTGGATTTTTTTAAAAGAATTTTTTCCAATAGTTCTTATGACGTGGATTTTTTAAAAGAATAGTTTTTCCATTGGCCCGCAAGATGCGGATTTTTTAAAAGAATATTTTTTCCATTAGCCCTCAGGACGTGGATTTTTTAAAAGAATATTTTTTCCATTGGCCCCCAAGACGTGGATTTCTTAAAAGAAAATTTTTTCCATTGGCCCTCAAGACGTGGATTTTTAAAAGAATATTTTTTCCATTGGCCCTCAAGACGTGGATTTTTTAAAAGAATATTTTTTCCATTGGCCCTCAAGACGTGGATTTTTTAAAAGAATATTTTTTCCATTGGCCCTCAAGACGTGGATTTTTTAAAAGAATATTTTTTCCATTGGCCCTCAAGACGTGGATTTTTTAAAAGAATATTTTTTCCATTGGCCCTCAAGACGTGGATTTTTTAAAAGAATATTTTTTCCATTGGCCCTCAAGACGTGGATTTTTTAAAAGAATATTCTTCCATTGGCCCTCAAGACGTGGATTTTTTAAAAGAATATTTTTCCATTGGCCCTCAATGCGTGCATTTTTTAAAAGAATATTTTTCCATTGGCCCTCAAGACGTGGATTTTTTAAAAGAATATTTTTTCCATTGGCCCTCAAGACGTGGATTTTTTAAAAGAATATTTTTTCCATTGGCCCTCAAGACGTGGATTTTTTAAAAGAATATTTTTTCCATTGGCCCTCAAGACGTGGATTTTTTAAAAGAATATTTTTTCCATTGGCCCTCAAGACGTGGATTTTTTAAAAGAATATTTTTTCCATTGGCCCTCAAGACGTGGATTTTTTAAAAGAATATTTTTTCCATTGGCCCTCAAGACGTGGATTTTTTAAAAGAATATTTTTTCCATTGGCCCTCAAGACGTGGATTTTTTAAAAGAATATTTTTTCCATTGGCCCTCAAGACGTGGATTTTTTAAAAGAATATTTTTTCCATTGGCCCTCAAGACGTGGATTTTTTAAAAGAATATTTTTTCCATTGGCCCTCAAGACGTGGATTTTTTAAAAGAATATTTTTTCCATTGGCCCTCAAGACGTGGATTTTTTAAAAGAATATTTTTTCCATTGGCCCTCAAGACGTGGATTTTTTAAAAGAATATTTTTTCCATTGGCCCTCAAGACGTGGATTTTTTAAAAGAATATTTTTTCCATTGGCCCTCAAGACGTGGATTTTTTAAAAGAATATTTTTTCCATTGGCCCTCAAGACGTGGATTTTTTTAAAAGAATTTTTTCCATTAGTTCTCATGACGTGGATTTTTTAAAAGAATAGTTTTTCCATTGGCCCGCAAGATGCGGATTTTTTAAAAGAATATTTTTTCCATTAGCCCTCAGGACGTGGATTTTTTAAAAGAATATTTTTTCCATTGGCCCTCAAGACGTGGATTTTTTAAAAGAATATTTTTTCCATTGGCCCTCACGACGTGGATTTTTTTAAAAGAATATTTTTTCCATTGGCCCTCACGACGTGGATTTTTTTAAAAGAATTTTTTCCATTAGTTCTCATGACGTGGATTTTTTAAAAGAATAGTTTTTCCATTGGCCCGCTAGATGCGGATTTTTTAAAAGAATATTTTTTCCATTAGCCCTCAGGACGTGGATTTTTTAAAAGAATATTTTTTCCATTGGCCCTCAAGACGTGGATTTTTAAAAGAATATTTTTTCCATTGGCCCTCAAGACGTGGATTTTTTAAAAGAATATTTTTTCCATTGGCCCTCAAGACGTGGATTTTTTAAAAGAATATTTTTTCCATTGGCCCTCAAGACGTGGATTTCTTAAAAGAATATTTTTTCCATTGGCCCTCAAGACGTGGATTTCTTAAAAGAATATTTTTTCCATTGGCCCTCAAGACGTGGATTTTTTAAAAGAATATTTTTTCCATTGGCCCTCAAGACGTAGATTTTTTAAAAGAATATTTTTTCCATTGGCCCTCAAGACGTGGATTTTTTAAAAGAATATTTTTTCCATTGGCCCTCATGACGTGGATTTTTTAAAAGAATATTTTTTCCATTGGCCCTCAAGACGTGGATTTTTTAAAAGAATATTTTTTCCAAATACCCACAAGACGTAGATTTTTTATAAGAATATTTTTTCCAAATGCCCACAAGACGTAGATTTTTTATAAGAATATTTTTTCCATTGGCCCTCAAGACGTGAATTTTTTATAAGAATATTTCTCTTCCATTGACCCTCAAGACGTGGAGTTTTTAAAAGAAAAAATTTCCACTGGCCCCGTGGAGTTTTTAAACGAATATTTTTTCCAGTGGCCCTCAAGACGTGGATTTTTTAAAAGAATATGTTTTCCATAGGCCCTCAAGATGTGGATTATTTAAAAGAAGATTTTTTCCATTGGCCCTCAAGGTGTGGATTTTTACTAAATATTTTTTAATTTTTCTAGCCTTGGTACCTTCTTGCTATTTCCCTGGCTCATAGGTGGCCAAGATGTTACAAAGGATACTACAGAATCAGCCAAAAGTCTTGTAGCAAACCAGACAAAGGTTTTGCAAACTTCCACCATAGAAAATCTCCTGGCAAATGATGATGAGGATTATGAGGATTATGAAGATGATGAGAATGATAATGAAGACCAGGAAGGAATTGATGTAGAACCTGATAAAGATAAAAACAATGGAAGACGACGCCACAAGAAGATAAAACAGCATCTAGGCATAACCTATATGTGGGGTCAATGGGATAAATGGAGTCGTTGCGGCAGTGGATGTGTTCAATCGCGTAAACGTTCTTGTATAAAGAGGTGAGTAAAATTTCCAAATGTAATGTTTGATTTTAAGTGGTAAAACTTCTTTTAGGACCCAAAATTCCACCGATTCCGAACCTGTGGAAACCATATTCTATCCTGATCCGAAATTGGCAAACACCACCGGCTGTTTGGGTATCATGAAAAAATATCGCCTTTGTAATGCCGACAAATGCCCAACCGCCAATGGTTTGCAAATGCGCCACGAACAATGTTCACAATTTAATCGGATTATTATTCGTGGTCGCTATTATCAATGGGAAGCCTATGAGGATCCTTACAATGAATGTGAATTGCATTGTAAAGTTAAAGATTCCGACATAATTATGAACATGAATAAATCGGTCATTGATGGTACACCATGTCGCAAGCCAGCCATACATTATACCCACTATTATCGACGCAAGGCAGTGTGTGTGGAGGGTATATGCAAGGTAGGTACATATGTACATACTAAGATTTCATCCATCCAGCCAGTCAACTAGCCAAAGAGGCAGCGGCATATTATTGGCTTGGGTAGATTTTGATTATGTTCAAGTCACATTAAATAATGGTTAAGCGGGTGGAGTGATCCGACAGACATCCTGTCTGCCCTGTCTGCCTGTGTGCGTGCGAACAAGTGTTGCAGCTTTGGAATGCCATCTGGCTTGGGTGGACAGCCTGTCGGCATTTCATCTCAATCCTCAGTCTATTAATGTTGTTTGACTTGAACAAAAAAATATGAGCCTTGTTAAAGTTAATCATCCACATTTAAGCTGGTTTAAGCGACTAAACGTTTAGGCTATTTTGTAAAGTTTTCAACACGTTCGTCAATTTCATCATCAAGTCCGTCACAGTGCCTAGAATTATAGCAGCCTATTTTGTCTTAATGAACCCTTAAGGTGGCAATTGTCTTCGATAAATGCTATGGACAGGCTAATGATCACGATTGTTGGTTATATTGTTGTTGTTGTTTTCAACATCAAATTGATTAAGTTAACCTTTGAACTTGACAACAGGAATGTTTTATGTGAAGATATGAAGATGAAGATAATATTTAAGGATTAGTTCTCAAGGACATTTTAAAAAATATTTTTTCCAAATATCCACAAGACGTGGATTTTTTAAAGATTATTTTTTCCAACTTAACACAAGACGTGGATTTTTTAAAGATTATTTTTTCCAACTTAACACAAGACGTGGATTTTTTAAAGATTATTTTTTCCAACTTAACACAAGACGTGGATTTTTTAAAGATTATTTTTTCCAACTTAACACAAGACGTGGATTTTTTAAAGATTATTTTTTCCAACTTAACACAAGACGTGGATTTTTTAAAGATTATTTTTTCCAACTTAACACAAGACGTGGATTTTTTAAAGATTATTTTTTCCAACTTAACACAAGACGTGGATTTTTTAAAGATTTTTTTTCCAACTTAACACAAGACGTGGATTTTTTAAAGATTATTTTTTCCAACTTAACACAAGACGTGGATTTTTTAAAGATTATTTTTTCCAACTTAACACAAGACGTGGATTTTTTAAAGATTATTTTTTCCAACTTAACACAAGACGTGGATTTTTTAAAGAATATTTTTTCCAAACGTCCCTTAAGACGTGGATTTTTTAAAGATTATTTTTTCCAACTTAACACAAGACGTGGATTTTTTAAAGATTATTTTTTCCAACTTAACACAAGACGTGGATTTTTTAAAGATTATTTTTTCCAACTTAACACAAGACGTGGATTTTTTAAAGATTATTTTTTCCAACTTAACACAAGACGTGGATTTTTTAAAGAATATTTTTTCCAAACGTCCCTTAAGACGTGGATTTTTTAAAGATTATTTTTTCCAACTTAACACAAGACGTGGATTTTTTAAAGATTATTTTTTCCAACTTAACACAAGACGTGGATTTTTTAAAGATTATTTTTTCCAACTTAACACAAGACGTGGATTTTTTAAAGATTATTTTTTCCAACTTAACACAAGACGTGGATTTTTTAAAGATTATTTTTTCCAACTTAACACAAGACGTGGATTTTTTAAAGATTATTTTTTCCAACTTAACACAAGACGTGGATTTTTTAAAGATTATTTTTTCCAACTTAACACAAGACGTGGATTTTTTAAAGATTATTTTTTCCAACTTAACACAAGACGTGGATTTTTTAAAGATTATTTTTTCCAACTTAACACAAGACGTGGATTTTTTAAAGATTATTTTTTCCAACTTAACACAAGACGTGGATTTTTTAAAGATTATTTTTTCCAACTTAACACAAGACGTGGATTTTTTAAAGATTATTTTTTCCAACTTAACACAAGACGTGGATTTTTTAAAGATTATTTTTTCCAACTTAACACAAGACGTGGATTTTTTAAAGATTATTTTTTCCAACTTAACACAAGACGTGGATTTTTTAAAGATTATTTTTTCCAACTTAACACAAGACGTGGATTTTTTAAAGATTATTTTTTCCAACTTAACACAAGACGTGGATTTTTTAAAGATTATTTTTTCCAACTTAACACAAGACGTGGATTTTTTAAAGATTATTTTTTCCAACTTAACACAAGACGTGGATTTTTTAAAGATTATTTTTTCCAACTTAACACAAGACGTGGATTTTTTAAAGATTATTTTTTCCAACTTAACACAAGACGTGGATTTTTTAAAGATTATTTTTTCCAACTTAACACAAGACGTGGATTTTTTAAAGATTATTTTTTCCAACTTAACACAAGACGTGGATTTTTTAAAGATTATTTTTTCCAACTTAACACAAGACGTGGATTTTTTAAAGATTATTTTTTCCAACTTAACACAAGACGTGGATTTTTTAAAGATTATTTTTTCCAACTTAACACAAGACGTGGATTTTTTAAAGATTATTTTTTCCAACTTAACACAAGACGTGGATTTTTTAAAGATTATTTTTTCCAACTTAACACAAGACGTGGATTTTTTAAAGATTATTTTTTCCAACTTAACACAAGACGTGGATTTTTTAAAGATTATTTTTTCCAACTTAACACAAGACGTGGATTTTTTAAAGATTATTTTTTCCAACTTAACACAAGACGTGGATTTTTTAAAGATTATTTTTTCCAACTTAACACAAGACGTGGATTTTTTAAAGATTATTTTTTCCAACTTAACACAAGACGTGGATTTTTTAAAGATTATTTTTTCCAACTTAACACAAGACGTGGATTTTTTAAAGATTATTTTTTCCAACTTAACACAAGACGTGGATTTTTTAAAGAATATTTTTTCCAAACGTCCCTTAAGACGTGGATTTTTTAAAGATTATTTTTTCCAACTTAACACAAGACGTGGATTTTTTAAAGATTATTTTTTCCAACTTAACACAAGACGTGGATTTTTTAAAGATTATTTTTTCCAACTTAACACAAGACGTGGATTTTTTAAAGATTATTTTTTCCAACTTAACACAAGACGTGGATTTTTTAAAGATTATTTTTTCCAACTTAACACAAGACGTGGATTTTTTAAAGATTATTTTTTCCAACTTAACACAAGACGTGGATTTTTTAAAGATTATTTTTTCCAACTTAACACAAGACGTGGATTTTTTAAAGATTATTTTTTCCAACTTAACACAAGACGTGGATTTTTTAAAGATTATTTTTTCCAACTTAACACAAGACGTGGATTTTTTAAAGATTATTTTTTCCAACTTAACACAAGACGTGGATTTTTTAAAGATTATTTTTTCCAACATAACACAAGACGTGGATTTTTTAAAGATTATTTTTTCCAACTTAACACAAGACGTGGATTTTTTAAAGATTATTTTTTCCAACTTAACACAAGACGTGGATTTTTTAAAGATTATTTTTTCCAACTTAACACAAGACGTGGATTTTTTAAAGATTATTTTTTCCAACTTAACACAAGACGTGGATTTTTTAAAGATTATTTTTTCCAACTTAACACAAGACGTGGATTTTTTAAAGATTATTTTTTCCATCTTAACACAAGACGTGGATTTTTTAAAGATTATTTTTTCCAACTTAACACAAGACGTGGATTTTTTAAAGATTATTTTTTCCAACTTAACACAAGACGTGGATTTTTTAAAGAATATTTTTTCCAAACGTCCCTTAAGACGTGGATTTTTTAAAGATTATTTTTTCCAACTTAACACAAGACGTGGATTTTTTAAAGATTATTTTTTCCAACTTAACACAAGACGTGGATTTTTTAAAGATTATTTTTTCCAACTTAACACAAGACGTGGATTTTTTAAAGATTATTTTTTCCAACTTAACACAAGACGTGGATTTTTTAAAGATTATTTTTTCCAACTTAACACAAGACGTGGATTTTTTAAAGATTATTTTTTCCAACTTAACACAAGACGTGGATTTTTTAAAGATTATTTTTTCAAACTTAACACAAGACGTGGATTTTTTAAAGATTATTTTTTCCAACTTAACACAAGACGTGGATTTTTTAAAGATTATTTTTTCCAACTTAACACAAGACGTGGATTTTTTAAAGATTATTTTTTCCAACTTAACACAAGACGTGGATTTTTTAAAGATTATTTTTTCCAACTTAACACAAGACGTGGATTTTTTAAAGATTATTTTTTCCAACTTAACACAAGACGTGGATTTTTTAAAGATTATTTTTTCCAACTTAACACAAGACGTGGATTTTTTAAAGATTATTTTTTCCAACTTAACACAAGACGTGGATTTTTTAAAGATTATTTTTTCCAACTTAACACAAGACGTGGATTTTTTAAAGATTATTTTTTCCAACTTAACACAAGACGTGGATTTTTTAAAGATTATTTTTTCCAACTTAACACAAGACGTGGATTTTTTAAAGATTATTTTTTCCAACTTAACACAAGACGTGGATTTTTTAAAGATTATTTTTTCCAACTTAACACAAGACGTGGATTTTTTAAAGATTATTTTTTCCAACTTAACACAAGACGTGGATTTTTTAAAGATTATTTTTTCCAACTTAACACAAGACGTGGATTTTTTAAAGATTATTTTTTCCAACTTAACACAAGACGTGGATTTTTTAAAGATTATTTTTTCCAACTTAACACAAGACGTGGATTTTTTAAAGATTATTTTTTCCAACTTAACACAAGACGTGGATTTTTTAAAGATTATTTTTTCCAACTTAACACAAGACGTGGATTTTTTAAAGATTATTTTTTCCAACTTAACACAAGACGTGGATTTTTTAAAGATTATTTTTTCCAACTTAACACAAGACGTGGATTTTTTAAAGATTATTTTTTCCAACTTAACACAAGACGTGGATTTTTTAAAGATTATTTTTTCCAACTTAACACAAGACGTGGATTTTTTAAAGATTATTTTTTCCAACTTAACACAAGACGTGGATTTTTTAAAGATTATTTTTTCCAACTTAACACAAGACGTGGATTTTTTAAAGATTATTTTTTCCAACTTAACACAAGACGTGGATTTTTTAAAGATTATTTTTTCCAACTTAACACAAGACGTGGATTTTTTAAAGATTATTTTTTCCAACTTAACACAAGACGTGGATTTTTTAAAGATTATTTTTTCCAACTTAACACAAGACGTGGAATTTTTAAAGATTATTTTTTCCAACTTAACACAAGACGTGGATTTTTTAAAGATTATTTTTTCCAACTTAACACAAGACGTGGATTTTTTAAAGATTATTTTTTCCAACTTAACACAAGACGTGGATTTTTTAATGATTATTTTTTCCAACTTAACACAAGACGTGGATTTTTTAAAGATTATTTTTTCCAACTTAACACAAGACGTGGATTTTTTAAAGATTATTTTTTCCAACTTAACACAAGACGTGGATTTTTTAAAGATTATTTTTTCCAACTTAACACAAGACGTGGATTTTTTAAAGATTATTTTTTCCAACTTAACACAAGACGTGGATTTTTTAAAGATTATTTTTTCCAACTTAACACAAGACGTGGATTTTTTAAAGATTATTTTTTCCAACTTAACACAAGACGTGGATTTTTTAAAGATTATTTTTTCCAACTTAACACAAGACGTGGATTTTTTAAAGATTATTTTTTCCAACTTAACACAAGACGTGGATTTTTTAAAGATTATTTTTTCCAACTTAACACAAGACGTGGATTTTTTAAAGATTATTTTTTCCAACTTAACACAAGACGTGGATTTTTTAAAGATTATTTTTTCCAACTTAACACAAGACGTGGATTTTTTAAAGATTATTTTTTCCAACTTAACACAAGACGTGGATTTTTTAAAGATTATTTTTTCCAACTAAACACAAGACGTGGATTTTTTAAAGATTATTTTTTCCAACTTAACACAAGACGTGGATTTTTTAAAGATTATTTTTTCCAACTTAACACAAGACGTGGATTTTTTAAAGATTATTTTTTCCAACTTAACACAAGACGTGGATTTTTTAAAGATTATTTTTTCCAACTTAACACAAGACGTGGATTTTTTAAAGATTATTTTTTCCAACTTAACACAAGACGTGGATTTTTTAAAGATTATTTTTTCCAACTTAACACAAGACGTGGATTTTTTAAAGATTATTTTTTCCAACTTAACACAAGACGTGGATTTTTTTAAAGATTATTTTTTCCAACTTAACACAAGACGTGGATTTTTTAAACATAATTTTTTCCAACTTAACACAAGACGTGGATTTTTTAAAGATTATTTTTTCCAACTTAACACAAGACGTGGATTTTTTAAACATAATTTTTTCCAACTTAACACAAGACGTGGATTTTTTAAAGATTATTTTTTCCAACTTAACACAAGACGTGGATTTTTTAAAGATTATTTTTTCCAACTTAACACAAGACGTGGATTTTTTAAAGATTATTTTTTCCAACTTAACACAAGGCGTGGATTTTTTAAAGATTATT